>NC_044320.2:12542184-12917184 GCF_007474595.2 Lynx canadensis
TGGCACATGATCTATATGGAAAGTGACATGCACAAGCACCTTTATGTATTTATGCAGATTAGGAGAACACCTACATTGGACAAGCCTAAATAACACAGTCAGGAGGCTTCCTTCCTTCCTCCCTTCCTCCCTCCCTCCCTTTCTCTCTGTCTGCCTCTCTCTGATCAGTCAGGAGCCTGCCTTCCTTCCTTCCTTCCTTCCTTCCTTCCTTCCTTCTTCCCTCTCTTCTCTCTCTCTCTTTCTTCTTCTTTAACAGGGTCAACTGTTATGAAACAAAACAGGAGAACAAAGGGTGATACCATAACATATTTCTGACACACAGTCTCTTTGCTTTTAAAACTAAAGAAACAAGCTGAGAGAGTCACTTTCCCCAAATTACAAAGCCTTTGCAGAGTTTGGTCAGAACCAGTAGTCCCGGTCTTGGGTCTTCTCTGACCTTACAAACACGGCTTCTCCTGGAGGCACCTTCCTGTGTCTCAGACAGCACCTTGGAGGAGAGGAAGAAGACTCATTTCTGGGTCTTTGGCTCTGGCCACCCAAGAGTCCTGTCTCTGAGAGAAAGAAATGAAAGGCGATGCGCTTAAGCAAAAGCAACATGGTGTTCGGACTCGGGGACCTGAATTTAAGTTTTTCGTCTGTACTTTTTGATTGCGATCTCAACGTGGCCGGGCATCAATTTCCTCATCTGTTAAATGTGGACAACGGAGGTTGCTTCACGGGTTTGAGCATCAGATTTAAAGAGATTATATATGAAAGACACAGATAAAGAGGAAAATGGCAAAGAAAAGTCCCCGGTCTCCTTTCCTCAGTCTTCTTCGCGATACTGTTATTGTTATTCTTATCATTCTTATTGTCGTTCAATGGCAAGAAAATAGCCTCTTATTTCATGTACCTCCGCATGCCACGTATCTGATTTGATTCCCTTTATTGGATTCTGGGAGGATGAAGACGGTCTTTATATAGGCATTATCTTTCTTAAAGTAGCATTCATCTTCCTGAACAACCTGAATGAAGGCGGGAAGCAGGACTGCGAGAGGCTCTGTATCTATCTTTATTTATCAATTACTAGAAATAACAAGGATTCCACACTCTCCCCACCTGCTGCTTGTCATGGACTATAATATTCTATTCTATTGCCTTGAATTACTTGTGATAAGGAGGGAGTGTTTGTTAAATATTATCCAGCTAGCAATAGCATTATTTGCATAGGACACCTGTTATCTGAAGGTTTCACTGTACCCTTTAAAGGTCTCATTATCTGAGAGACACATCAGAGGGTCATCAATAACTAAATCTCCTCCACAGCCTCAGTTTCCAAAAGAGGCAAGGCTCTGGTTGTCTTTCTCGGGCCATTATCCCAACCTTTGGAATACATTGTGTCACAGTCGAAAAGGAGATTTTATTTATTTACTTTGTTGTTGTTGTTGAGATCAAGGAGGCAGTGAGATCTGAAGTATTGGGCTGGGGTCGGGAGATCCACGCTTCGATGGCGATGATCATAGTGGTTATTGTGATAACACTCTTGATCACCTACAACACGGCTCACAATTCTCATGCCTTCACTGATTTAATCCTAACCAAAATCCTGGTTAGTATGTTTTTGACATAGGTAATGAAAGAACCAACAAGGAATGGCGTAAATGAAAGAAAATATCACTACCTCACCTAAAACATTTATGGTAGTAGGATGCTTCCAGGATCGGCCCCACGACCCTGGGATTCTTGCCATCTTTAGCCCGTCAGCTTTTGCCTTCGGATTTTTCTCTTAATGAGCACAGGGTGGCTGTTACAGTTCCAGGCATCATGTCCTCACATAATAATGTGCCCAATTAGGAAAGGAGAATAATTGCCACTTTCTGAGTCCTTTTTTAAGAATGAGGAATATTTCCCAGAACCTCCCCAGAGGACTTCTTTCCACGTCTCACTGATCTATGCCCATTACTGAGTCATTCACAGACAAGATGGTATGGGGGGGGGGATTGCCATGACCGCACACATGTGCCTGTGCGCGCGCGCGCACACACACACACACACACACACACACATATAATCATACCCCATTCCCTGGCTAGAGCCGAGGAGGTACCCAGACTCCCTTAAAGCAAAAGAATGCCAATTAACCTATTATGATTAGGGTCCCATTAGCAAGGAAATGGGACTTACCTGTCAGGTAAGTGGCCATTGCTGGCCCTATTTTAGTCAGGGTAGATTAACCACTGTGACCAAGGACTTTAAAGTATCAATGGCCTAATATTTTTACTTCTCACTCCGGTCATCATCTGGAGACCATGCGGGGAGGGGACAGGAAAATCCAGGACATTCAAGGACCAAGGCACCCTCTGCCAGTGAGTGGCCCCTTCTATGTCCTTGGAGTTCTCCCCTTGGAGTTCTATGTCCTTGGAGTCCTTGTCTCCCCATTCAGCTGGGGACAAGGAAAGGGCAGGAGGATTGTCTAAGGAAAATTATCACGGGCCAGGCCTGGGTGGTACGCATGACTCGGAGCTCCTATCCATTGGCTACAGCTCTGTCACCTGGCTATAACTAACCGCAAGGGAGGCTGGGAAGCCAAAGGTGTGCTAAGGAAGGAAAGGTAGCCTTCTCCATGGCCACTAAGTAAGAGGCCCAGCTGACTGGCCATGCCAGCTAGGTCTGAATGCATGCAAGGGACAAAACGCCTCTCGTCCTGAGGATGTGTCTACCTGAGTGACACTTTAAGCTACCAACTCATTCCACTTTCCAATCGGTGTTTCCTGCTCTAACCACAGATAGTCCAATCCCTGCCCCTTTAGTGGTTCCTAAACTGCCCGGAAACTTGCCCCAGATCCTGCATCAAGTCTCAAGTTCTTTGACCTCTCGGTGCCGTTAGATTCCAATGGCTCCCTGCGGCGGAAGCAATTTTCCTCGGCTCTCAGACATGTGTTCTTTTCTGCATTCTTCTCCACTCTTCTTTCTGTTGGCCCATTTGCTCTCAGCACTGGCTCTTTTTCTCCTTGTTTCAAATTCCAGTCCTCCTGTCTCTTCTCTGCCCACGGAAAAGACTCTTTACGATGATGGTTCCATTCTGACCTCTGCGTTACCTTCTGCAAAACGTACCCTGTTGTTCTGAGCCTCTCACCTGACCATCAGGTAGTCATTCAAATGTTAATATTGTTGCTGTGCCTACTGTCACTTATATTCATACTTCTATTATTATGACCTCTACAGACTTCTTAGTATTTGCCAGGCATTACTGTAAGCACTTTGTTTAAATTATCTTTTAGGTTTCTCAAGAACTTAGGGTTGGTTTCATCCCCTTGTCTTCAGATGAGAGTGGAGAGGAAAATAAAATTAAATGACACAACAGGAATTCAAAACTAGACAGTCTGGCTTTGAAGCCAAAACTGTGAGCGCTTGGGTGCAACTGCCTCCGTGAGCGACATACCTCTGCTAGCTATGCCCTGTAAGTTCTCCCCAAGCATCCCTGAGACTGGTGCAGAGCTGAGCACACAGTAGCCGTCAACAAATGCTAAATTTGAAGCCACACATCCAAAAAATCCTCTTCTGCCCAAATCCTTCTATCTCCCGATTCTTTCTATAGGTAGCATTCTTTCCCTATTTATATTCAAATTGTTCCATCCTTGTTGACATATCCTTTCTCTTAGACCCCTTAAACAATAACACCAAATAATATTTATCCAGCATTTGTTACGTTCCGGGCAATTGTTTTGCCACTCTATCCCTATAAGGTGAATCTTACTATTCTCTCCATTTATCGATTAGAAATTGAAGTTTAGAGGTTCAGTGGAGGAGAGAGAGTAACAACCTGGAAGTGGAGTTCTACCATCTACATTCTTACCCAGTAAGCTCGCTTGCCTGTGGCAATGCCACTAGCTCTGGGACATTCCTTCCATAGTCTCGTGAGGCTGTATTTGCCCTTCTTCATTCCTGTTGACAATCCCTGGGACAGATTCTCAAGCACCTGATTATAGAAACAGCCTCCTTCCTAGGCTTTCACTGGTCCACCCCTTTAAAATTAATTTTATTAACCACTATTAGCTAAATATTTAATATTTTAACTGGCTCCATTATCTGTCCTCGCCTTGTCTGTCAATATCATCTCCCAAACCTTTACCCTCTCTATCAATCACACACAGGCAGAAGTCACACACAGGTTGGATTTCTCATTTTCCCCATGAATTAAACTTTGTTAGGAGCATCAGGTAGGACTTTTCAGAGCCCATCAAGCTCCGAAAAAGGTGTACCAGATCGATGAAGCACCATCTGCCAGGATCACTCTCATTGCTTCAGCAATTGCTTTCCATTATGCTGGCCCATGAGAGGCACCCAAGCAATCTTCGTGGAGAGTAACAGGATAGGTAACAAAACAAAACAAAACAAAATAAAAAACAAAAACAAAAAAACACCCACAAGACTTGGATCTATTCGTTTATCCAGCTACTACCACTAAATACATTGAATACTTAATAGGTGCTAGGTTCTATCACGTTAACCACCTGGAGGGACGTCACGAGAAGCAAATGAGGTAAAAGTCAAGTCTTTAGCACAGTTTCTGGCACAAAGTAAGTAAGTCATATGTATGTAAGTACCAATCTCCATTTCCTCCGGAGTAAATAAATGTATGAATGAATTTGCAAGCTTAGTCTCCCTACGGCGTTTGTTAAGCTGTGTCTCTCCTCCTAGCACTCCACTGGCTATTTCGCGTTATCTACCTCTTGGCCCATGGGCTCAACAGGATGCCCCGGCAGGCCTGCTCTGTATGGATTTTGTCAACTGTTGGTTTTGATCTTTCCCACCAGCTTCATGTTATGTTTTTCATTCAACATCAATTCAACAAGTATTTATTAAGCACCTACCATGTGCCTGGCACTTAACTGCTCTGTGTATACAGTGATGAACAGCATAGGGGCGCCTGAGTGGTTCATTCGGTTAAGCAGCTGACTTTGGCTCAGGTCATGATCTCACGGTTGGTGAGTGAGTTCGAGTCCCGCATTGGGCTCTGTGCTGACAGCTCAGAGCCTGGAGCCTGCTTTGGATTCTATGTCCCTCTGTCTCTCTGTCTCTTCCCCACTCGCGCTCTGTCTCTCTCTCTCTCTCTCTCTCTCTCTCTCTCTCGAAAATGAATAAACATTAAAAAAAATGGTGAGCAAAATAGATATGGCACCAACACTTTATGGAGGAAAGAAGCAGGTTTTCTTAGGAAGTGTGAAAAAAAAGATAAGCTTGGGGAGTACAGGATAGTATGGGAGAACATGCTCAAAGCAAAGCAAAATATATGCACAACACAATCTCTGTTTGATCCCACTTGTCTGGGTTAAGCTCTTTTCCTTGAATCTACTTAAATCCTACTCATTTCAGGGTGCTATTGGTTGTAGTTACAAGGGGGGGGGGGGAGAAACCCTCAAAATGACTTTACATAGCCCAGGACAGTTTCTTGGTTCGTATGACTGAAAAGTCCAGAGATCACTAATTTGAGGAGAGGATTTATGTGGTGACTCAAAATAAGACCAAGAATTGCTTTCTCTCCATTTCTCAGTTCTGGCTGCTCAGTATTGGCTCGGTCACCGGCCAGCTCCCCCTCTCGTGGTCCCAAAAAGACTGGCATTGGCTGCTGAGGGTGTATGCTTCCTCATTTGCAATTAGCCAGGAGGGATGCATCAAAGAAAAGTACCAACTCTTGTCTGCTTGGATCCCCTTAAGTCCCGTAGCTGTCCTATGGGCAGATAGAAGAATTTCCGCCCATCTCTTTCTAATACACAGAATTTAGTACCGAGCCACTCTTAGATCCAGAGGTGAGGTCAACTTCCCTAAAATATATGGTCTGCCTGAGACAGGAGTCACGCAATAGTCACGGCGTGCTCTTTTCGGACATATGGTTGTGGCCAAGTTGCTGTGCAAATCGGACCCCAACCTAAACTCCTGCCAACAGCAAATGACAGTTGCTATTTCTCTACATCCTCACCAACACTTGGTATTTTTTAAAACTTGTTCACACTAACGCTAAAAGTGGTGAGATGGAATTTTATTGTTTATGGCCCATTTTTGTCTCTTTTCTTCGTAAGGTACTTTTCATAAGATAAAAAGATGTCTCTCTTTCTTTTTAAATGATCCGCCTCTTCTGTAAGGAGGCTGTTTTTCCTCTCTTTGTCTATTTTTTATGCCAACTTTTTCCCAAGGACGTGTTTTGCTAAAATTTGTACCAGTCTGTGTCTTTTCATTTTGACGTTGGTCCACCTGTTACGCAATGCTTTGAAATTCAAGGTATCCAGAGCTAATCCATCTTTTCCTTTATGGTTTGGTCTTTGTGCGCCTTATTAAAAAAACAAGACAACAACAATAAAAAAAACTCCTTTTCTGGCCCAAAACCGAACATAAGTTCCTGTATTCTCTTATACAAGTTTTAAAGTTTTGCTGTTCACTTTTGATCCTTAATTCACCTGGAATTTGTTGTTGTGGATGTTATAAAGTAAGGACCTTATTTATTCATATACTTATTTATTGCAATTTGGATGGTCAGTTTTTCTAATACTATTTATTGGGTTGTCCATTCGTTCTTGATGATGTTTTATGTAGTAGTCTCCATGTATAACTAAGTCTTATCCTTGCTTCTGCATTCTATCCATTGATACTATTTTATGATTGCTAACTTCCTTTCTTTCTTTTCTTCTTTCCCCCCTTCCCTGCCTTCTTCCAGATTAACACAATCTTCATGCTCCACTGATTTAAAAATTCTTCCTTCTGTGCTGTTCTTGAGAGACTATCCTTCATAGCATCCCACTCAACACTGATTCAGCAGTGTCAACGTTTACGATACGTTAGCCTGTCTCTCCCCAAATACAAGCATTTTAGCACGCTTAAACTCCCATCGCCCCTTTTTAGCTGCCAAGTATTGATAACTGCCATTTCAATTCCATCCTGCTTGCAACATCTCCATTAGTCGTCATCTTGTTGTTTTCTACAGTCAAGTCATGTTTAGATGCATCTACACAATTCGCTAGTTGTTCTTGCTCTTGGCGTTTCTCTGATTCGTCTCTGTAGCGCTGCAAATATTATTTCAGGGGCTTCCTGCATCCAACGCTCCTGCCAGTCTAACTGTTGTATCTTCATAGATAGCCGTCTTTTCCCTCTGCTTGCTTTAAAAATGATCTGTGTTTGGTGTTTGTATTTCTTTATTATGTTTCTAACTGCAGTTTGTGGTTTTTATGGCCCTCAGAATTCAGTGTGCTTCTTTATCGCGAAGACTCACGTGTTCCTGTTAATTGGGATACTTCTAAGCCATGATCTTTTAAAATATTATTCACCCCCCCGCCTTTGTTCTCTTTTTTGGATCACCTACTGGATACACGTCAGAAAAACTTATTCTATCCTCCATATCTTTTCATCTTTCCTTCCTATTTTCCATATCTTTTTTTTTTTTTGCCGAACCACGTGTCATGCAATTTCTTCAGATCTATATTCACTAATTCTTTTTCCTTCTTTATCTAATTTTCTGTGTAAGCTCTCCTTTAGGAGTTTTCCCTCACAGCTACCTATTTATCATCTTGGGAAACGGTGTGCTTGTACATGTGTGTTTTATAAAATGCACCTGTCACTTTTTTTAATCGTACACTCTTCTTTCATATTGGTTATAATTCCTTTTTAATGTACTCATTTTTTTTAAATTTTATAGCCCCTTGCACATTATTCTATTATATTGAATTCTTGATCTATCTCCCTAGTGGCTGTGTTTGCTGACTTGCCTCATGGTGTATCTTTCCCCAAATTGTTTGTAATTGGTGATCGTGAGCTCATCTTCACGGAGCTTTCATATCTCTTTCTCTGCTGGAATCACATAGGCCAGGTTGGGAATGTTTTATAATTTCTTCCCTAATGACATGCAGTTTGTTCATGGATCTATAACTAATTTGTATATCAGGAGCTCTGCTTAGGATTCCTATGCCATAGGGGAACTGTAAACTCAGAGCCCATAACCTCAAGTAGCATAACCTTAAGTTTTGATTTCTCATGGGAGACATTTTTTATCCACCCAGGACCCTGTAAATACAAGTGGAACCCCTTGCAGGATCCCTTGATGCAAGGTAAAAATTTCACTCTGCACTGTACTCAGGCTCAAGGTTTGCTGTTTGTAGTCACGTAGGGAGTATTTAAATCTCAGCCACGACCATAAGAGCCTATTCTATATCCAGTATCCACTTATGCATTGCCACGATGTCGGCTCACATACTTCCCACCATGGCCAATTTGAGTTTCTTCTTAACCTGGGGTATTTAAAGATTCATCTCTCTTTTGAGCTTTTGCCTTCATACCTTTACAAAATGCTTATCTTAAGCGCATTTATATGTATCTGGTGTGAGGCTGTACTGCCTAACTTTGTTTTTCATGTTATTAAAGGTTAAATTTCAGAGTATGCTTCTTTTATGTAGCTAGCCAGCGAGCTGTATCACCCGGGAGGCTGAGTTCCTTATGGCCTTGGGTCTTAGCTTTTTTATTAATTTGGCAATGAATACGAATATTGGAAAGTGTGAACAGTCACCATCAGGAATACTAGTGAGTAATAAATATTCTAAGCCCCCCGTTTTCTCACCTCAAGTGGCAATACCAATACCGACCTAGCTCTTACATGTGTAATGCAGATGAAATAAAATAATTCATAGTCGAAAAAAGCCCAGCACAATGTGTAACAAAAATAAAACAACAAACAAAAGCAGAGGAAAAATAACCTCAATAAATGCTGATTAGCACCATCAGGAAATTTGCCAAGAGTGTCTCAATAAATGAAAGAAACTTAGCTATTGACATAGTAAGGGCTATCCATCTCAGATTCCGGAAGACAGAATTCTCTCAGTAGGGAAACAATGGGATTCCATTCTATGATGGAAGGCATGTGGGCCTCCTCTGGTATCCACGCCTTAAAGAACTCCCAAGTAGGGTTGATTGGCCTCAGGATTCAGTCGGTGCTTCCTAGCTTCCCTCCACATCTTTCTAAAGTAAAGCTGTCTGACCCTCCTGCATGTCAGGTGTACTAGAATTGCAGGGGCAGTAACTGTCCATCTCCTTTGGGAATAATGATTCTCCCATGTAATCTGCCATACCACGTGATCACACTCCCATGATCATTGGCCATGATCACAATGTCCTATTTTTTGATATTGGAAGAGAAAGAGCAATTTGGGTTAAGAGGTCGCAGGGTATACAGCTAAAAGTGAGGGGGTTAATACCTTACTAAGACAAAAGATTTGAATGAGGCAACTCTTCAGAGGAGAATCTAAAAACCACTTCCCATTGCAAATGCGTGGTGTTCAGGCTGCACTCTAAGTGTTACTGGCTCATCAAATGTTTCCACTCCGTGGGCCTCACCCAAGTTGAATTCAACCCTTCTTTAAAGTTTCCTGCTCTTCAGAGTAAAGGGGGAAATCAGAACTGTGCTTCACAAAATATGTCTTGTTTGGGAAACGGAAATGAGGCTAGGTGACCAGGGGGCGGGGGGAGTCAAGGCTCAGAACAAGCCTGTGACTTTCTCCTTTGGGTTTCTCCCACGGTGACCCTGGCCGTGAAGACGTGAGAAACAGCTGGAAGGAAGGTGATGGAACTAGCAACACCTAGCCTTAAGAAGAGACTTGGAAAAGACATGATAAATGTCCTCTCATATCTGTACGCACAGTGCTTGAGCGGAAGTAGGCTTTATCTGGGATGCTCCAAAAACTCAAAGTGTAAGCCATCGTTTATTAAGCCCTCACTTGCTGACCACCTGCTCTGTGCCAGTCTCTGTGCCGGTGATGGAAATACTAGCAGAAATTTAGTAAAAGTGAATAGTATGTGCCCTGTGTGCAAAGGCGTTTTATTTTTATTATCTCACTTAATGTTCACAGTACTGTAAGGACTGTGTCTCATGTCCTTAAGTACTGTATTATGTTGCTTCCCAGTTGCTGGGAAGCAGAATTGTCCTCAATATGGAAGGCACTATGATTTAATTGAAAACAAACAGACTTTGTAATTAGAGAAACCTGGGTTTATTTCCTAAGTTTTCCACTTACTAACGCTGTTGCCAAGATCAGCTTAATTCAAATTCTCTTAGACTCAATCTGTTCACACATAAAATGGGCTAATAATAACTACCTTGTAGGATATTTATAGAATCAAAATGTGATGTGTTTACATAAATGTAATATCGGATGTTAATGTTTATTGGGCACTTTTTTGTACCATTCATGTGCTGAACAGTTCATAAACAAGCAATCTCACAACATCCCCTCGAAAGTGGGAGAACTGCACTTTCTTAAAAATAAAAGATTAGTTTTTGCCCAAGGCCATACTATTGAGGGTTATAGTTGGCATCCCAAGTCCATTTGACTTACCCTACATCCTGTGTTCTTAACCACTGTCCTTCAAAGGATTGGGAAAGCCTAAAAATGGTGGAAATGTTCACCATTTTTAGAAGACTTGGAGAATGTTGGTTTTGAAGTAGTTCATGTATCATAAAAGGAGTTAGAAAAGGTAGTTTCTACGGTTCCTTCCACCTCTATTGTTTCTATAAAAAAAGATTTCCCAGGGGCGCCTGGGTGGCTCAGTTGGTTAAATGGCCAACTTCGGCTCAGGTCATGGTCTCATGGTTTGGAGGTTCAAGCCCCTCATCGGGCTCTGTGTTGACAGCTCGGAGCCTGGAGCCTGCTTCAGATTCTGTGTCTCCCTCTCTCTGCTCCTTCCCTGCTCACACTCTGTCTCTCTCTCTTCAAAATAAATAAACGTTAAAAGAGTTGAAAAAAATTTTTTTTAAGATTTCACAAACCAGTAAGTAAGAAATAAGTATGTATTGGCTTAATTTGACCCCAGTAGGAGTTGTAAACCATGGTTTCCCACACTAATCGTGGCAGGCACATACTTGTACTCAATAAAGAAGACCATTTGGTCCACTCTCAGACCTTGTTCCTTAGACTTTACTCTTTGGATTTGTTTGGACTACCTTCTCGTTCCATTTACTTGGAAAAGACGTGATACGTGGTATCACGAGTAATGATCATTAACTCATCATTAATCTCTGCCCACATTTTGAACGTTGCCTTTGAGAAGCTTCACCATGCTCAACACTTGATGCTTAGTTTCTCCTTGGCTAGAGGTCGACACTGGCCCTGGCCACGGCATCTTTCAAAATCTCATCCCCGAGGCATGGTGAACTTGGTCTCATTCACTCCCATACTTACCTTGTTTCTTACCCACCCAGGCAACCTCTCATTCATCATCTCTGCCTGTGTCACTGAAGTAGGAGGGGGTGATTACCAAAGACACGGAATCATTTCAACCCCACCGTCACTCAAGAAATTCGTCCTAGGAAAATCTGCTCACCACAAAATTATTCCTTTTCAGGCCTACCAGCTTCCCTAAGAGTGTGTGCACCTAGAAGCTACATCATGAGGTTTATATTACAAGTGTCCCACCTGTAAGATGATTTTTTTGTCAGGCTTGATTTGCCTTCTAGAGAAACAAAAGTTTTTAAAGAGAGGCAAATGATAGAAGACAACGGAGTGCCTTCCTTCACACAGGGGGGACTCAACATGAAGAGCTGGAAGGAACACTGGAAATGTTACAGTTGTGGAAACTGAGGACCAAACTGAGGAACACACTTGTCTGAGTGTCTCATTCTTAATTTCCTACTTCTTTTGTTTGCCTTGTTCTGCTCCCCCCCCCCACCCCCCCCCCACACATACATACACATACTGTCCCTGCAATTATTCCCTCTAAAAATTCATTTGAGTAAGTAAACCTCAGGTCTTAAAGATGTGACTTTGTCATGGAGAATCAAACGGTACACCAGACTTTCTTTTTTTAATTGGATGGATTTTCTCATTAGAGCACAGTACGGTGGAAAGAAAAGAGACTTTTGAGTCTACTTTTGTCTTTGGTTTGAAATGACTCTCTCTTATTTATTCACTATGTAACCTTGAGTGACTTATTCAATGCCTTTGGGTTTCATTTTCTTTTTCTAAAGAGGGATGGTAATCTCTTCCTCATGAGACTGTTGAGGAAATTAAACAAATTCCTGTAGCTAAAATTGCCTCTCTTCCGACTGGCACATAGTAGCATCTTCTATAAATATGACTGTCTTTCCCTGAACACGGTGAGGTTCAGGAACTCTGAAGACAAGAAGATTTAACGAGTGCTGCGGTGAGGTGAACTGAAGTAAACAGGCAAGAGACCAACAAACCCTCAACAACAGACCCATATTTGGTCTGACCGCACCCAAACTCACAACAGCATACAAGTAATACATACAAAAGGAATAAAAACGTAACTTGACCTACGGTGATGGAGAGATTTCTATACATCCGAAGTAGCAGGCTTTCGAGTCTCTACAACACGGGAAGGTCTCCCTCAGGGGACACTGAACACACCTGCCAAGGCCCCTTCCGAGCCTGCAGCGCTGGGCTCTTTGGGATGAGGAGACCACAGGGCCCGTCCCTAAGGCCGAAGGAGACACAGGAGGCCCTCTTGTCTTGTAGAGCCTGAGCATCCAGCCGTTGCCCCAGGGGAGGCCCCTGGCAGCCTTAGCCAGAGTGATCTGACTAGGGATGAGCCACGATATCGAGTTCCAATAAAACCCACAGAATGTTCTGAACTCATGACTAAGCCTGCACTGAATAAACAACCCTCCACATCCACCTCAAGGATGGCTATGTGTGGTATGGCCTAGTAATCTCTCTCCTCAAAAAATGAAAGACCAAAGGGCTGGATTTTTGCAATTCTCAACATTCTTTCAACAACTGCATGGTCAGCCTCTATTTTATGCCAGTCGTTGTGTCAAATGGGAATGTCATTAACTGTGTCCTCTG
Source organism: Lynx canadensis (assembly GCF_007474595.2). Lineage (NCBI taxonomy): Eukaryota > Metazoa > Chordata > Mammalia > Carnivora > Felidae > Lynx > Lynx canadensis. The sequence goes on from NC_044320.2 coordinate 12,555,006, forward strand.
AAGGCCGGGGCCTTCTCAGGACCACCGTGGGGGCAAGGGTGGAGCTAGGCGGGCTGTGTCCGGCTGCCACCCCGAGTGAACCAGAACAGCTCCCCTGTTATCTGTTTTATTGGCTTTCTTCATAATAGTTTATTGAAAAGATAAAAATGGTTAAAAGAAAAAAAGAAGAAGAAGAAGAAGTCCTGCTTTTTTTTAAAAAAAAATCTGAAAGTAAAGGGATGCTTGGACCTATTATTTAGAGCTAAAGAGAGAAAAAAGAAAACAGTTGATATTTACTGTTTATTGTGTATCAGACATTGTTTTCGATTAATCCTTACATGACCCCGGAAGTACTATTATTAGCCCCGCTGTAGAGAAGAGGGACTGAGGTCCAGAGAATTTGACTAAACGTGCTCAAGTCAGCCAATAAATAGCCTGGTAGATATTTAATCCCAGTAACATTGGCATTAGAGCATGTTCTCTCAACCACTATACTGGGTTGACTCCTCCCAAAAATCTCCCTTTGTGACCACTGGGCCTATCACCCAGCTTCCCATCTCTATCCGGGGACCTTGCCATCCTCAGCCTCTGCTCAAGGGTTGTTCCCTCAGAGGGACCTTCTCTGGCCATACCACCTAAAATAGCGTCGACTCCAGCCAGTCTGCTTCTCCTTTTTACTGCTTTATTTTCTCTTAGCTCTTATCCCAAACTGAGAAATATCGCACACCTATTTGTTTATGGTTTTCGCTTTCCAGAATGTCAGCTCCTTGAGATCAGAGGCTTTGTAAGCTTTCAGGTCACGGTCCCTCCCTGACAGCCCGATTAGAAAAAGGCCCTGCGGAAGTAAGGAGGTAAGGGGGTACAAGAGTTGAAGAGGGAAGGATCTGGATTGGGAAAGAAAACATGGTGTAGGGTGATAAACCAAGAATATAGAATCAGTTTGAATCACAGCTTTGCTGGTAATTAGCTGTGTGACCACAAGCAAGTTTTGGTTTCCTCATTTGTAATAGGGATAATTACCGCAGACTCACAGTGCTGTTGTGAGGGTTAAATGAAATAGGGTGTATTAATAAATGGCTTTCTATTATTTACTTAATTCATTTTTTCCTAGAACGGGTTCTGAAAACATAACTAAGCGTGTAGTGAGCCCTCCATAAATATATGATATGGGTAATGGAATGCTGGGTCATAATCAATAATTAGGCTATGTTGTATTACGGGAAAACAATGAGAAAAGAGTAAGGAGACCAGCAATTAGATCGAATTCTGCCATGTAACTAGTTGTGTGCTCTTGGACAAGTCATTTTGGGGTCCACATTTTCTCCTGGGTAAACAGGAAGTTTGGACAAGATGATGTATGAGTTCCTTTCATTTCTGAAATCTACAAAATCGAAAACGTCCCACAGTTGATCTGGTTTCTCTTGGCTTTTCAGTAGCAAACCACCCCACATCGTTGTTGGGAACCTGAAATGACCTATCATGTTTTTTATTTGTTTCCTGTGTTCTAGTCTGAACAAAAATTCTTCATACTACTTACTTCAGAGAATATCAGTTGGTAGCTTGGCCAGAGGATACTAATATTTACAATGGGCAATTAATTCACTCTCTTATCTGGGTCTCTGAGGGTCGTTCTGGATTCGTGAGCCTCTTGACTGGGTTTAAAGAATTCCATCACCCCTTGTCCTTGCCCTCGATGAATGAGAAAGGAATGAGATGTATCAAGGTTGTCTTGGAGACTTCTGTTCCAAGTCCACCTGAGAGTTCAGTGGTTTTGTTTCTGTTCCATGTGAAGGGCCATTGTTTCTTTTGACATGCTGATTTATTGGAAGAGGCTGTTGCCAAGGATTTTGCTGGCTTAGAAAGTCATACTGGTGACCTGATATGTAAGTTCGGTGTTCTTAACCATCAAGAGCCACCATTTCAAAGCAACTGATGTTTTATCTTTGTCCCATATTAAAAAAAAAAAACAAACAAAACCGCGTAGCCGTAATGATTTCTAAGAATTCAACAGAGTAATTATTTTTGTGAATTTGTGTCCCATGGTTGGTGGACCAGCAAACACATCTCACTCATAAAATATGGATTATCTGAAAACTCATTACAAGTCTCACCTTCTGTTTGACATTTTAAAAAATGAACAGTGCGTAGCACTTTTTGGTTTTCGAATCATTTTCACGTATATTACTTGATCCTCATGAAAGCTACATGGAATCTGCATTATTACAGATATTATTACAACCCCATTATTCATATGTGGAAGCTGAGTCTCAGAACGTCTTTAAGGTTTGCCTAAAGACACAGATTAAAGCCTGGACTTTCTGACTCAAATCCTTGGCTCAGAGTTGAAGGAGAATGAAGGTGATTGGAAAAGACCCTTGGCTGATGTTTCTATGTCTAGCAAAACATGAGACAGTGCTAATTACAGCATCTTCCCAAACTCCCCGCGCCCCGCCCCCTGCAAAGGACACAGAAAATCTCTAAGAAAGGAGAAATGACAGAAGTAACCAGCAGCCGGCTTGCATGTGTACCAGTAAAGCAAGACCTGAGCTGCTTTCTGGGCCCTCTGGAAATTCAAAGTGCAAAGGTGGGAGGGGAGATGGGACTCTGAAGGCACCTGCTAAGGAGTCAGCAGGATCTAGGCTGAAAACCCAGCTGTGCCACCTGACAGCTGTGTGATTTTAGGCAAATGATTTCCTCTCTCCGTGTCTCACTTTCTTCAGGGACAAGTAAGAACATCGCCCTCATAAACTCATTATAAGAATCAAACACAGGAATGTACCTTAAGTGTGGAGCAGAGTCCTGGGAACAGACTAGTAGCTACAACTGTGTGATCGTGAATGAATCATTTCACCTCATTGGGCCTCAGTTTCCTGATGTATAAAATTAGGTGGTTGGATTAGATAAATTCAGCGTTTTTTTCCCCCTCAAGCTCTATACATGAGTTATGACTGTATTCCCTAGAATAGAAAGAGATAGATTATTAAGTATTTTAGAGTGACGTGTCACTTATGAGTGAGTAGAAGGTGGCTGTGGTCGTTACATCTCATTGATAACAAGGATAATATTTTAAAAAGCTATCTCTTATTGAGCACCTGGTAAAATATATAGTATCTTATTAATTCCTCCATGAAAATCCCATAAAGCAGAGAATGTTAGCTCATATTACATATGTAGGGAGATTAAAGCTCAAATAGGTTACCTGATTTGTTTAAAGCCACGTAGGTTATCCATGGTGGATCGCACTGTGTTCTGTATGACTTTGGCTCTCATGCCCTTTGCACAGTCTTCTACGCCAGCTCTATTCATTAAAATTGCTATTTAATCTCTATATGACCTTTGTTTTCCTTATTCCACGTCGACCTCTCTTCCTATGTTCATCTTTCTACCAAATAACAATGTAATGCTTAAATAAATGTACCCTTCGCTGCATTGTGTGCTTTTGTAAATGTGTGATCTATTATTATCTACTTAAATCTATGTCTTTATTGCATAATTCAGCATTTTAATATTTGCTTTGAAAAGTGTTTTGAGTCACTTCTCTGCAAAGGTGCTGTATTAAATGACATTCATTATTCTTGCTAAATGTAGACGAGTCATGGTTCAGGTGAGCTGGAAGGTAACTCCCATTATCCTCAGCACATTCCATCACATTCGTTATTGTCCATGACATTTATCAACACAGCATTTAGACATTTTAAAGAAAGAAAGAAAATCACTTTACATTCCAAAGCATTTAACTAACACTAAGCCCCAATCCACAGGTGAAAAAGTCATTTGTTTGCTACAAGTTACACACTTTGCCTTAACTCTTTTGGAGCGCAATGAGAAGATGTGAAAGCAACATGTTAGGGATCAAGGTGTGTGAGCTATTAAACCTACCTGCTATGACTTATGTTGCATCACGCTTACAACTACACTTATGTTATTCTCTCTCTTTTTTAAATTTCTTTTTAGTATTTATTTACTTTTGAGACAACGCAAGAGACAAGAGTGCAAGCAGCGGAGGGGCAGAGAGAGGGAGACACAGAATCGGAAGCAGGCTCCAGGCTCCGAGCTGTCAGCCCAGAGCCCAACGCGGGGCTCGAACTCACGAACCGTGAGATCATGACCTGAGCTGAAGTCGGACGCTCAACCGACTGAGCCACCCAGGTGCCCCAACACTCACGTTGTTCTTAATGAAAGATGACTTCTCCTGTGCCGAGGATATAGAGGTTGTGTTGACATTCTCCTAGGTATCTTTTGCCATCCCCATTTGTTACCTACTTGATTCTTGTGCAAAAGCTCTGTCTTCTATAGGACACAGCATCTGGCCATGCTGCCTTTCAACTATCACCTTGGCTGGCACTTGCCAACCTCATTCCTTTACTCATGGGGAGATCACAACCTTGCTACGCCCACGTTAGTCATTTTAGGTGCTGGAGAGAAAGTCAATGTTTTCTCAGGCTGCGGATCCCAGAAGCATCTGACCCTCAGATGAGGATTCAGATGCAAGTGATTTATGAAGGCAGGACTTCCTGGAGAATCTGGGAAAGAAATGGGGGAAACAGGGCAACAGAGACATCTCAGATGACGTCCTGGGGAAGGGAGATTCATCCTTACCCTGCAGGGGATCTCTAGAGTATAGATTCTACCTCAGAGCACAGAAAGTTGGCTGTTCCAATCCCACACCCATCCGTCACTGGTCAAGGGCCATGCCACTGGATGTAGGGAGGGACGTTATCAACACCCAGGGACTGTCTGCCCAGGACTGCAAAGCTGAGCCAGTGGCCTAAGGGCTACCCCTCCACAGGGAAGGTAAAGCTCACTGAAATGGGGCAGTGCTGGAGGAAATATCAAAAGGCACCTCAGGGAATAAGAATGAAGTACCAACAGTATCCACTAGAGGCAGCCATATGGAGAAACCATCCAAAAGTCTAACATCATAATTCCCCGATATTTGTATCGGTTTTCTAGGGCTGCCATAACAATGTACTACCAACTTTTTGGCTTAAACAACAGAAGTTTCTTGTCTCACAATCCCGGAGGCCAGAAATTCAAAATCAAAGTGTTGGCAGGGTTGACTCCTTCTGAGGGCTGTGTGAAGGAGGGATCTGTTCCAGGCTTCTCCTCTTGGCTTGTAGATGGCCATCTTCTCCCTGTGTCTCCTCCTACCATCTTCCCTCTATGCACATCCCTGTGTCTAAGTTTCCCCTTTGTATAAGGACACCAGTCAGACTGGATGAGGGGCTCACCCTACTCCAATGTGGTCTAAGCTTAACGAACTGCGTCCACACACTACCCTATGTCCAAATAAGATCACGTTCTAAAGTACTAAGAGTTAGAACCTCAACGTAGGAATCTTGAGGAGACACAATTCCACCTCTCACAATATTTCGAGAACCATATTAATCCCCGGGTCAGGCACCCGCATGCATACCCACATCTAACTTTTTACCTCCTGGTACTGCTCTCTGGAATCGTTAACTCTTGCCTCTGTTCTGTTCTGTTCACTGTCTGTTCATTATCTCTCTCACAGTTTTCAGCCCTTGATGAACACAATATAGCATGGGCCAGTTATAAAATGTAAAGGGTATGAATATTATTTGTAAATTATAAATTCCTATTTGTTAGGAAAATTATAAATTCCTATTAAGTGCCATTTATTAGTATTCCACCAAGGGATATGCACTGAGTTCCTGTCTTGTACTTAGCACATATTTCCTGGTGTTTCTGATTTAGAAAGCTTTGCAAGTACAGGATGGATCAAGGGAAGGAGAGAGATTGTTGAGAGCATTACGGTGTTGCAGATTCAAAAAAAAAAATGGGGAGTTTAGATGAGGGAACCACACAGGGGATGCCAAGAAGGAAAAGTGAGACACAACCAGAAAGAATAGTCACACAGAGTTGGTGACTCAGTAGATACTGATAGGGACAGCAATGGGGAGAAAGGCAGATCCTGATACTTTTTTTCTATATCAAATGCTATAGTTTATTCAAATTTTATTTCATTTATCGTATTCCTACACTGCCACGGGTCCCCTATTAACTAGCAAATGGAAGGCAAACGCTTCAGCAAAGTCCCTCCCCAGTGGCCACTTGACAGAGGGAAGCCTGCTTGGCCTCCCCCAGGGCTCTACCTCCCCCGCTTTTATGCCCCCCTTTGCACCTTGTAAGCCCTCTGCCACCATTCTTCTCACGGTGGTTTGCCATCATTTCTTATGTATGCCCCTTGGGAAATCACAAACTCCCTGAAGACAGGAACATGTTAGATTCGTCCTTGTGCCCACGGCTCTTGGTGCAATGTCTTGCCTTTGAATACAGTCAGGAAGTATTTGATAAATGAATACATGTACACACAGACCAAACCAGATGCCAGGTAATGCATTCCACCCTGTCCAAGAGATCTTTCCGGCACTAGGAAGTTGGGGGCTGTACTTTGGAGGCTATGTTCCAGATTTTTTGTGACATCTGAGAAAAATCTAGCCTCCTCAAATAGGAGCTTCTCTATTGCTTCCGGTCCCACCGGGCTGATGTGTTAAGCCCTTGATTTAATTACCAGCTATCTCCACACTTTCTCTCGGTTTCCAGAACACTTATGTGGGAAGCTCACGATGTTCTCTGGTGGCCACTGTGGCTGCCCAGGGGCATCTCCACTGTGTGCACACCAGCCGTGATAGAAGAGGCTCCTTGTACAGGAGAGACTCGTTATTAGTGAGACAACCTCCCTCCTCGCTAATGAGCAGCTTCTCATACAGCTGAGGCTGCAGGCCTTCAACAATTGTCCCATAAATTAGCTGTTTTTTCCACCCAATTAGGATAAGCCTGTTCAAGTCATGATAGGAAAACTGCCTCACCCCCCAACTTTCCATTTTTCAGAGGGAATCGAACACTGATATCTGGATGCCTGTGATCAAGAAAGCAGGGTGCAGCACAAAGACCGTTAATTTTAGAGGCAGAAATCCGTGAACTCAAAAACGAACAATGCTAATGAATAGCTTCTTGCCCTGGGGCAGGTTCTTGACATTTTCACTTACCTCATCTGTGAATTAGGGGTAATAATAACTGACCTTACAATATTTGGTAATGATGAAAAATGATGCAACCCACATTATGGGACCCAGCTCTGTGTTTCCCAACAGGGGTACTGTTGACATTTGGGGTGGGGAAAATCCCCTTCTGTGCAGGTCTGCTGCATATTCTGTAAAACAATAAATATCTCCGGAAGCCGAACTCGGAATGCCAATTGCACCCCCGTCACAGAGACAGCTGCAAAGGCCCCCCATACCACACATACATGGCAAAAATTCCCGTCATAAGAAGAGCTAAAACTTAACGTGAGCTCCTACATGCTGGTGGTGTGCTAAGAACTTTATTTGATTCATCTCATTTAATCCTCATAAAAACTTTATGATGCACTGGAAGATTCAATAAATCGCCAGGTTATATAACTGGACAGTCGAAGCTCTGGGTATGCAGACTTGTGAATTTAGCCTCTGCACTGTCCAGGCTGGAAGGATGGTAAGTACTCAGTCTATGTCCCATTCCTTTCTTCCTCTCCGTGTGGTTGAATATCCAGGGCCTTTGGCTAACTCCTCACAAAGCTGCCATTAGATTTTGTCCCCGCATCTCTCAAGGGACCCCAGACGCACAACCTTCATTGGCCATAGCCTAACCTTGACGAGACTGAGGACAACTTTTTTTTTTTTTTTAGTGACACATACCTCAGGGCCAAATTCATCTTTCTTTTACTTCACCCACTGAGGGTTTCCCCCAGAGATAAATGAATAAAATATTAGCCTCCATGTTTTGGCTCTCACTTGATTCTTCCCGTTCCTGTCCTCCAAGGCCTTCCAATGCTGTGGGCAGCATTTCTTATTATCTGGCTGATTTTTGTGATTGCTCCATTTGGCGGAGGAGGGAAGAGTTCTGCACTCAATTCCAACGTTGGCGGGGGGAAGGGTTCTGCACACACCCAAGCTATTCTCTGACACCAGCTGGGTGTCCTACCGTTTAACTCAACTCGGACACTATCTCCCTGGAGGTAGCACAGATCCCACAGGTTAAGGGTTCAGTCCTACAAAAGTGCCCCTCCCCAGCCTCCAATCCAGATGTCAAGTGCAATTTCAGGTTATCACCTGTGCTTCTGAACCACTGGCTCTAAGTCAGAGGTTCCAAGGACCCTGCTCTTGGTTCGATTAATTTGCTCGGCCAGCTCATAGAACTCAGAAACATTATGTTTACGAGGTCACCAATTTATTATAGCAGGATATAACTCAAGAAGAGTCAGATGGAAAAGATGCACAGGGCAAGGTGCAGGAAAAGGGCTCAGGCTCTTCCATGCCTCTCCAGGTGCATCACTTTCCCCCATTTCCACATGTTCACCAATCTGGAAGCTATCCAAACCCTGTCCTTGGGGGTTTTTATGGAGGTTGTCTCACATAAGCACAAATGATTAAATCGTTGGCCATTGGTGATGGACTCAACCTCCAGCCCCTTTCCTCTGCCCCAAGTGGAAGTTAGGGACTGGGTAGGGACTGGAATTTCCTAAGCCCTCAGCTTGAGGTTACTTAAAAGCTACTAAAAATCACCTTATTAGCATAAAAAAGACACCTTAATCACTCTCTCATCACTTAGGAAATTCCAGGGGTCCTAGGAGCTCTGTGCCAGGAACAGGTACAAGACCAAATATGTATTTCTTACATAATGACATCACAGAATGCTTTCAAGATAAAGTCAAAGTCCTGTACATTTGTAGGTAACAGTCATTCATACCTGGCCGCACAGTTTACTAACCTATCTGATTCAGCAAAAATAGTCCAATCAACTCTAACGTTATGAGACCAATACATTTTTTGCAACTTGCTGCCTGTCAGTTTTTGGGAACAGGTGCTGCAATAGGGTTGAAGGTGGTGGGGGTTCAAGGATCTCACTGAGTGAGGGTCTCACTGAGGGAAGGTGCTGGGGTAGGAAGAACCCTGCACTTTAAGAAAGGACTTCCTCTACCTCCTCATGAATTCAGACTCCCTCCTATAACAAGAAAGTTTTGAAATAAAAGACCCTTTAGCTACTCTACTTTCAGATTCTGGTAAATTCCAAAAAGTAAGCCAATAGTCAGTAAAAGAGGAGTGGGAAACAGGTGGACAAAACACAGATAAGCTCAATTCAAGGTAGCAGACATTGAACCTCCAGCTTGTGTCCTGGTCTGATGGGTGCTGTGAGTACAAAGGTGAGTGACATCACCCACCCCAGAGGGGCTCAAGCCAACTCACTAGTTACTGGTTTAAATTAAAAAGCAGGAAAACTTTGTAGACCACTTTATTTTTGTGTAATTTTGTGTAGGTGCCATTAGACTTGAGCTAAGTAGTGTTAAAAAAAAAACAGAACTCAATCGAGTAAATTTGAAGATGTAATTTGGATTTATTAAACGATTCTGGAAGTGGGAAGCATCCCATCTAGCAAGTAGACAGATGCTCTGAGGAGTTGTACAAAATGGAAGATTTTTATAGGAAGGAGGGTGGGGCAAGAAGTTATTAGGAAAAGGAAAGAAATGATTGCTTCCTCTTCTTTTGGGAGGAAGGGAACAGCAGGGTTTTTATCATGCAGATATCCACACTGGGGTAGATTAGGAAATTTCCAATTGACTGTTAAAAGGTCACATTCCTGGGGTAGATTGGTTTGCTGTCTTGGGGAGCAAATGAATCCATCTGGGGCTTTTGAGGTGTTTTTTTTTTAACAGAGGACAGTGTTGGAATCAATAAGAGGCTGGCATGGGAATCAAGGTACCTAGGGAATGGCCCCAACATTGCCACATACTCCATTATGGTGTTATGTCTGAGTATCATATGGTGGAACCGCGTAGGGTCCTGTTGGTTTTCCAGATTTGGTTTACATCCCCATAGGTCTGCTTTTCGGTGTTGTGACCTTGGATGTCTGTTTGTTCTCTCCCAACCTTACCTCCTTTCTCTGCACAGTGGAGACAACGTTACCTAAATCTCAGAACTTGCTGAGTATGAAATGAACTAATGTGTGTAGATATAATCAATGTATACACACACCTGCACGTGCACACACACACACACACACACACACATTCATATATATGAAGGGCTTTCCATAGAATATAACTTGCACGTGATTACTACTATTTGAAGGACTTTCAGAAATCATCTTATATAAAGTCTTCAGGATACAGGTGTGGGAACTGAGGTCCAGAGATGCAACCACTTGCCCAATGTCATACTTGCCTCCTGTTCATTATGTTGACATCCAGTTCCCCAAAGTTTCGTATCCAAGTTGAAATCAAATTGAGAACCACGTAGGTACCTCAGACTATGCTAGCTCCGTTCACAGGTAACCTCCGAGGATGAGTATCATCTCCACTCTACAAGTAAGGAAAGCGAGACTTAGGCTGTAAGGGACCCTCCTTCCCAAGGTCACACAAATAGGAAATGACGGTGACGGAGCAGAACTCACTCTGCCAGCCCCTAAGCCTATCTCCTGTTCAGCTATGTTATGTGGACACCAATGACCCATTATTTGTAAAAGTTTGGTTGTCTGATTTCCAGAGCAGAGACATCCTCAGTTTGAAAGGATACACAGAGTGATTTCACCTGTGCAAGTGTGTTCGTCAAAAGTCTTTCAGGGAAGGGAGTTTCTGCCTGAACCTGGACCCGTATTTCTGTTGACGACTCATGCTGCAGTTTCAGAGTCATTGGAACTAAATTGTATCCCTGAAGCATTAAAATGCCCAGAAAAATAATCAGAAAAAAAGGGGTTTTTCTTATTTACTTAGCTTACACAGAGGTACCTTTGTTCCAGATAAGTCCCTCAGAAATATGACTGGCCACTGTGATTGCATTTACGTGTGAGAAGGCAGTTAATTTTCTGAAGAGGGAAGCTGGGTCTTCAAGAATTCTGCAGGGACCAAAAAGCAGAATAGGTCAGTAAATTAAAAATAAATACATACATAAGGAGACGGAAGGATTTTAACATCTTGCCAAATGAGGTGGCTCTGAGAAGGTTTTAAAATCCATGTAGGGGAGATTGGTATCTATCATCCAGGGCTTACTGGACCCAGAAGTTGGTGAATCCTTAAATGTTAGACATTAGCAGGCTCTAAGGCTATCCCTTTCTATATAGACACCCAGATACATCTTTCTTTTCCTGCCAATTATAAGATGACCTTCTCTCAGAAAAACATGAACTTAGAATTATTTGTCAGGAATAGGACAAGAATGAATTTACTTATTCGTTCAATCATTCCATGAATTACTAGACCTAATGCATGTTTCAGGCACCATGAATATTTGATCCCTCCGAACTAGTCAACCTCATGACCATATGCACCTTTGAATACATTTGCAAAGGGATGGCCAATGGCTACCTAAGTGAACAAACTTGTGTGGTCTTAGGTAAAGATGGCTCCCCAAGGTGGCTTCATTTTTCCAGTCTGCAATATCATGAGGTTAGATTAGGTGTCCTCAGACCTGTTCCAGCTCTGACAAAGATTTTAAAAATGGTCCCCAGGGGAGAACAAAAGCCATGCCCATAGCCTATTAGATACTGTGGTCTGGGTCAATGACATACTCGTGGCTTCTATCCATTAATCTATTAATCGGTTTCTCACTCACACTCCCAGGACAACATGTACTCAACATCTCCTCTGCGTATGAGTCAGGCATCAGAGATATGCCCAGGGCACTCAGTGAAACAGACTATGTGGACACACTGGAGACCGTGTGTCTTTTCCCATCCTATAGCAATGAGAATGGCTGGGAATCACACAGAATAGAGACCTCTTTCCACTTGGATAAAATACAAATCAGTTCTTTAGTGGAGAAGGAAAGAAGCAAAGAAGAGAATGGGCCTTGCGTAGAACTGATAATGAGGCAAATCTCTGCTCCACCATTTATGGGGTGAACGTGAACATGTTTTGCACCTCACTAAGCCTGCTGTCCTACTGCCTCCATAAAGGCGGTGATAAGCACTACTTAAAAATATAACAATATTTCCAAAAGTGTTTGGGAGGGCTCAATGAGGTAACTAAGGGAAAATACCTGTTAGACTATAAGGAAGCAATGCTATCTTCCCCCACCCTTGTGTGTTATCTTAGAAAAACAAGACTTCCTTATGCTCGTTTAATAGCTGTAGGTGAGAGAGACACCAGAGAGGAAATTGGCATGACGGGTTTCAGAAGTTGGAATTGGGGAACCCACTGGAAGATGCAGCTCCCAACACTCATAAGCTCTGTGAGCTTAGCTAAGCCACTTAATGACCCTGAACCTCTGTTTCTTCATCCAGTTTCGCAAGATTACCGTGAGGATCAGAAAGAAGAGATGACGTATGTAAAAATGTTTTGAAAATTCTAAAGCCCCGTCCACACCTTATCTGTGAGGCATCAACATTAATAATAACGATAGAGCTGTATCTAGCAAAAGCATCACAAGGAAAGTGCGCTATTTATTGCTCATGACAAACTCATGGAATCGTGTGGGAAAGTGTGACCAAGTTTGATGATGGCGCTGTGGTGTCACAGAAGCAGAACACACGGAAGTCCGAATGGCATGGCCACCTCTTATAGTCTGAGGGTTAAAAGGCAGCAAGCCCTCAGTTTCTTCGTTTTACCCAAAGCGGAGAGAGGCCATTTACTCTTTGCAGAAGGTATGAATCCTTGAACTTCCCTGCACCTCCATGGGAACCAAAGCAGCATTCCCTTTGCCTATTTACTGGTTCAAGAGTAAACCTCAACAGAAACCAACTTGAACTGAATCAGGGTCATCCTCCTCCTCCCCAGTTATTGGATATGGATGAGCCCTGTATTCTGACCTCAGGCAGATACCCCCTGACTCCTCTGTGCCTCTTTTGGGTCCCATATATTAAGTTCTATCTTGGTACCCACAAGATGTTACTGCATTTGTGAGTTGTCCTACCCTTGCCATTAGACACCCTGCCCTTGAGACTTGCATCACCAGTCTTTGACACATGGTAAATAGTTTGTGAATCTATAAATCAAAGAGTCAGTGGGTGGGTGGGTGGATAGATGGACACATGTGTCCTGCTTGCCTAGAACACAGAGCAAAGAAGTGTATGCTACCCTTCGAGGTAAGTTTGACTTTGGTGTCAAAGAAGATGGTTCAGGTGGCTTGACTTCTATTTCTACGCTGATCCCTAAAATACTCCACCATCACCACCATGGATGGCCTCTTGTTTATTTTATTGTCTCTCCGATGTCTCTTCCAGTCCTCGGGTTCGACTCCAAGTCTGGTTCTGATCACTGAGCCCATCACTTGGCTCATGCACATGTACTCTCATGAGGGCAGTTGCTCTTGGCTTTGGTTGTTGTGGTCACCAATGAGCATCTCTTCTACCTCTTAACACAAAGATCACGGAAGCTGGGACTCTCTGAAGTTACCAGTGCCAACCAGATGTTCCTGTAGACATTTTTGTTGCTTTCTTCCTGCCTATCTGCCATAGACTACAGAGAAATCTCACTTCAGCTGTGTAGAGCTGAAGGCGTTCTGGTGCCCAACTAAGCAAATTGTGGTCCATAGGCCAAATCTGGCCTGCTGCTTGTATTTGTAAAGAAGATTTTATTGGAATACAACCCTGCTCATTTGTTTACAGACTGTCCGTGGCTGCTTCTTCCTTCCACCTGCACAGTTGAGTAGTTGTGACAGAGGGCAAATGCACAAAGTCCACTATAGTTGCTATAACACCCCTTACAGAAAAAGTGAATCAAACTCTCCTTTGTAAACTAACTCAGATGTATAAGTTAGTTGACCCTCTGATAGTGTGCCTGGCTCTGGATTTGGTGGTGAGTGGCCACCATGTTTTTTTTTTTTCATAACCACTCCAAATTCTGACACCACCAAGAGAAAAACACTTGGTGGGCATGGGCTAATTGTTTGATGGGACTCAAACAATCTGTAAAGGAAGAGAGGAGGGAAGGAAGGGAGGAAATGGGAAGAGAATGCAGTAGTAAACAGTCCCGACACCAAAAGATCAATCCAGGGCTCATCAGAACAGCCCTATAGAGAGTGTAAAGAATGCGAACAGACCTGGGTTTCCTACCTAGTTTTAGTACTTATTACCTGAATGACTACGCGCACGTCATTTACGTGAGTCTCAGTTTCCTCAGCTGTAAATGGTTAGAGTATTTACATATACAGAGAATTGGAGATAAATGCGTGTGAGACAAAGGGGGCGGGAGGAGAATATTCTTGCCTTGGAACCTGAGCAGAAGTCTTCCTAAGGTGTCTTTCCCTGGGCACCCCATCTCCTCCATGTTCCACACTCACAAGGAATTGTCCCCACGGGCACTTTCTATTTTATGACATTTTGATGTCAGAACGATACCAGTCACTGCAAATCAGGTGCCTGGATGTGTTGTCACCAGCCCTGAAAATGTGTGGATTAAAAGTGGCAGAGAGTAAAATCACCTGACATGGCAGGCACAAATCACAGCTGGAGCACATCACAGGCTAGAAACCTAATTGAACCGAATGCCATTCACGCAAAGGGAGATCTGGGAATCCAGCCAGCATCTTCCCAGAATAGTAATTTTTCATTTAAATTCGCCCCATTCCCCACACCACCCCTCCCCAAGGCAGACCTCCTTCTCTATCATCATCTGAACCGCTGGACTGCTCCTCTCCTCCCATCCTTGTGGAGGAAGCAAGTGGACTCTTCCTGGACCTTCCAGAGAGACTATATGTGGACAGCTGCAAACATGGTAAGCATTGTGCACCTGTTTCAAGGCCAGAAGAGTCATGGGGGCAGGAACATGGAGGGCTTTATCTGAGCTGCCAGGGTGTCGGCAGGCCCCAAGGGCTAAGAAGAATGAGATCATTTTTAAGTCAATATGGCCCTAATAGTTCTGAGACAGACTGGTTGTTCCAGGCCCAGTGATGGAATAATCTCCACAAGAGAGTAAAAGAGCTTAATCCCACTGCCATTGGTCAGTATGGAGTGAGCGTAATGGCATTTCAGGATGTTCAAGATTTTATACACAGAACATCGTCCACAGGGATTATTGAGTATCTATGCTGGAAGTTCATCTGAAATTTAGAAGCCAAAAATACCATTTGAGTTAAAAAATAACCTGTTGGGATGAGCACTGGGTGTTTTATGGAAACCAATTTGACAATAAAATTCATATATATATATATATATATGTATATATATGTATATGTACACACACACACACACACAATTGGGACTTTGAGCAAGGATTAATTCATTTAACTCATACTTCATGTTAAAACAACATATGTGACGTACAATCCTAGAAATTTACCAACAGGCTTAAAGATTAATTCTTGTATTAATTCAATGCATTCAGCAAATATATTTTAAGTGCCTACTCTTAGTCATAACTATATAAAAATAACATTTGTATAAAGCTTTAAAGTCTCTAGAGTATTTTACCTCATCAACTCTGACAAAAATTCTCTGAAGGAGGAATCACTGCAATCCTTATTTTACAGACAAAGAAACCACTTCTTCAAGAACAAGGTTATTTGTTCAAGGTCGTAGGGTCAAAATGTCACCTCACCAGAAAGTTATGGCACTGTGAAAGGAATTTACATCTTTTGATTCCAAATCCCGGAATTCATGTGAACCTGCTCTCTCCTGCCCTCGCTGCATTCAGAGGAATTGCATATCTTAGTTCGAGAGCCTCCAGGCTGTTCTTTTCCACATTCTGATGTTTATCATTTTTTTTTTGAGCCTAGTTTACTGCTGTAAAAGTATTTATCAGTTCAAACTTTCAGGAGTCTAGCCTCTAAAGTTGTCTCCAGAGATCAACTCTTGAGGTCAGGGGTCATTAAATATGTCTTGTAAAAGGTTAGATGGTAAGTACATTAGGCTTTCTGGGCCCTGTGGTCTCTGTAATATGTACTCAACTCTGCCATTGTATTGGGCAAGCAGCCATAGACAATCCATAAACAAATGTATAGCTGAGTTCCAATAAAACTTTACTTACAAAAACTGGCAATGCACCAGATTTGGTGCAAAGGCTATACTTTGCTCTCCCCTTTGCTTTTTATCTAATTGCTTTCTGGCGATCTCTTAACTAGTAATAATTCTCAAAGTTAAGATTTTTATTAACTGTTCAGTGTTCGAGTCATTTATGGAAAATGCTACAGCTTTCTACCCTTGGTGTCCAAGAAAGCGCATGTCAATTACAGGAGAAAAAATGCTACACGATGAGGGCCCAAAGGATGACAAGGTAAGTGAGTACTAAGTATACATGAGCAGAACAGTAGCCCAGCTTACCCAGGGCACAGTGTGGAAAAGGGCCTTATAAGTGCTTCACTGTGATGAGTAAATCTAGGATGGAGGGGAACAAATCAAGGAAAGGAATTATCATTTTTAAGTGTTTATTATGAGTCAGCCGCTGTGCAAGACATTTTATATATTTCATAATTCTCAAAGCCACTATTTTATACCCTTTACAGATAGAGAAACAGAGCTTTGGGTCACTGAGCATCTTGTCCAAGTTCAGACAATTAACAAATGGTGAAATTGGAATTCAAACCCACTCTTGCTTAATTCCAAACTACACATTCTTTTGAGTTGGTGTGGGGCCCACTTAGGAATGAGCTCACATCCCTCACTAAAAGGAATTCAGGCTCTTCCATATCTCCAGCTCTGAGCGCACAATGAATGCTACAGAAAAATTTATTATAAATATATCATTGAATAGATGATTATTTTCTTCAACTTCTACTGGCAATGAAAGATAGAGCTGAATATTTAAGCTCTCCAGAACCATTTGTTCCGAGCCCTTGTCTCTCCTATTGTTAACCAGCTCAATTAAAAAGGTTTTATGGTCATATAGGAGAAAAAAATAGATCACTAACCCATGTGATTAATGAGTCAGAAGGAAAAAAAAAAAAAAAAGGAGTCAGCAAAACCAGCGTCATGAAACTGAGTCAGCTGTGGGCTAAATCAGAAGCCAAAGCAGGTATGGCATTTCATTTTTTTCTGTATCGTGGGAACCACAGAGTTCAGAGACCAGGGGATGGTAAACTCTTTTCTGAAGTAGTCGTTATTTCTGACGCTATGTCCATAATTGTATTTCTTTTTATAGCCATGTGGGAACCTTGATCTAAACAAATCCTTTGTCTGAAGATTACTTTTTAATACTATATTAAATTAACGATGGTAAACCAAACTCTTTTGGGTTTTAATCCACGTCCAGGATGGCAACAAAATTTACCTTTATTCCAAGTTTCGAATATTTGGAAGATTCAATTATTTATTATTTTACACTATTCTTTCTTTCTTTCTTTTTTTTTCACACTATTATTTCGTGAACTATATTCTTTGGACAGTTGGCATCCTGAGGGAAGGCGATAAGGTGATCCATGGGATGGAGTTGGAAAGGAAAAGTATAGACTGTGTTCCATGACTAAACATTTCAAATAATGCACAATTGTGTATTATTATCCAACAAATTACTCCAGCGATTAGTAAGTTAAGATCATGCTCACTTATTGCCTCACAGATTTGGGGCATCAGGAGTCTGGTTTCTGCTTAGCAAGACGCCACTGGCTCAGGGTCTCTCGTAGGTGGCAGTGAGGTTGTCAGTGATGGCTACGATCCCCTCGAGGCTTCACCAGGGCTGGAGAATCCATTTCCCACCTCATCCATGGCTGCTGGCAACCCTAAAAGACTCGCTTCCAAGTGTGCACACGTGTTGTTTTAAGCCACCATGCGATTTCACCAGAAGCTTCTTGAGTGAATTCATGAATGTGGCAGCCAGTGGTCCTAGAGTGGGAGAGAAAACCAGAGAGCAACCCAGACAAAAAAAACCAAGGTCTCTTTACAACCTGATCTCAAAAGAGGCATCCCTTTACTCCCGCCATATTCTACTTGTTAAAAGCAAATCAAAGTCCAGCATATGCTCAAGGGAGAGGATTGTACCAGGGTGTGAATGCCAGGAGGTGGGAATCAGTGAGGACCATTTTAGGAACTGTTTTGCTCAAAAGTGCTGAGTTTAAACAACGTTAAAAGATTTCTTGAGCACAAAACCTCTCAGAGCTGGTTACTATACCAATGTGTTTTGGGACCTCTCCCGATGGTTACTTGAGCAGGTATCAGAAAACTCTCTCTCAGAATGCCTAATAGTGAACATTTTAGACAGAGAGTCTCTGTCCAAACACTTCAGTTCTGCTGCGTGAAAGCAGCCATAGATGCTAAATGTACAAATTGGTGTGACTGAGTTCCAATCAGATTTTATTTATAAAAACAATACATTTGTCAACCCCTGGATTAGAGGATGTGACATTAGCTGAATTTTTTGTCACGGAATCCTTATCCCCCAAAACAGAGTGAAATGTTGCCATATACGCGTCTGTGATTTTATCACTAAATGCAAAGATGTCGGCAAGAAGAAAATGCTTTAATCAGGCTTGCTTCGGTGTCCTTGGTTCGCCTCCTTGATTAGATTCCTGGAGCACTTCAGGGTTACTTAGGATTCCTGAAACCCTAGATTATTCATTTCACGCGGGCACAATCCACACCTGCCATTCACACCTACGACCATACTTCCCAGGTGTAGCAGAGGGCTGGAGACCTAATAGGCGCTCAATATTTTTGAATGGTGGGTAGATGATTGAAATAATCCCAACCCTTCATGTTTACATGGCTTTTTCCTTTTTCATGATCTGTGGTGTACCCACCCAAATGTCCGCATTCCAATGAATGAAACGTCCTGACCTGCAGCGGACCTCCTTCCTATGGAATCTCCCCTCTTTCCTGCCATCGGTCTACGCCGAGCCTGCAAGTCAGAATCACCATAATGGATGGATTCAGCGTGGGAGCTGCTAACCCTTAGCCTCGGCTTCACTGCATGAAGACCGAGGAGGGCAGACGGGCAGGAAGAGAGGAAGAGGAGAGAGAGAGAGAGAGAGAGAGAGATGAAAAAGAAGAAACACCGACAGATTTTCAAAGCCTGCAATTTTTCATGACTGAGCCAGGCACCGTTGTACATGGTATGTTATTCAGGGCTGAGGACACAGCTTTAAAATGGGTGTTACTGATTCCACTTCACAAATGAGGAAAGGGTCTCGGAGAGGCTTTGTGACTTGCTGATGGTGACACAGTTAATGAAGGACAGAGATGAAGGAGAAACCTGGGTCCACACTAACTCTAAAGCTCATTCCCTAAAGCACGCATCCCGGTTTGCCTGAGAGAGTCCCAGTATCCGCCCCAGTGTCCTGGCACAATTATGAAAGTCACCCTTTGTACTCTCAAAAGTGTCTCATTTTTAAAAAGACGTTATCTAATCATCTGTCTACAACCTCCTCACTCCCTGGGGAGAGCTCTGGCTCCTGCCATGGATATAAATTCAGTCAGGGGCCTTGGCTAAGACTTTACCCCAGAGCCAGCCAGGGAGCATTCCAACAAAGAGGTCACCAATTGCCTTTCAAAATAGTCTGTGGAGTTCTTGCCAGGCCACTGGCTATTACATTATACGTGTTGCGGGCAGGGGGGGAGCGTGTAACAACCCGAATGCCACTGAAAGGGCACATGTATAGGTTCATGTAGGCAGAGATAGGCATACACACAGGCATTTATTTTTAAGCCACCTTCCAAAGCATTTTGCTTCCATTTGCCCCGTGCAAAGTATTTTGAATACGAGAATTTCTACACTTGGATTCTAGCGCAAGAAAATTTTCTGCCTTTCTCCCCTCGAGCCATCGTTCCTCCTTCTGTGGTGGGTTCATTTTGCCTCCCTGTAAGGGCATTAGATTCCTAATGTGGACTTGGCTTAGGAGGGCCTCCCTCCCTTGGATTTTAATGCGCTGGTATCATTCAGGACATCAATCTTACCATATTGTTGGGAATTCTTTTGTGATATTGATTCTTTTCTGTCTAACATGACAGTCCGTTTTGTGATCTTTTTCTCACCTCTAATCAGATGCTCACCGTGCTTACGGTGCTTCACAGTGTGCTGAGAGTGTCACATGCATTATTGTACTTGATCCTTACAGCCACCTTGAGAAGTTGATGATCCGCATTTTAGAGATGAGAAAACTGAGGTTCAGAAAGGTTAAATGAGTCATGCAAAGTCACCCAGCGAGTAAAAGTTGACCAAGTTGAGACAACTTGCAGAAAGGGATGACATATGATTCATCGCTATATCCTGCTGAATGCCTTGCTTACTGCACACACCTAAGATATTTATGTTTCATGACTGGCTGAATTAATGAAAAAGCACACAGGATTTTGTACTCCTTTTTAAAAAAAATTTTTTTTAATGTTTATTTTTGAGACAGAGAGAGAGAGAGAGACAGAGTGTGAGCGAGGGAGGGTGGGGGAGAGAGAGAGAGGGAGACAGAATCCTAAACAGGCTCCAGGCTCTGAGCTGTCAGCACAGAGCCCGACGCGGGGCTCGAACCCACGAACAGTGAGATCATGACCTGAGCTGAAGTCAGACGCTCAACCGACTGAGCCACCCAGGCGCCCCAGGATTTTGTATTCCTAATTGACCATGGCCTCTGCCCCAACTGGGAGAGGATTCGAAATCATGTCCCATGAGAAACAATGGCAGGATATGTTTACATCGGGGGGGGGGATGTCTTAGTGTGAAGAAGGCAGTTGGGGAGAATTGAGAGCTACCACGTGGAAGAGCGAGTGGAATTAGGCTCTACATCAACGGGGATGTATCTGGAATTGTACAGAGGTCGAAAGACTTCAGGTCATTATAGGTTCACGTGTTCTAGCTAATAGAATTGTTTAGATTTTACAAGAATCCCACGAGGAGCTGAGGTGCCCATCCCAAGGGATATTTCAACAGGAGCTGACACATCCCTGGCTAGAATATGGTAGATGGGATTCAAGCGTGGCAAACAGTAGTTGAAGCAGGTGATCATGATTTCAGTCCTCTTTGATGGTGGAGTCTAAGACTGCCTCTTTAGATGCACTTTGATTCTGTGTGTCGGTCCGTTGTCTCCCTCATGCGCCTCTAGGCTGTCTGAATTGACAAGCTGCTGAGCATTCTGTTATACTGACATAAATGTCCATGAATGCTACCTCTTTGTTCTGTCTCCCAGCAACCATTCTTGTTTTGATGTCAAAGCGTCCAAGCCTTAGCCACGCATTTGGTAACAACAGGTGTGAACCATTTAAAGATGGCTGCATCATGGTACCAAAAAACTAGGGTTGATGTCACCGGGACAGGCTACTCGGAGACTATTCATTGCAGGAGGGCTCGACCCCATCCTCGGGTCCAGAGGCAAGGGATCAGGGCTCAAGCAATGGTTCAAAGACACTTTTCCAAACCCAGCTCCTTGGGGAGAAGAAACCGCAGTTAACCAGGATATCTTTGTTCAGGTCTACCTCAACACAAAAATCATCGCAGAGACTGCCGAAGACAACTGGCAAGTGAACAGTGAAAGGAGGTGGGGGTTGTGGGTGTGCCACTCTCACTGGCTAGGAGGTCAGATGCGTGTGACTCGTGAAACGAGGCACAGTCAACCTGGCAAGGAATTTAAAGGTTATACACAAGCGAATCCCTAATTGTGCAGAATGGGAACGTGAGGCACAGAAGGGATAACTGACTGGTCTAGGGGAACACAGATGGAACTCGGCAGCTTGCACTCCAGATTCCTACGCTCTCCAGTCTCCAAGGTGCCAAAGCCAGAACTCGAGAACTGCGCCGCTTGCAGTCGTGAAGAGCACCCCAAAACCTTGAACTTGGGGGGACGCTGAAATTTCCCCATATCAGGTGCAGTTGGGTCGTTCATCTCTCCTAAATCCAGTTTTGTTTTTTTTTTTTTTTTTCTGTACAAAGGCAGGGTTTGTCAGTGACTCCTTCGGTTCATGTTCACTACGAAGGAATGTTGAGAGAAGGAATGTTGAGAGAAGGAATAAGCCTCCGTGGTGAAGAGGGGGACTCTGAATTCAGACCACAGATTCACTTGCTGAGCTCCATTGCGTGTCTTGGGGGTTCCCCACGTCTTCAGCCCCCTTCTAACCTTTTGCATGTATTGTTTCATTAAAACCTCAACCAGGCTCTGAGATAGTTCTGCGATTATCCCCATTTTGTGTGCACAGTAACAGAGACACCCGAAAGTCAGGGAATGCTCTGAAACTCCGATAATTAAGGGTAAAGCCCTAACTTAAACGCAGAGTAAGTTTTCAGTACATATTACCTTTTCCTACAAAGATTTCTTCTTCCTCGACTGCCACCGCCACCAAGACCACGGCTCAACTACAGTATTTCTCGCTTCGTGTTGGGGCCAGGGCTGTGAAAAGAAAGATCTTTCTTTCTGCCCTCAGGAGCTCACAGGCAAGCAGGGGAGCAAAATGATTGCGCACGATAGAAAACACAGTGTGATATGCGGTCTCGAAACGGTCTTGTCTGGAATTCCTTAGATTGGTGACGACCCGTGACAGCCTTCTCCTGCTGAGCACCAGAAAGTACAACAGGGACGACCACAACATCCTGCAGAAGTCATTGCTACCTGTCTTTTCTCAGAGTCATCAATGCATACGGACTGTCCTTAAACCAGAGGCACGATGCTATCAATAATATTATTGGCGTTTATTGGAAACTTACTCTAGGCTGGTCACGCAACCTAGATGATTCTTTGAGGATGCAACCCTTATGATTCTTTGAGGCAGCTGGTCTTGTCTCAATTACACAGATTGGAAAATCAAAGCTCAGAAAGACGAAGTTCACTCTGCTGGAAGTGGATCCAGATTTTGAATCAAAATTCGCTTCCAAAACCAGCACACTTACTTCCAAAATTAATATTAAACATTATTGTTAATTTAATTTACATAAAAAATAATGTAGGGGCGCCTGGGTGGCGCGGTCGGTTAAGCGTCCGACTTCAGCCAGGTCACGATCTCGCGGTCCGGGAGTTCGAGCCCCGCGTCGGGCTCTGGGCTGACAGCTCGGAGCCTGGAGCCTGTTTCCGATTCTGTGTCTCCCTCTCTCTCTGCCCCTCCCCCGTTCATGCTCTGTCTCTCTCTGTCCCAAAAATAAATAAACGTTGAAAAAAAAAAATTTAAAAAAAAAAAAAAAAGGGGGCGCCTGGGTGGCGCAGTCGGTTAAGCGTCCGACTTCAGCCAGGTCACGATCTCGCGGTCCGTGAGTTCGAGCCCCGCGTCGGGCTCTGGGCTGATGGCTCGGAGCCTGGAGCCTGTTTCCGATTCTGTGTCTCCCTCTCTCTCTGCCCCTCCCCCGTTCGTGCTCTGTCTCTCTCTGTCCCAAAAATAAAATAAACGTGGAAAAAAAAAATTAAAAAAAAAAATAATGTACACATTATTCAGTAAAGAGGTGATTATACGATGAAATATTGTGAGTCTATGAAAAAGAATGAAGTACGTTTATACCGATATGGGAAATAACTCAGATACATGAATGAAGAAAAAAAAATGGAGAACAGCTATAGTAAATGATTAGATTCGTTTAAAAATAATATCATGTCCATATTTATGATAGCATTTTATGGCCACAGAAGTCCTGAAGGGTTAAGGGATTTTTCCAGGGACACACAGCTGGAGCTTCAGGTCTGGTTCTAACCCCAGGTCTGTCTCATCCTCAGATGTTTGTTCTTTCCACCTCCACCTGTAATAATTCCAGAAGCACCTTGAAAACCAATTTTCCCATTCTTGGATGTGCCACAGGAGAAAACTCTTAGATTCTTCGGTAGCAGAGAAGGAATGAATGAAACATGGATGTGCATAAAAAGAGTCTGTATTAATAACAATAAAACGTTTACATGCTTGAGGAGGCAGTGAGGTGCGTGAAAGTCATCAGAATTATTCATTTTAGGGAAAGATTCATTCTTCTGTGTTTCTGGGCTGAAAGCCCATATGAATAAGATCATAAATGCCATGGCTACTCTGAGGTCATCATGAAAAAATGATAGACCTTGACGATGAAAGAACCAGTTAGTCATCAATTCCATCCCCTTTGCCAACACAAAAGACAATATTTAAAGAACAGCAACCATTTGTATTTAATTCAGACTCAATTCTTCTTTGGAGCCAGATCTGCAAACACCCTACCTACTAACGTGACCTGATTCTACAAACTAAGGTAGTTTTGAAGAACTTGTAAAGGAATGAAACCCCCACGACTACCCTTTTATGATTGAAGAAAGACTCATCTACAGAGTAGAATCTGTCCTTTCGCAGATCACTCTGAGGGAGATGAAGGGTGGCATACCTAGACTGCGGGTGAGGGAAATTAGGTAGAAATGAGGTGGAAATTAGGTAGAAAATGCCACAGGCAGAAGTGGAAGTTCTGCCACTTCCAGCCTGTGTGCCCTTTGGCCTAAACAAAACCACAGAACACTGGTTTTGGTCCCAAGATTGCTGAGAATGTTAACTGAGTCCAGTTTAAGCTTACTCCCATCACTAAAGGAGTAAACAAACTTTAAATGGCACACAATACAAAGATACCGATGAGTAGACACAATTCCTTGTGCTTCCCTCGTTTTCCTCCCAAGTGGGCCTGGAGTTGAGTGGTCCCATGAGAGGTGAGCAAGCCCTGACATCAGAGGAGTAAAAGAACAGAGGGCTTGCTGTGTGTATCATTCAGTTCGAGGAGAGGCACATTAACCTTTAAGGTTGACCCAACAAACAAAGCAAATTCTCGTGATGCCACAATTCACATAGTTCTGATTTCTAATTATCCCTCTGCACCCTGGGCACTTCAACAGGCCTGACCATGACCTGCAATACCTAGGGCAAGTTACCTAAGCTCTCTGAGCCTTAGTTTCTTTATCTCTAGTAGAAGAATTATAATGCCTTTCGTTGGCTTTGTACACAAGTTCAGTTAAATGAGATAGCCAATGTAAAGCAACCTGGTAGAGTACATGCTAAAAAAATGTCACTTGCTTTTCAACTCTGCCTTATTCCCACCATCCACGTATATGCTCATTCTTACGCTTTCACCTTTCAAGGCTCCTAGGTCTGTATGAATCATATCTCCAACTTTATCACATTGGGAGAAGGGAAATTCATTCACCCCTGGATGTTTCTACAGAGCTCCTGCCTGAACATGTAACAGCCCCCACCTGGATTTGTGCCACCCTTCAAGACTCCCATGTTTATATCGTGCCTCCTCAGCCACAAGCAATGTTCACATTATGGAATCCTTTTTTGATCTTGAGACAGAAGCAAAACAACTATGATTACACCCGTGTTACCAAGTCCAAAATTGAGACATAAGAGGTGGGGACAGACTTGCCTGTGTCTAAGGGATACTTTTTTTTTTTTTTGTTTAATGTTTATTTATTTTTGAGAGACAGAGAGAGACAGAGAACAAGCAGGGGAAGGGCAGAGAGAGGGGGAGACAGAGAACCCGAAGCAGGCTCTAGGCTCTGAGCTGTCAGCACAGAGCACGATGCGGGGCTCGAACCCATGAGCTGTGAGATCATGACCTGACCCAAAGTCGGACACTTAACTGACTGAGCCACCCAGGGGCCCCTGTCTAAGGGATTCTCAAAGGTTTCATCTCAGCTCTTTGCATGGTTCATCCAACCCCTCAGTCCCTAGACCTGAAATGCAGCCAGCCATCCCGGATGAATTACATTAGGTCCGCTTGCTTTTTTACTGATATGTCAACAGACGGCTTTGTCACTTACACTTTACAGTAAAATACTTCATCAACTCTTGCATAATTAGTAGCAAACCTACAAAACCTGAGGATCGGATAGGAAGGATCACAATCACATTCTACATTTTCTTTCTCGCTCTTGGTTTCAGAAAGATTAAGTGTCACAGCTATTAACTGACAGGCCAGGATTAGAATGTACAACCCAGCCTTCTTTCCATGGGAATACACTGCCCAGGAGAGCTGAGTGAGTGTTCCCAGCAGCAGGCGCTCATTGCCTCCTGAGGTTTGCCTGGCTCTGATCATTCTTCTTCACTATAAGTCAAACTCTGCCCCGATGTCAGTGTAAGCTCTGGACCATTAATTAACTTTGAACTTCTGTGTAAATCTCTAGAGACAGGACTATTTTGCCTGAGAGTACTGTGTTATCTGCCTGATATGATAGAAGCCAGGTTGATGGAACTTATTTGGGGGCATTTCCTGATAAGCTTGCACCCGCTGGGCTGCTCATCATTTAGGGGTATTAGGCTCACGAATGATTGCACCTGGGACTAGAACTCAGGACACATGGTTTCCAATCCAGGACATATTCATTTCAGCAAAGGCTTATTAAGTATGTATCATGTGCCAGGTACCTGTCGGACTTAAGGCAGGAGGCTTTCCATGAGACAGCCATGGTTAAAGTGGCCATATGATTCATTGTCCACAGTGACATACTCACTAGAATAAAAGGGGCAATAATACAAATCACTCAGAACATCAGGCGTGTATCAGGACTGCCCAGATAAATGGAGGTGTAAATTCGTGAAGGCGAGCACCAAATGATAAAAAAGTATGCAGTGAGTCTTAGGATATAACAGGGTGATGCGACGGGGAGTGGCTGATGGAGAGGGTCCCTATGGAAGGAGTGACTCTTTAGTGGGAATGCTTCCCTCACAAAAGAAGGGATGTTTTTGTGGAGAACTAAAGATTCAGAAGGAAACGGTCACCGATGTCAAAGAGTGTTTCAAGTGTAAAAAAGCCACAGCCGATGCAAAGGTCTTCCGGTGGGAAAGAGCTTGCTCTGCTGCAGATTCAGGGCAGAGAGTATTGCAGAAGGGGGTAGATGGGGCAGCAGGCAAGAGCCAGAGCACGTCCAGCTGCATAGACCATAGGAGAGAATTCTCTGGCACGTCTCAGAAGTTTTGCAATATTTGACTCAAATATCCATAACGTATATGTTAATTTTTAAAACTACAATAACTAGCACACTCAAACATGTTACTGGAATGTTAAAATCTCAGAGATCCTCTGATGTGTTATTTTCAACCGAGTTAACTAGTTTTTGTGCGGAACTTGGAGTTTCCCCATCTCTGACGTATGGCTGTCTTAGTCAATTTCAGCAAAGAATGTGCAGTGTTTGCAAGGCAAGTCCTTCTCTTACTAGAACTTTTACATCTATGTTCCTATGTGAACAGAGGCTTACTTGCTACTGCGAAACCAAAATAAGAAACAAAAACCAAAAGTAAATTGGGTGCTGACCCTAGTAGGAACAATTATCATCTCAGATCTGCAAATCAACGTACTTATTTCATCAAAGCAGTCTCAGGAATTTTTTTTTATTTGTTGGTAGTAAAAGAAATGCAATACACGAGAACTTCTGCAATAGAGGCATGGCAATTTAATGGGTATAAAAAATAGGGTTTCCACATAAAATTTTGAGAAAAGGGTTCGTTGCTAAAATATTTAAAAACAAGGTTTTTCACTTCCTTTTCCCCTACCCCTTAACTGGATCTTTAGGGGAAACTTCATGTTGGTCAACCTCACGTGGCTCATCACCCAAAGAAGGCTAATAGCTTACTGCCTCAAAGACAAGGAATTGAACCGAATAAATGTTGACACTTCTGTTTGAAAATCAACAATTCCAAGTTCATACAGTGCTGAGAAGGGGACCTTCTAGGATCTAGTGTGTGGTAGTCGACTCTCAGTGATCGGAACTATGTCATCGTGTGAGGCCCACAAAAATAAAACACATGGAAGCCAGAGAGTCCTTCCAGAAAAATTCAGCTGTCGACATCAAGAGACAAGTAAGTGCTGTGATTCTGAGCTTCATTGAAAGAGTCACATTCAATCCACTGCTTCCTTGAAAACTGACTTTATTACCATGGCTCCAGGTTCTACAGGAGAAAAACCACAAAGTATGTGCAAACCAGATGAACAGTCTGTGCTGATGATGGAAAAAATAGAAGGCCATTGAGGTGCAGGGCAAGCCTGACAGAATGTCTTCTGTGCTCGTGGAACCACTGGTAAGAACCAGGTGCTAGAATCCAGACCTTTAATTGGCCGCCTCCAGAGAGGTGGGAGAGTGGCTGGTCTCCTCCAGGCCAAGATATGGAGCAGGGATATGGTTTAGGTTCAGAAGTCAACAAGGAACAGGGCAATTTTATGATACAGTTTCAGGGGACAGGGGAGAAATGTGCCGGGGAAGGGAAGAGATTTATTACCTTCTGTTGCTTTTCCTGGAGAACGGAAAGGATACCAGGTATTTGCCTGAAAATCATTAGGAATTCATAGAACTGGGTGGTTTTTTTCAGACTCCAACACTGATTGTGAGATTTCAAACAAATCATTCAAATCCTCTGGGCCTCAGTTTCACCCATTTGTAACAAGGGGACTTACAAGTCAACAATGCGATGTCTGATATACATGTGGTTAAAAGTAAGTCCTTGGAACTCAAAGTTAATACCTCTATGATTATTGACAATTCCTGAAACTTTGAATACTACTCTTATATAATTTCTTCCACAAAATACAGTTGAGTATAAATGAAAAATCGAAATCCATGGCCTGTAGATATTTGGTAAGTGTTACAACATATCTGAGGTTGGTTTCACGGATGAGTAAAATGGATGAGAGACTGTGCTAAGTTTTTCAGGGTTTTATTTTCGCTAAAGAAAATCATTTAAAATCAAACACTCACAACTACTATCTAGCATCATTTCATACAGGAATAATCTTTTTAATTAAAAAATGTTCGGGGCACCTGGGTGGCACAGTCGGTTAAGCGTCCGACTTCAGCCAGGTCACGATCTCGCGGTCCGTGAGTTCGAGCCCCGCATCAGGCTCTGGGCTGATGGCTCAGAGCCTGGAGCCTGTTTCCGATTCTGTGTCTCCCTCTCTCTCTGCCCCTCCCCCGTTCATGCTCTGCCTCTCTCTGTCCCAAAAATAAAAATAAAAAACGTTGAAAAAAAAAATTTAAAAAAAAATGTTGAAAGAACATAACATTAGAATAAAATACAGTCTTTCCAAAGGAAATGCAGTTCATAAATGAACACAGATATATGAAGATACAAGAAGTCCTGATAGGCATTGGTAGATGATAGCAGTAAAGAATGTGTAACTTGTTTGGATGTTTGTTGGAAAACTGTGTATCTAATTCAACATTCTTGCCTAAAATAGAGCTAGAAGATGCAATGGCAGAACACCATTGTTAGAAATCTGTTTTCATATTTTGCAGGATGGAAATGATGCCCTGAGTGCTATTCATTCAATTAAGCGAGAAATTTATCTGAGACCTTAGCTCAGCTTTAGACCCATGACGTGGGTCTTGATCATGAACAACACTGCCTTGCAGACCAGCATTTGAGACCCACTGTGAGAGTGATAGATGTTTCCGGCTCACAGCCCCCATGACTCAGACCTGAGCCTCAACAAAATGAGAAATTAAACCCTTATGAGATATTGTTACCAATCCAATGTTTCACAATGAGGCATGGAACTACAAAGAGATTACACAAGTCACTCAAAGCCACACCATTCTTAAGTAGTGTCTGATTCAAAACCAGTGATTTCCGGGCTCTGAATTAACATGATCAATACTTTCTGACAACAGCTACCATTTTGGACATTTATTATGTACAAGGCATCATGTGAAATATTTGACATTCATGATGTTATTAGATCCTCAGAGTGACCCTATGAGACAAGTTCCATCATTATTCCAATTTTACAAGAGAAGAAATAGAGGCCCCGTGGTTAAATCACTTGCCCAGGACCCCACAAATCCTGCATGGCAGAACAGGAATTCAAACTACGCAATCTGAATCCAGTCCTTACCCCTTAACCTCTGATATATATATGCCTGTGCATCTCAGATGTGTAATTTTAATGATAACGGGGACTTCTACTTCTAGAGAGGGTAGGCCACTGCTCCTACTAAAGTGTCTAGAACAGATAAAAATGATAAATTGCCTGAAAAATCACAATTCTAAAGACATTGGCAATCTGGGAGAGCAGAGGGAACCGCATGAGCTAGAATTATAGAGAAAAAAAGCCCTACTTAGGTGAGCTGAAATTGCCTATCATTTCCCGCCCTCAAGGCATTTGCTAATTCTGGACACGAAGCAGGGATTGTGTTTGGCCTAGGCTGGTGACCTCCAGAGGGGGAAAGGGAGGCCTATGGAGGTTTGACAGCCTCTAGAGCTGGTAGGACATACTAGAATCTGGAGGAGATGAGGGGAAGCTGAGCTGAGTGCTGCGGAGGCCAGAGGCTGAGACCATGGTCTTGGCACACTTATCACACAAAGTCGCAATAGACAAAAGAGCCTGCCTCCAGCATCCAGTGGGTTTTCCCTTAAGACACTGGCTGTATTACTGATGCTGTCTGGGTCGGAGGTTAAAGAGATAAACTTCTGAGGGACAGCGGTGATCTTAAAAAGTAGTGGGTATAAAATGGAGTAAGTTTTAAAAATATATTATTAATCCAGAAGAAGGTAGGACGGGAGGAATAATGGACAAAGAGCTACAACTAATAGAAAACAAATATGGAGATGTAAACACAAGCTCATGATGACATTAAATGTAAAGGGATGACTCATTCCAATTCAATGACAAAAACTACCAGCTTAGATTTAAGAAAAAAAAAAAAAAAAGATCCAATGACATGTTGTTTCTGAAATAATGTTAAAACCAAAAGAAAGTTAGAAGTTGGCAGTGAAAAGATAGGAAGGGTTACACCACAAAAACACCAGGAGAAAGCTGATATGGTCATATTAGTTTCAGACAGAGCCAGGATGGACTTTAAGGCAAGAAATATCATTAGAGGTTTGGTTTGGTTTTGTTTTTTGACAAAGCGATCTTATAATGGGAAACGATTCAGTTCAACAAGAAGGCGTAACAATCCTAAAAGTGTATATTTCTAAAAAAGATAGCTTCAGAATATACAAAGATCAGGGCAGTGGACAGGCACCAGCGTGGAAAAGAGGTAATAACATTATAATAATATTTGCAGAAATAGGCCCGTCTGGCTGCACAGCCCATGTTCCTCTTACAATGCCAACATTGTACCTACTTCTCACCTTCAGCTTCTCAGCAGCTGTTGTTATTGGCAATGTCAGCGGCAGCTATGGTCACGTGGGCCGTTGCATAGTTCATTTTATGATGCTGTGAAATGAAATTGGAGAGAGGGAAGTTGCCCCAAGCCAAAGAACATGCACACTAAGTCCTTCAGGTTTTATCTCTTTTACTTGGATCAATAGTACTTGGCTTAGAACCCTTTGTAGTTGAGGTGATAACCAGTAACGGCCTGTGTTTACTTTGCAGAAGGCTGAGTCTCGTGTGAGCCTAACTTTTGGCACAGTTTGATTAGCATGTGCACAAATATTACACCTTCCATCCTCGGGCGAGGAGCTGATTAACAATCATGAATAAAAAAGGCCGAAGGACCATAACTGTTTATGGTTTTGTGTAGAACGGTTTTGTTCCCTCTGAACTTTGCCCCTTTAAAAGGTTCTTAATCACACCTAAAGATTTGCTATCTCCCTTCAACTTGAGGGTAATTTAAGACATACTCAGTGTCAAGGCCAATCCTCAGCAAAATTGTGAGGAAAGTAGTTTCCTGTTGGCCATGGGCTGGGAGGAAGTATTTTACTCCCTTAGCGATATTCCCTTCACCAACTCCCTTCCCCATGTGGTTACAGGTCCCACAGTATCTGTCCCTGCACCCGACTAAACTAGCCTTCAGTTCCTTTAATTCTTATTTCTATTCAGGCATTTGAGACTAAAGTCAGTTTTGACTGTATCACCCTAAAGATATTTGATTCCTAATAAATGGAAAACCCAAACTAAAGAATGAAGCTGAAATAAAGCAGGCTTCATTTAAGCATGTCCTTGAAGCAGACACCAAGGACACAAACTGGAAGGTGGTGGAACTGTGGCAAATCACAAAGCCAGGGTTTTTTTATACCTGCAGGGAGGTCTGAGGCAGAGCCCTGACTCTTCTTCCCAGAGTCCTGTCACTTTTCTGGTCTATACACTCATTCCTTGATTTTACTTTCTGCTGTTCACACATTTGTTTTACTGACATCCTCTGGGCACCTACCCCATGCCAGGCGCTGTGCCAGAGCCTGGGGTAAATCACTGAACAAAAGCATCTTCTCCCTCAAGCCTACTATCTAGTGGGTGCATCCAATTCTGGTGACCACATGGATAAAAAGAAGAGAAGCAAAATGTTAGCATGCTGTTTTGAGACTAGCTATTTGGGTTTGCTGGAGAATGAATGGTACAAACAAGCCTAGGCAGTAGGCAGAAGTCTGAGACCATTTTCATCACCCATTTTTATCAAAGAAAGAAACTAACATACCTGAAAACTTACTCTGTGCCAAACACCGTTCGGACCACTTTGAAAGTTTCAAGTCATGTAAAACAGATCATGTGGGGTGTTATATGCCATACAAAGAAACTTAAAGTTTGCCTTGCAATGATAAAATAGGAAGTCTTTGAAAAATTAAGTAGAATAGAAAGGCCAGCTTTTAATTTTAAGCAAATCTGGTGTCTTTGATGCTGGTGTCTATGGTAAGAATAAGAAGAGGAAGAATTTGAAAACCGAGAGACCAGTCAAGAAGCTGCTAGAATAGTTGAAGCTGAAGAGTGAGAATGCGTAGCTGGGGCAAAAGTAGTGGGATAGCCAGGAAGGAGAGATATGAAAAAGATTTAGAAAGTGAAATTTTGGATTTGATGATTAGATTTGGGCAGGCGATTGAGGGGAAGAAGACAAAAAATTCTTTATTAACTATCAGGGCAATAGCTTGGGAATTTCTGTGCATAATGGTGTCACTAACTGAGAAAGAAAATGCCAGGGGCTAAGATGTTATGTTCTGGTTGGGATGCATTGAGTTTGAACGGCCAATGGACATCTAGATGGAGACGTCCCACATACTATGGAATCTAGATATCTAACCGTCTATGCATGACCTACCTATAGGTCACTATTGAAACTATAAGCCAAGATGTAACATTGTGAAACAAAAGCAACTGACGCTTGGACCAGGGAGGGGGTGGGAGTCCAAAAAGAAGAAGGTCTAAGACATGTATGAAGAATTTGGAGAACAAAAACTTTTGCAAACAATGACCAGTAGTTCAAATGTATGAAATAAATGTGGCAGGGTAAAAATTGAAAAATGCCCATTAGATTTGACCACAAAGAAAAAGAAAAAAGAAAATTATTAATATTTTAGCAAAAGCAGTTCCAACAAAAAAAAATGGTGGAGGCAAATGCAGATTGTAGTCAGTAGAGAAGTGAGTGAATTAGAAGTGAAGTAGAGAGTGAAAGATATGAGAGTCTGGAAAGTGATGAATGGCACAATATGGAGGGACCATATTTTCATGATGCTTGGGTACTAAGAAAGGCAGAAGATGGAGTGAAGGGAACAACCAGGAGGAAAAGTTAGGAATCTAAGAAAAAGAGAGAATAATCTATAGAGCAGAGCTTAATAGGTTCCTGGAGCTAAAAGTAGAAAGGGGAGAGTCAAGGACATATAAGGAAAAATTAGTTTTGAGCATGAAGAGAGAAACCTCACGTTCTAAGACTGGAGAACAGGAAGAAAGAGTGGAAGTGGAGAAGATAGCAATGTAGGTCTTCATGGAAGGACTTTCAAAGTTTTCATTTCTCTTGATCTCGGTGGTGAGGTGATTTGCTGAGAATAGGTGAATAAGGTTCTTAGAGACTCTGATAACAGTTTTCAGGAGTCACTAGGGGAGTGAGAGAGAGCTGGCAAAAGGACAAATCAAAAGTGTGGAGGTTCACAGGGTTTCGGTTGGTGATGCTCATTTTCCCAGGTTTGGGAACTGAGAAGAGATGTAACTTGGTTCCGAGGCTGGTACTTGGCCACGTGGGAAGGCAGGAGAATGGAATGTTTTCTAATTCCTTTCTTTTCATTCACTCTCACTAGGTACCCAATGCCTTTATTTAGCTGAGTATCTTTCAAAAAGTTTATTTATTTTAGAGAGAGAGAGAGAGAAAGTGGGGAAGGGGCAGAGAGAGGAGAGAGAACCCCAAGCAGCCTCCGCATCACCAGAGCAGAGCCCAGCATGATGCTTGAAACCAAGAACCATGAGATGGTGACCTGGGCTGAAGTCAGATGCTTAACCAGCTGAGCCACCCAGGCACCCCTTTAGCTGAGTATCTTTACCAGATAAAAAGAGATATCAGCTCAGTACAGGATATATTGGCATGATGAAACTACCAATAATCCTAGGGTTGAAATGCTGACTCCATCACAAATTGTTAGTTCTGGACCCTGGAGTAAGTTACATAATCACTTGGAAATCTGTTTCATCATTTGCAAAAGAATTGTAAGCATTAGGTAAGCTTATACGTACACAGCCCCTGATTCATAGGCATCAGAAAAGGTTTGTTTCTCTTTTCTTTATGAACACCTCCCAAGGGAATATCCCTTGTTAAACTGGGTCCAAACCTAAAAAATTCTCAAACCTAAGAAATTACATTTTCATAGTTGAACTTCCCATTATAGAAGAACAATTTACTTGGGGAAATAAAGACCTACCCTCCATCATCTTGATTAAGTCATGGAGAACTAGGATGATTCTTGGAAAACATAATTCCCACCCCAACCTTCTGTCCTTTCAGGGTCTTGATTCAGCATAAGTGAGCGTCTACATGTCTTGGTATCACCGCATAATACCATTGTACCCACTCTCCATTTTCCAAGGAGGCACCAACTGAATTAAGCCCATAGCTGTCTACCAAAGCTGCGAATCCACATCTCTGGCTTCAAAAGGAGAGCTTATACTTCTAAGAGACTACTTAACTTATATTTCTAATAAGCCAGAGCTTCGACCACAGAAGGACAGGCAAGTAACTCCAAAGCAAGGCTTTTAATGAGTATGTTCTCATTGCTAATTACATGAAACAAGTAAACATCTCTGTACTCACCTTCAGCATCCATCAGTATCCACTGTCAGCCATGGAAGGGAGGACATGACTAACGTATTGCTGAATAAACCGAACTGTTTGTTTCTGATTTGTCCCAGGAAGTGTCCAAAGTTCCTTGTTTCCTACCATCAATACTGAGACAGACTATCTGGTGGATTCCATTCAGCTGTGTGGTCAGTCCCCACGTGAGTCACATCTATTTCTGCAAACACTCTGCAGATTGTGTGGATGAAAGAAATGAAGGAAATCTATGTGTCATCTCCCTTTCCCCCCCTTTGAGTCACTGCTACCTTCTGAAGTTATTGGCTGTTCTATTCTCCTTGGCTTTTTAGCACGTGGGTAGAATGCCTAAGACTCACTAGGATCTTAGAAGAAAGGCTCTCGAACTGAATCCCTGACCTGCTTCAGGAGGGAGAAAGGGAAGAATGGGGTAATGGGTGGTGGGGGGAGGTTTTCACTGCTGCCGAGGGAGGTCCTCTTAAAACAGGAAGTACGGTGAGCAGGCTTATCTTGATGTACCAGCACCAAGGAGGAGTTGAGTGAGATAGTTGCAAATATATGAGATAATGGGTATGAAAGAGCTCTTAAACTCTACAGAGCTATATAGATATTGACAGTAATTGTAAAAGTGGGATTATGCATAGGTTAGGAGTGGAGCTAAGTGACCTTTATACCACAAATATTTATTGAGTGTTTAGGGTGAGCAAGTACTATGCTGAGTGTTGGGGATGTATCAGTGAATCAAATGCACACTGTCTCAGCTTTTTGGAGGCTACTATAATTGAGGGACTTCTTTAAGCCATCTTTCCATTATTCTCTGAGCCTGGACTTCTCTGCGATAGCTCTACAGGGGGTGGGGAGAAGCGGGAGTGGCACATCCATACCAGCCCTGGAGGACTGACATAACGAAGAGGCAGGAGGCCCTTAATTTAGCCCCATTTGTGAATCCTTACACTTGTCAATCTCTCAGGATTGCGCCCAGTACATTTATTGTCTTTCATGCAGAAACTACTTGGAAAGTTTCTTTCAGCCAGCGGCAGTAGAAGTAGGGTAATAAACAGGAGCAAATAGGAATGGTAAGAAGTGCCAGGGAAAAGAGAGATGGAAAGACAAAGCAGAGGTGCTGAGAAGAAAATGGTGGTGGTGGTGGTTGGAGACAGAAAAGCCTAGCGTGTGGTGACTACAAGAGCCTTCAAGGATGGTCTTAGCAAATCATCCATTTATGAGATGGGTAAACTAAGGTTCAGAGTCAGGAAGTAACTCATTCAGACTTATGAAACACATCGTGGGCATCTAATGGCCAACCACTTTTTGCCTGACAAGGAAATAGTTCTACTTCTTTCCGTGTGATTTGCTTTACGTGGAGCTCTAACCACCCTGTGTGCATGGTGGTCAAGAGCAAGGGTGTTAGCGTCAGACTGTCTGCGTTCAAATCCCCAAACTACCACTTGCTACCTGTGTGAACTTGGAAAATCCCTTAACCTATTTGCATCTCAGTTTCTTCATCTTTAAATAGGGATCATATTGGTAATCTGTGGCTTTTAAGAGGGTTAAATTAGTTGAGTTGCATAAAAACCTAGAACAGTGCCTTAGGATATAGTAAGTGCAAGGCTAGAGTTTATATATGAATATGTATGTGTGTATAATTTTGGTTGAGTCATCTCTCAAACACAAAGCAGCTTAGTAAACAGATTTTATTTCTTCCCCGTTTATTACTTGACTGTTCTCTTTTATCTATTTTAAATGTTCACTGTGTCAAAGTGGTGTGTTTATTAAATATTCGTTAGGAAGTGGGCTGGGCTTATATACACAAATCCATTCAACAAATAAATGTTTATCAGAGTTGGAGAAGCGCCACCCCCCAGGGACACTTCCGCATTATCACCTCTCAGGACATTACTAACAACTCAAAATAGTGTCTCCCCAAAGAGGTGCTAACTCAAGGCAATGCCCGTGAACTTAAGATAAAAGCTAGGGGTCTGAACTTTCTGGAAAAACTCTCTGGCTTTCACCTAACTCATATTTTCACCTCTTCTGGCACAAGCTGAATTTCTCTCTCTCTCTCTCTCTCTCTCTCTCTCTCTCTCTCTCTCTGTTTAAAAAAAATTTAATGTGTATTTTTGAGAGAGAGAGAGAGAGAGAGAGAGAAAGAGGGACGGGGAAGGGGCAGAAAGAGAGAGGGAGACACAGAATTCGAAGCAGGCTCCAGGCTCCGAGTTGTCAGCACAGAGCCTGATGTGGGGCTCAAACTCACAAACTGTGAGATTAGGACCTGAGCTGAAGCTGGACGCTTAACCAACTGAGCTACCCAGGTGCCCCTGGCACAAGCTGAATTTCACCTTGAAGTGAAAACTTCACTGACAGTGGAGGGGGCACCGGGGTGGCTCAGTTGGTTAAGCATCTGACTTCAGCTCAGGTTGTGGTCTCGTGGCTCACGAGTTCAAGCCCCACGTTGGGCTGACAGCTCAGAGCCTGCAAACCTGCTTCAGATTCTATGTCTCTCTCTCTCTGTCTCTGTCCCTCCCCCACTCATATTCTTTCTTTCTCTGTCTCTCTCAAAAATAAATGAACATTAAAAAAAATTGAAAATGGAGAGAATCTCTAGGAATCTCCAGGTCAAGAAAAATATCTCTTTTCATCTTTAGCCCTTCAAATCTAGGATAATATGTCCTCTCTCCTTCCCCTGCTTGAAGCACAAAATGCCCTCTACTAATGCCTACAGGGAAAAAGGAAGGAAAGAAAGGGATCATCTCCCTCTGAAGCCCCTGACACGTGTCCTGCTTCCCTCCCCCAGGTCCCCTGACTGCCGCCTTCTCTTGCATTCCCAGGATGACTCTTGGCTGTGAAATTCAGTAACCATGAGATGAAGGGAGTGTTCCTGATTAAGAAAAGGTCAAGCGGTTATAATAAGAGCTGATATTTATTGAACACTGACTCTGCCAGGCACTGTTTTCATGCATAAACTCATATCATCTTCACAACAGTCTTGTATAGGGACCCCTATAATTATCTCCATTTTGCAGAGGAGGAGACTGAGCTCCAAAAAGACTGAGAAAACCTGCCTAAGGCCACGCCACTGGGAAAGAGTAGAGCCAGAATTCAAACCTAGGCCAATGTACTGTGGAGTTCACTGCTGCTCAAAGTGCGGTCTGGAGAGTGGTGCCTCCCCATGCCTGTTAGCAGTTGTGCGATGAGGTAAGTATAGAAATTGAGGGTAAGCACTAGGAAACGTTACAGTGATTTGCTATTAACCTGGCATCCAAGGGGGTGATGAGCCGGCTCCTCTCAGTGAACTGGGTATAGAGGATTTCTGATGTTGTTGAGCCCACATGGTACAGGCCAGTCACACACAGTAGGACCACACGCGAATCTATAGCAATTGGAAATTTAAAGACAAGCCCATGACCCAAGATGGTTTGGTAAGCAGTGGTCTAAAGCATTCAGCTATATGGCTCCCAAATGCTCGGTTCTTGCTATGAATATAACAAGCCTGTGAGGTATAAAAGTATGCAGAGAAAGGAACACCAAATCGGGAGCCAGAAGATATTAAAAAAAAGTGGGCATGATCAATAAGTAAGTGCTATTGTCTGTTAAAAGTTAATAAGTGCAGGGAAAACTGATGAGTTAAGCAGGTTAAGGGAACCAGGAGTTGGGGGAAGGGCCTGCGGTATTAAACAGGGAGGTCATTAGGACAGTATGTGACCATTTTCCTGAGGCAGATAAGCCCCTTTGTAAATGTTTAACTTTGCCTTGGCTTCTCCCTGCCCCTCCCTCTCATATGTCCAGGTTCCTATTTTTTCTCTGAATCTGTTAACACAGAATCATTACAACAATCAAAGCGTAACAAGGCAATTCATTCTGTGCCAACCAGGAAAGCCCAGTCCCTCGTAATATGTGCTCCAATGTTAAATTATGGGTTTGGGAAAAATGATCTATCTGTAAGATCTCCTCCAACTTTTGAAACTTTGGCTGGAGGAAAGTTGAATATTGCTCTTGGGGGAGTAGACCTTTATAGCAGAAAGGCTCATTTGAGATGATTTATTAATTCACCCATTCATGTGTTTACTGCATACCTATTGATCACCTACTATGAGTCAGTCACTGTCTTAGGCACTGATGTTACAGCGATTCATGAGACACAGACCCTGCCTTTGAGAGTTTCCGAGTTCAGCAAGAAAGCCAGACATATAAACAGACAAACAAACAAAAATGACAGCCCAGGTCGTAAGTACTACAACACATGTCTGAACACGGTGCTGTGGGAACACAGGTGAGGGAGGTTACACTCCCTCTGGGTAGCAGGAAACACAGCATCACAGCAAGATTGAGAGAATGTGACATGCACTCCAGGTTTTGAAGAATGAAGAAGAGGTAGCCCCCTTGAACAGAAAGGAGGGAGGCCAAGTCAGGCAGGGAAATAGATGGGAAGACAGCAAATGGGTGATACATTTAAGGAAGAGAAAAATAGCTTAGCCCGGTTGTAGGATCGAGATCCAGCATGTGTGGATCATGATTTATTTCGTTTTGTTTTAGTGGCCGGGTTGTGGTGTGAATATCTGTTTTTCCCTGGTATTTGATTCAACACCGACAACCCACCGACACCCACACGCCCACACAGAGTCATCGTTTTCCTTCTTCATTTATAACGACACGTAGAGTCCCTGGATCATTACACTGTAAACTCCGTGAGGGTTTCATCATTTGAGTCCTAGTGTCTAACACAGTGCCTGGCACCTGTAGACACTCAAGTTTGGTTGAATGAATGAATGAACTAATAAATGAATGAATCAGTTCATTGTCACTGATATCCTTTTTAGCTCTGTTTGCTATTTCTAGAAACTTCGGATTTTTCCACAGCTTTGGATGAACCATTTGTCTGCGTCCCTCTAACAAAGGAATATTTGTGGGTCGAGTAGCCATATGATTATACTTACAGATATTTGAATAAATAGGTCCACAGGCTGTCAGGCCACTCAAGAATCTTGGGGGGAGGGGAGAGGGGGCCAACATAAGAAAGAGGGTTGACCAGAGAAAAGCCTGACTTTCAAATTATTTTTTTGTGATTGAGGGCCAGCTGTCTGTTTCTCATCACTTTTTTCCTCTTCCCCTTCTATGAGTTAGAACAGACTGTATTTTTCTAACACACCACTTCTGCTGTGATCGTGCATTTGGATTTTATCTTGCAGTCACACTCACAAAAGGAATGGGTTCCAGGGTGAAGCACAACATCCCCCCTTTTGGCATGAGCGGCTTCTGATACGCTTCCAAAAGTACTGATTGTTCACAAAGGCCTTCTAGAAGCTCCTCCACATCCCCAGAATGACTTCATTCCCTCACATAGAAATTTTTGAAGTTCTTTTTGTAATAGAGATTTTCTAACATGAAAATGAATCCTCCAATGGATCCCCCGTATCAGTCGCTAAGCTTCAATGATAATCATTATTTCGCCAATATCCCCTGTCATGTATTAGCACCTCCCCTAATTTTGTTTGTTTGTTTCTTTGCCTGCTGGATTAGTCTAAAGCAAATCCCAGGTGCCATGTCATTTCAAGCGTAAATGCTTCGGTATGAATTTCTGAATGATAAGGTCATGTTTTGTTTATACGGTTTCCCTAACACCGGGACAGTAATGTACCTAATAGAAGAAGTACCAGCGATCACTTAATTCCATCCTATACACAGTCCATATTCAGAGTTCTCTGATAATCCAAAAGATGTCTTTTTCAGTTGGTTTATGCACTTCAGGACTGAACAGGATGTGCACATTGCATTTTTTGGTTGTCGTCTTAATATGGCAGCCTAAAGCTGTTTCTTTGAAATATTTACTTTTTTCCCCTATCTCAAGGCTAAAAGGCTGAAATACTCAGAAAAGGGTGAATAAAAGCTGCCTGGTAAAGCCTGCTGCAACAGCACCATTTTTTTTTCATAAAGATTTTCACTCAATGCATGCTAGTGGCAATCCATAGTATGCAAATGCGGAAGGGAGTCAATATGTCTTAAACACATAGGCCTCCACATTATTCCTTCCAGGAATACAAATCAAGGGAGATACCCTCAGGTGAATACTCAAAAAGGGATCACCAGGATCCTTCTTTCTACTCTGGACTCGTTTTCATTTTTCCCTAGTAATTACTGTAATAATAATACCGTGCTATATATTTGTATTGTCTTTAGAGTTTATATAGTGCTTCCCTACCTATTCAAGCTACTGTAAAAAAAAAAAAAAAAAAAGTCCACCCTTCACGAAAAATATTTTGTCTCATTTGATTCTCCTGTGAGAGAAGTCGGGTATAATCTTCCCCTTTATTCAGATGTAGAAACAGGCTCAGGAATATTAACCAGCTAGATCCCCACAGTCAGGTTAGTGGAGTTGAACATTTGATCCCAGTTCAAGCGATAGCAAGTTCAATGATATTTGACCAAATATAGCATGGATTAACTTAATATAGAAAAACCCTAGACCAGCCTCCTGAAAAATGCCCTCTAGAAAAATGTCTGGCGAAATGTTATTTATTCTTTTTAGGGCTTCCTTCAACTTTGGTATCATCCTGAGTACCCTTTGCCTAGAAAGCCACGTTCCCACATGCCCATTCTATGTTCAGTGTACCAGATGCCTTTCCCAACCCCCCCCCCCACACACACACACCTATGGCGTAGACACAGCAATGGCTTAGGTCTTTAACAATCTATCCCAATAGTGCAAAGGGTAATTTGTCAAATTAGGTTAAAGCACTTATGGTTGAGATATTTAATGCTCACTCATTTCCAGCTTTCCCCTCTTTCTATGAACATGGAAGAATTATACTTTCCCACTCCACTTATAGTTGGGCAGGGCAACGTGATTACTCTGGTCGATGGTCCTAGAGACAAATATTCTGTGCCTTTTCCAGATCACCCTGATGAAAGTTTAATATGCAACCATCGAGCATATTCTTCCTCTGACTCAGCAATCATGGAGGTACCAAATGGCAGCAGCAAAAATCAAAGCACCTTGGAATCACAAAAAAAAAAGTGGAGGGTTGCTACTCAGGAGAGTCACCTGGACCTAGAGTACACTACATGTGAGCAAGGAACAAACTTTTGGTTAAGCCACTAAAATGTAGGTCTTGTTATTATAG
This sequence comes from Lynx canadensis, assembly GCF_007474595.2. NCBI lineage: Eukaryota > Metazoa > Chordata > Mammalia > Carnivora > Felidae > Lynx > Lynx canadensis. The sequence goes on from NC_044320.2 coordinate 12,596,875, forward strand.
CCTAATTTAACTTATTCTTATGACTGCAGGATTCCTTCCTCACAGTGCTTTACTTGTTATCTACTGAAAAATTGTCATAAAAACCATAAAATTCAACAATGACAAGATGTAGGGTAGCTCCTGAAATTGAGTAACACATTACTGGCGAGCCATGAGTAATAGCCCTGTCAGCAATTTTGCTGAGTAACATCTTCAGACATAATTCTCTTATTTATTCACTCAAGAACTATTAATTGAGTGTTTGTCATTCATCAGGCACAGCTAGGGGCTGAAGATACATTTGAGGACAAAGCAGTTATAATCTGTGACCTCATGAGTTCTAATATCTCGCAAGAGAAAAAGATATTTTAAAATGTAACTGAAAATATGTTGTTGAAAGACATAGACTGCTTTAAGATGATCCAATGGAATAACTTCATGAATCTAGCCCAAAGATTCTGGAAATCTTCCATCCAAGAAAGTACTGTTTAAGTTGGGACTTAAAGTTGAGTAGGTGAACAGAAGCCCTGACCCAGAAAAGATAGAGGATCCATCAGAAAGAGAGAACACCATGTGGGAAAGCACAGAGAAAAGTAAAGTTCAGTTCACTCAGAGGAAGGAAAAGACCCTAGGATGTCTGGAGTGTAGTAGGTAGGATGAAGACAAAAAGGCATAATGGCAGTGAGGAATTAGTTTTGAAAGGGAGACATAAGCCACATCATGCACAGAACTACAAAACAGCCAAAGATCTAGGGCTTTGTTACAGGACTGATGGGAAACCATTCAAGTCTTTTAAGCAAAGTGAATGATATGATCACATTTTTGTCATTTAAATTTTTTTTTCAACGTTTATTTATTTTTGGGACAGAGAGAGACAGAGCATGAACGGGGGAGGGGCCGAGAGAGAGGGAGACACAGAATCGGAAACAGGCTCCAGGCTCCGAGCCATCAGCCCAGAGCCCGACGCGGGGCTCGAACTCACGGACTGCGAGATCGTGACCTGGCTGAAGTCGGACGCTTAACCGACTGCGCCACCCAGGCGCCCCACATTTTTGTCATTTAAAAGATTAAGCTGGCCATAGTAGATTATCAACCAGAGAGGCTAAAAGTAGAAGTGTCTTTCCACTTGGAAAGACACAGCAGGTGAGAGAAAATGGTAGATTAGACTGGGAATGGAGAGAAGCAAAGTTACTTGAGAAATGTTTAGGAGCCACACATACAATGATGGACCTTCCCAGTTTGCCCGGGGCAGGGGACTTTCAGTGTTAAAGCTAGGACCGTTCTGGGCAAACCAGGATGACCTGGTTACCCTAAATAGACATGTATGAGCTTAGTGACTGATCAGAAATGGGAATTGAGGAAGAGGATTCAGTCACCCTGGACAATTGAATGGATGGTGGTTCCATTTATTGAGATAGGAGACACTGAATAAAGAGCAGATATAAGAGGAAAAAGAAGATAGGAAGTTGAATTTAAGATGTCAAGTGGAGATGTCAGATAAGCGGTTGAACCAACAAGTATATCTGGGATTTTGTTATTAATTATGGTAAACATTCAAGTACCATCTACGCGCAGGGACCTGTTAAAGTTACTCAGCCTACGCTGACTTACTTCCTCTTCGCAGCTACCAGTGACGTACCTCCATTCGTGCTAACAAAGGCAAAGCAGTTACCTAGGTAGCACTATTGGAACATGATGGAACTGGCATTGAAACTCAAATGAAGTTGGATTTGAAAGTGGCCTTTCCTGTTTCCCAGTTTGGACAAGACCCAGGGAGTTTGATAAACTTAGCTTTAAAAAAAATTATATATATATAGATGCCATACTGGGAAGGGGATTAGGGGTCGGGAGGGAATCCAGTAGATGCCAGACACAGAACAGGCTAATCTCATAATCAGGGTTATTCGTGATTCCAAATATGATGATCATTAGAAAGGAGTCATGCGGGGGGCTATGGGAGAGAAAAGATGGAAGGACGGACTTGGTCTGAGCAAAGTCAGGAAAGGCATCTGGGGGAAGGGACAGTTAATCCAAGACCTGCGGCAGGAGTAGGAGTTACCAGGTGCAATGGGAGAAAAAAAAATCCAGGTGGAAAGAACACACATCGAGGCATATTTGCAATTTTCAGAGATTCCAGAAGAATGAAGTGGGACCCACAAGAAGGAAGGTGGAAAGAGGTGAAGATAAAGATATAAATTGTATCAGGCCTTGCAAATGGAGCTAGATATCTGTTCCTTCTAAAGGTAATGAAAGTCAAGCAAAAGATCTAAATGCAGACAAACTGATTGGTGCAAGGCTCCAGCGATCTCTCTGGACTTTATAGGGGCTGACTGGACGTTCTACACCTGTTGTCCCCAAATCCATCCGGGAGCTTTTGAAAAGAACACCTGGGATCCACCCAAGACTTACTGACACAGGTCAGACCCCCAGGGCTACACCTCCTGCCTCACTCCCTCCCACTCTGCCCCTTTCTAAATCATATTGGCCTTTGAGTTTTTCTCAAACACACCAAGCAGAGGCTTCATCATGCACTTTGTTTTCACTGTCTTTCACCTTAAATATTTTCTTTCATGTCTTGGCACACTTGTTCCCTTAGCTCGTTGAGTGCCTGCTCTGCTGTCACCTCTTCAAAGAGATCTCTCTCAACCATCTTACTAATCTTGTTTATTTTATTTATGTGTATATTTTTGTCTCCTTCCACTAGATTATAAACTGGAAGAGACTATGTCTCTATCTTGTCCATGACTGTGTTTCCAGCGCTTTAGCGATGTATTTTTGTAAAATGGAAGAAATATCCACATATACCTGGGCCTGGAGCCCCAAGGATCTGGTCTTCAAAGACACAGGGATTCAGATGCAGGGGGCGGGGAGGAAATCTAAGTACCTAAAATTTAGGTATAAATTAGAGCGTTATCTCAAGCAAGTCTTTGGGACTGAAGACAAAAGGTAGGATAGGACCAGCAGCAAGAGAAACTTAGTGTTGTGTCCCTACAGAACTTACCTGGGGCTTTTCAAAACCCCTCGAATAAAGATAACTTTGATGCTCCAAGATGACACTGAACAGAGCCTTCAGATGAAAGACAAGAGGCCTCACCGGAACTAGGAACGCTGGTAAGGGGGGGGACACTTTTAGACCATTGCTAGACAGAGTATCTTTGATTTTTCTTCAAATGCAGGGCTTTGTGACTCACTCTTGTAACATTTCCTTTATTTGGGAAATAAGACATAAACATTTTGCTGGGAGATCCCAGTAGAATAGAGTGTAAAAATAACAGGAAGCACTCAGCTCTGTTAATTGTGCATCTTAATGTGGCATAAGGACATTTGTCACTCCGATGCACTTCCCTCTGCTGTCTACCCCAGATGTTTCAGGAAGTCCAGTTAATCTTATGGGAAATTAAGCAGCAGTAAGATTCTGTAGCCATCCTAGTCTAGACTCTGATATTGATCATGGAACAGACAAATGGGAGGAATGAGGTAGAGTGGCCTTCTTCTGTCTTAGACATAAGTGCAAATACTCAGTGGAGAGTGACCTTTAACGAATGCAAATCTACTTTATAAAGCATCACATCTGTGACTCTTTTCAAAGTGTGTGCTAATGGTCAGCTAGATGTCCCTCTCTCAGCTTCCTCTGATTCACTTAGGAAAACTCCTGAGAGCCCACTAAAGGATTTTATGTTTCTCATTGATGTTTGCTTTTCAAATGTTTGTCAAGTTCAGGCATTTGTATTGGCCCTATTAAAATTTAAAGGACTCAAACAGTGAAAATAACCCTCAATAAGTGGATAGAAATAGAGACTCCTAAAGACTATAGATGCCAAGCCCAAGTGTTACATCCCCAGGAAATTTGGGTCCCCCCAAAACTAAGAGATATTAATACAGCAGATTGGTTACACATCTGGGTTTTGAATCGTAGCCTTGCCATGTACTTATACATTGTTGGCTCTTTTACTTAAACTCTACTTTGGAAATAGTGGCTTGTCTACCTCATAGGTGTTATGTGAACAAATGGCATATACAAGCATTCAACAAGTAATAGTTATTTTATTAGAAGTATTTATCAAATAATCTGTTTCTAAATAAAGCTAATATATCCTATACCAAGACCACAGAAAAATAGATACTAAAATGTGTTAATCATTATTTACTTACCATTTTGTTACCAGTGCTAACCATTAATACACGTCCCTGTTACTCAAATAAGGTGTTAAGGCTTATAATAAATCACAGATACAAAGTATTAGAGTCTAGAACCTAAGGACATTAAAAGCCCTTCATCTAGCCACCCACAGAATGGTAGCATTTTTCTCTAGCAAGCCTGATCAATGGCCATCCCGTAATTACATGCAAACCACAATGAAAGCCCACCAGACACCCAGACAAGTTACTGCATAGTGAGGAATCATGTGTAGACTTCTATTTCCTCAGAACAGATGACAAGTATCTCCTTATTACTTTTGTACACAAACTATTGAATCACCATCAGGAGTCACTCAAAACAGAGATTCACTGCAAATGTTTAAGAGCAAATTTATAATTTTCCTTAGTCTTCTTGACTCTTGGAAAAGCTCCCTTGTTTCCTAAAGCCAGTCTTCGTGATTTCTGCACCACCCCACCCAATTCCACACCACCCACCATACTGGATGCTCACATTGGCACATGCTCCAACTCATCAATGTCTTTTGGGCAGACATTGCTGGGCAGACAGTATCGTCAGAAACGCTCTGGTCAATGCAGAAGATGGGGATGTATTCAATGTGTTTCCATTCATGTAATTCATGTCATCATCCTAACGGTTGAACTTCGATTTTCTAATTCACCTCATTGGTTTCTTCCAGCATTTTAATTTGTTAAAGTCATTTTGAATTATATAATATTTATGTTCCATGTGCATCCCTTCTATGGCATCTCCTAAGTAACAGACAAAATTATTAAATAGGCCTTAGTCCTCAGTCTCCATTCCAGACACTTCTCCTCTGTGACACTGAGCCATTGTTAATATTCTTTAAGTATGGCCACTCAACTCGTTCCACAATTCATCTGCCAATAATGTCGTCCTAGGTGGCGCTTGTCAAAACTTCATCCCCGGGGATACCAGAAGAAAATTTATCATAATTTTCTCCAAAGCATTATTTAAATGAAAAGGTATATGGGTTGCATTTTTGGTTGAATATCATGTAACTGGTCATATGTTCTCAGAATTTAATATTCACAGATCTTAGAGTATTGGGAAAATATTTTTATAGATTGCAACACAGAATTTTTCAAGCAAATCCCAGCCCAGGTGTTAAGGTAGACTAGATAAAAAGTTCTTAACTCATAGGAATCCATGTGTGGACTTCAAAAATTGTAATTTCCTTGGAATCGTAGGCAATGTATCATGGTTATATGAATATGTGCATTTTTCTTGGAATAAAGTCTCCAGCTCAAAAAAGTCCTATATTCAAAGACTACCATTGAATGAGATTAAGTCTACTTAAAGATGTCCCAAATTTAAGCCTGTCCTATTCCCATTACCATATTTTCTATTTGTGCCCTGCAATTTCACGTTCATTCTTCAGTTGTTTCTGATGCCCCAAGTTAGCCAAATGCACTGTGCTTGCACCTACATGGATTAATGACTGTGTTTTGAAACAGTGGCACATATTCACACAGATACCTCCAAAAATTGCATTTAACATAAATAAAAAACTCTCAAGGCGATCTCAACCCCTTCCTGTGAATCATTCTTTTGATATTTAGTGTTTATGAGAAAAAGGTATTTTTTTATTGAATATGAATCATGAGGACAGGAATGAAGAAATGTGGAGAATTTGTATTTAAAAAGTAGGGAAAATGGTGGGTGAACTCATTCTGGTTCAAGGGTGCAATTAGCAAGACTAGTTCCTAAGTAAGTCCTTTGGACTGTTATACAAAGCATTTGGGTTTTCAGGAAAAAAACTGTTTTCTAGGAGACGAGTAGAGTAGCTATGGAAGGTGAATTATGAGAACAGTGACACAATCTGAGTCAATGTTGGGGCTCTCGAGGGTCCCCTTAGATAGAAGTGCTCTTGTTCACCTGCAGGACTTCTCAGGGTTATTTGATTATATACACAAATTCATTGGAAACACTGACTTTAAACTCTATGAGAGACAGAATAATGTCCACTGCCCCCAAAGATGCCTAATTCCCCAAACCTTGAGACAGAGAGATTATCCTGAATTATCTGGGTAGACCCAATCTAGTCACGTGGAACCCTAAAAACAGAGAATCTTTCCCAGCTGTGGTCAAAGAGAGATGTGATTACAGAGGATGGGTCAGGGAGGTACAACATTGCTGGCTTTGAACCTGGAGGAAGGGGAAAATAAATCAAAGGATATGGATGGCTGGAAAGGCAGGGAAACCTATTCACTAGAGTCTCAAGGAAAGAACCAACATTGCTTACTAATACCTTGATTTTTGCCCAGAAAGACTTTGGGTCGAACTCATGACCTCCATAATGATACAATAATAAATTTGTGTTGTTTTAAGCCACTAACTTGTGATAATTTGTTATAGCAGCAACAGGAAACTAATATGTGCTCTACTCTGATGTAAGATAGAAGCTTATCATTCCTAGACTTTAATCTCAAGGGAACAGTCTGAAAAGAAGAAACTGCCTATCCTTGGAATAGAGATTAACAGAAAATGCTGTGTTATCAGTGGCAGAGTCTCTAGGAACCTTCCTGTTTGTGACATCACAAACACCAACTTCATCTCAGATTTTCTAGGTATGGGATCAGATCCTGACTTCATCATATATCAACCTGATGGATCTTTTTTTAATGACTAGTTATGTCTGTTTCCTCATCTGCAAAAAGGGAATGATGTTCATTTCCTTACCAGTATCATTATATCCTTATCTGGGAAAAGAGACAACGTATTCTCTCTTCACATAGGTCATCTAACAATTCCCCAAATTCCCTTCATCTAGCTCGTGCCAGTATGTCCCACAAGCTGTTCCCTCTGCGTGGCATTCCCTATTTGTCCTCTCTTTCTACAAAAATGCTCAAGTGCCACCTTATCGAGGAAGACTTTTCTGACTACTTAGTCAGGTTTAAAAGTGCCCTTTTTGGTACTCCTCTGTCATTACAATCCAAGGTTACAAGTGCTATAAAATAGTTGATATTGTTTATGCATTCTGATGTATTTAGAGGAAAAGGCCGAACTAGCTATAAAAAAATAAAAACTCAGTGGCTTAGCACATAGACTTATTTCTTTCCGAGATCTGTGGCTCTCCTGGGTAGGTTTCCTCTGAATAATGATTTGGTGATCCCAGCTCCTTGCAACTCATAATGCCACCATTTTTGAAAGTGTGGTCCCCAGAGGAATGGGGGAGAAAAGCAGTCATGCTTTTTGAACAATAGAATTGCAAAAGCTGCAATTGAATTGAATTGAATTGAATTGAATTGCAAGAGAAGATGGGAATATAACCTTCCTGTGTTGTTGTTGTTTTTTTTTAATGAAAGCAGGAAAAGTGAGCATCTAGCTGGTTTCTGCCAAAATTGACTTGGAATACAAAGGGGTTAGTATTCATTTCCTTTAGTTTCCGTCCTCAAGTAAGTTTTTATTTGCAGATCATGATAATTTCTGGCTAGTTTCCAAATGCAAACTCCACAAAGCACAGTCAATTTGATGAAAAATTGTGTCTTGCTAATTCTTTGTCTCTGTCCCCTCTCTCTTTAGGAAATAGCCAAACATTGCCTACAGATTATTTATAAATTCTACATATGATACTTATTTTCCACCTGATCCAGTGTTTAAATGCCTTTTAAACTTATGCCACAATTAGCTTGGGATTTGTAACTACAAAAGAAAAATTTCCCATCCAACATAGGATCCAGGATATGAAATTGGAAGGAAATTGCCTCTTGGTGTGTGAGCATATATTAGCACTGCATCATACTTTCGGCAAATACCTGAGGGGAGTAGAGACTTTCTCGTGTTGCAACAAGGAAAATTATGGCTTTCTGATTTGGGAAAAGGTAATTGAGGATTCCATGCTAAGTACAGTGTGAAATGCTGCTACTGAACTTCCTCACTTCTTAGTTTTACTGAGATGTGGGAACACAGAGATTTCTCTTTATTTCATTCGCCCATAAGAAGAAATTGAGAAGTTAAGTAGGAAGGATGCAAAGGACAGCTGGCAAAATGATTGACTCAGCAGCCTGAGCAAAAGTCTCCTATTAATGATGTTAACAGATGAAAATCACAGGTCAACAACACTCCTTAGGTACATTTTGTGTCCAGGGACTGCTCTATGGCTGTAGAGATGCAAAACTGTATACACTCCTGAAATTTGGGGGTGTTAAGCATGAATACCCACAGATTCAGGAAGCTATTTATTACAAGTAATTTATTCTCCTTTCAAGTGCTATCTCCTTTCTATGTGCTATCTGTGTGTGTGTGTGTGTGTGTGTGTGTGTGTTTATGTGTGTGTGCATGTGCGCGTGTATCTATCTTCCTCTGTCTCTGTCTCTCTCTCCATTTTCTGTAGTAACCACATATACTTTGGATGGTGGCTACTCCATCAGCCTGAAACTCTTGAGTGAGAACGTGCACAACAGAGCCTCTAGCCCATTCACTATAGACGTGTAGGTAAGCTAGAGAAAAAGAAAAAGAAACTTGCAGTTTTGAAGCCCTGAGATTTCAAGGTGGTTTGTTACTACAGCCATCCCTAGCCTATGCTGACTACACAGCGTCCCTGGAGAAGAGCAGTTTTAGGTTGCCATGGGAGGTTTGGTAAGCAACGCATGCAGAAGTCATCGTTGATTAATTAGCAAATATTCAAGGCTCATTCAATTTGGCTCCTATAAAAGGGATAATGGCCCACACAGAGCTGGACCCAGGAGCTAAAATGGGATCGCTAAGAATCATACTCTTTGTTTTCTCCTTTATAGCTTATGTTTTATCTATACTGACTTCATTCTCAGGCAGGTCCGCTAGGGTGGAGGCAAGATGGCTTCAGGTCTATAGTTTACGAGATTGGCAACCTCCATGAAAACAGAAAGTCTCTTTCCTGGCAGTTTGAGGAAAAGTTGCCTGTATTCCTCTCACTAACCTGTTGAGCTCACATGCTTACTAAAGCAGGGACAGGCAGGGGGTACAGCTCTCCCATCAGCCACGTCGGGGTCATGTCCCACTCTGACAATCAGGATTACTTTCATCCCCCTCCCCCCGCCCCGCCACTGCATGGACAGAGAGTGGGTGGGAAACATGACTCCCCACGGAAAACTGGAATGTCATAACCAGGAAGATGAGTGAACACTTGGGAGAAAATGCAAAAAGGGTCACCAAATTCAAAACACTTCGGAGCACTGAACTCCACTTTCTCTAAGGCCGCGTCCAGCCCCTAATAGTTTCTGGTTCTGCTTTCCAATTCTCCAAAACGTGTTCTAATCGTGCATTTATCTCTACAGGCATGGGATTCAGTTACTCCTCTTCGTGGCCGAGTATTCTTAACAGTAGTTACAGCTGAATCTTTAGGTATAACAAAATGGAAAAAAACTATGTTCTCTTTTTTCCATTATCATTCTCTTCAATGTGGGCTTCTCTCCACACCTAATGGCATTACATCCTAACTGCAACCACAGTAACTGGGAGGAAGCAAACCTTCTTGTGAGCACGAGCTTCATGAACTCAAAGCTGTAAAGTGACCACAAACCACGTAGGGGCAATAAATTCCGTCCCTTCTTTCTATTCAGGGGTATTGTGAGGATAGATGTACGTAAACTCTTTAAACCCTTCAGAGGAAAGGTGCTATATAAATCCAAGTGATTATTCATCCCATTAGCCAACACAAATTGAACCTCCATTCCTTGGAGGCTGTTTCATTGCTAATTTCACTGACAGCAGTTGATAAAGTTGACATTTGGTTTTAATGGCACCAGCTAATAAGCTGTCAGAAGGTTTCACAATCTTATCAAGCAATATATTACATTACAAATATTAAAAATTACCCCTGGAATTCACATAATCTACTTTGGACACTCCACTGAATTAATCTGATGGGAGATGCCACATTTTATTCTCTTCTTTCTCACCTCGGGGAGACTCACGTCTCGTTGGATATGAGGATAAATGTTTGTAGAGTCTTGTACATTTCTGCGTGTGTTTGTTCTCTGTGTGTGTACTTCTGGTGATGGATATTCAGTCTGCATCAGAGAAACTGGCATTGTGGCTCCATGCTCTGAACTTTTAAGAATACACACAAACCTGCAGCGCCTGGTTCTTCTCAGCTACCTTTCTAGCTTTCAATTTTTGAGATCACTCCAATCGTTACCATGGAAAGAGGCTAGCATTTAAAGGAAACTGAAGATGAAATCACAGTAATTGCTTCTATTTGCCAAGAGTGTCCTCAGGATTAGTGCTTCTCATAATTATTAATTTTACCCTTCATACAACTCTTTGAGATAATTCTAGACAATTCTAATTGAAACTCTTATACTTGCAGGGGCCAGAAAACCCAACTCATACTCATTCAAACAAGAGACTTTGTTAACTTGCACGAAAGTCCCAGGCAGAATACAGGGTCTTCAAACATGGCCCAACCAAGGGCTCAGATGACAAACCTCAAATCTTTTTCTCAACCTGCATCTTTTAGATAGATTCGGATTTCCTATGGTAGCTCTCATTAGCTCAAACTCACAAATATAGCACCCAATCCAGCAGAGAAGATAACTTATTCTTCCATTAGCTCAGAAAAGACATACCAGCATTAAAGTTCTTTGGTTCTAATTGGCTTGGCTTCAATCACTTGACCAACTTTAAGCAAATCATCAAAGCCTGGGGGATGGAATGCGCTGGTTTGTACTGCTACACTTAGCCATCACCCAGGCCATCTGTTGCACTCTGGAGGAGAGGGTTAGAGCCACCGCATCCAAAGCACCAGGACCGAGAACAGAGTGGGCTGGAGCCATCAAAACAAAATTGTGATTTGTGGTTGTAAGAGTGGGATGGGAGTGGGGGGGTGGGGGGCAGAATCGATTCAGGGAGGCAATATCAATAAATATCCATCACAGATTGGCATTATCTTTATTTTATCCCTGAGGAAACAGAGGCTCAGAGAAGTTACATGACTTCTGTGATATCATACATCTAATGAATGGTGGGACCAGAATTCAAGACAAAGCCCCTGTATCTCAAAGCCCCTGTTCACTGTCTTCTGTGACACAGAAAAATGGTAGCCTGCACACGAAGCAGCATGTCTAATTGGGCCTTAGAAAGGCAGGTCCCAGGGCCACCTGGGTGGCTCGGTCGGTTGGGCGTCCGACTTCGGCTCAGATCACGATCTCACGGTCCGTGAGTTCGAGCCCCGCGTCGGGCTCTGTGCTGTCAGTTCAGAGCCTGGAACCTGCTTTGGATTCTGTGTCTCCCTCTCTCTCTGCCCCTCCTCCACTCACGCTCTGTCTCTCTCCATCAAAAAATGAATAAACGTCAAAAAACATTTTTTTTAAAAAGAAAGGCAGGTCCCAGAGGTCCACTTTCTTTGGGACAGAGAGAGCTAGAAAGCAATGCCTCCTGCAATGCAATTAACCCACCCTGTATGCCATTTATAAAGCTAATTCAAAGGGAGAATCAAAGAATTTGTGTTGGTGGAAAAGACAGCGAGGTGGAAGGAAACTGGCATCCCATGCTTTATCCAAATTCCTGCTGCCCTTCCCAGCTTTAGTGAGAAGTGAGGAGAGTCATGTAACCGCTCTCAAATGTGAAATAAAGGATAATGGCACCTAACTCCCACACACTGCAGATTGTTAAAAGAAACTGATACATTCTAGAATGCCTTGTAAACTATCACATACTTACAAGTATAAGCTGCGGTTATGAAAATGAAAACTGGAGTTATATTCCACCCCACGCCCACCCCGTACAGGTCACAATGCGGTGTTGAGCAGAGAAGAGTGTCTCCACGTTTGTGAATTCGATTTCAATGGTGCTTTTTACAATGAAAATATCTTCTCTGTCCTGAAGTGTCAGGGTCTTACATTATGCACATAATAAACTTGACTTCTTGTCATCTTCTGCTGGCTTATCATCTGCTTGCCTTCAAAATGCTGGAATCCCTCAGGGTTCTGTCCACACCTCTGCCTCTTCTCTTTGTGCCCTCTTCTCAGGTGGTCTCCTCCAGCCCTCTGCCTCTCATACGGTCTCTATGCCAAGAGTCCCCCAAGTGCATCCCCAGCCCTGACCTTCCAAATGTCTGCATCCAACTCCCAATATGTCACCGCCCCTTAGGCTTCTAACTGGCATTTCAAAATTGAATAGAAAATTCAAAATTCCAGATTTCCATCCTCGTTCATGTCTCCCAGTCCATCCCTCCCTCATCCTTCTCATTGTAATGAGCTCATCTTTCACTGTTTCCTTCATCTCTCCCATCTGACCAATCAGCAGTCTGCTTGACCTCATGGACCTGCAGGTCACAGCTTGAGTCTACCCTCTTCTCTCCACCCCCACCCCTATCACTCAAGACGAATCCTCCATTGCCTCCTGCTTGATCCCTGCACTCATCCTGTAAGGGATCTCTCTCATCCCAAGACCTTTTTCTGGGTTCTCCTGCCCAGAGAGCAGCTAGCTTAATGCCTTTCAACTATGCCTCAGGTCACCCCACTCCTCTGCTCTGTGCCTCACTGTGGCTTCCCTCCTTGGGTGGGTGGCTCACCCCTGTGCGATCTAGCCCCTGCACGCTTTTACAATTTCATACCTCGTAACTCTTCTCTTGCCTCGAATTCTTGCCTTAGAAGACTCTCCACTAGCTGTTCCCTCTGTGGGAAACCCAGTCGCCCTTGATTTTCTTCAGAACAGATTCCTTGAGATTGTGAAGTTTTCAGCTTCAATATGAGCCCCTCAAAAGAGTTTTTCCAAAGCACCCAAACCGACGTAGACACCCGTCGTCACTCTTCATCACATCATCCCTTTCAATACTCTGCAGAACACTTATCACTACCCTTGACTTTGCTTGTTGGTTTAGTTGTTTGTGAGTTCTCTGTAATCAGGGATTTTAGATTATGCACAGCTGCACTGCCCAGGCCTAGACCAATGGCAACCATTACCGAGTGGGTGAATAAACAGACCAAATATGGTAGATTAATGATGCATTATGGCTTCTATTTTAAAGCTTCAGCTACCTGTAAAGCAACCTTGCCATACATATGAGGTTTCTGGCTCTGTCAGGGCAGGAGCAAGCCCTGAAGTTCTGGGGCCTTGAAACCTAAGAAAGTGAATTCAATACATAGGGCGTGATGTCCGCCTCATCACAGAGAGGTCACTCAAGATTTGCCGTGGTTGTGACCTGTATTTGTCCTCAGGGTAAGTGGGTCCAAAGTCAGCCAGGCCTGGGCTAGAATTACTGTCCCACCAATGACTGGTCATGTGGCCTTGCATTAACTGACTCAATGTCTCTGACTTGCCGTTGTCTCAGCTGTAAAACCCCAATAATAATAATTCATTTCACTGAGTTTTTGTGAGCGTCAATAAAACTAAACAAGACCCTGACACATGGTGGGTAACCGATAAATGTTACTTCTCCTTCTCTGATAACTTCATTTGTCATTGACTGCAATGATTCACAGTTCTTGCTGGGAATATTATATATACAAGCCACTGTAGGTGTCTGGGGGAAAGGGATCACATAGAGGAAGAGCCCTTGGTCCCTGTGTGGGGCTATCTTTCACTTGCTCTTCTTCCAGAGTCACTCTCCCTGCCATCCCCACATGCTCCCTGAGTATCCTATGAAATAGACCTACATGGACTGTTTTAATGGCTTTTCCTGCCTCCTGGATTCTGGGTGGGTTTGGCCAATGGGGAGCACCAGCAGGAGACTAGAGAGAAGGAGGAGAATGTGGTCAGGGAATGTGTTCCCCTGGGTCTATCTCCTCAGGATGGATAAGGGCTAAGTGCTTCCTTCCATTGAGTGCCATAGCCATTTCCTGACTGGTTTCCAGTAACTGCTCCTTCTCTTTCCCCCTTCAGCCCAGGAGTGCTAAAACTCCCAAGGTGATGATTATTCTTGGGGTTTCTGCACAGCCTGCTAACACGTTTGTAAATATGTATTTAAACTTTCCTCAAAGTACCGAATTTGAGTGTACCATCTGTTCCCTGCCCTGATTCTGCCTGAAACAGTCCCTGTCCCTGAGGAGCTCACATACTAAGAACTCATCACACCAGAAGTCATTAGTATTAAATGGACCAAAGCAAGAGTTCTTCACTGCCATTTTACCTACCTTATGGTGCATCAAAAATTCAGCAGAGTATATTGACTTTATTCATTACCCACTTTTCCCTAAGAAGCCACCAAAAATATCTGGGTGCTTATGAAACAACAGACAGAATTGATAAATGCTATATGTTAAAATTTATTTCTGTGTGATCACTTGTTCTCAACTGATCAATTCTCCTGTGGAACTTTCGAAAACACCCATGCCTGGGTCTATCCTAGACCAATAGGACCGGAGTCCAGGAGGTGGACCTCAGGCATCTGTATGTTGACAAAACCAACTTAGGCATTTCTAATTCAGAGCCAGGCTGAGGCTAATGGCATTAAATATCTCTGGAAAGTCCAAAGCAGAGGCTCCCAGTACTGGAAAAAAAATGCCACTGGTCATTTGCATCCTCGCCCTGAAATCGCTCCCGGACTCTCTACCCACCTACACACACCTCTCACCTTGGCCACCGCTTTCATTGACTCATTCTCATCGCAAACATTCTTCTAATAACTCCGGTTAACTTGGCCACCAAAGCATGAAGGGCTCATCTTATAATTTATCTGGCATTTCCCTTGATATACTTAATAGTGGCCCCTTGGTTTCAGTCTTCACCTCTAAGGATAAGAAGCATACTCCCAAAGCATGTGCACAAACTCCCAGGCGACAGCCTGCCAGGCCAGCAGTGCCCTGCAACCCCACCTTCCAGGGATGACCAGAAAGATGGGGCACATGCTATACCACCAGACAAAGAAATTATTTTCAGGAATTGGTTTCATTAAAGATACATTTTTCACATCACTTAGCATATAGAGAATGTTTCAAAAGGCCTCATAATCACTATCATCAAAGTATATTTATATAAAAAAGTATATTATTACCCATCCTTAAACAGATCCAGGGACCTTGGCAATGACCTCATTCAAATCTCTAATGCACAGGACACTGTACTACAACTGTCTCTACCCCCAGGGGCTAAAGTATGTGATAGTCCCTTGTAAAAACTATAGTATCTTCTATACATACATTTGATTACCATTACTGTTTCTATGGTTACAGCTTCAGACCAAAAGAATCCACAAATATGTTTAAGATAAAGTAAAAACAAATGAGAAATTAAATGCATCCAAATCATTTAATAATCCTAGTGCTGGGAATGGGATAATGTCCAATCATTATACCAATGCTAACAAAAACTTTAGAGATTATGAATCTATGTAGGTTTAAATCTGAACATTCAAAGTTACAACCATACATCTGAAGCATATTTTCTGGTAAGAAGGTTAAATGCACATGAAAAGGGATCATTGGGATCGTTAGTAAAGAGGGAATGGTTTTTTGAAACAAGAACCACAGTGATACTCATTTGATTAACACCAATTTGACATAGCTACTGCTAACTCTTCAAGGGGCAGATCCATTCTGACAAATATCCTCTTATCCAGGCCAGCTGAGACCTCGCTTCTCCCGGTCACTCTGCAGTGACACTGTGGATGGGAGACACACTCTATCTACAACTAATATAGAGAAGGCTGATTGTTCTCTCTTGCATGACCTTTTTTTTAAAAAAAATTGTAATGTTTATTTAATTTTTAGAGAGACAGAGAGTGAGTGGGGAAGGGGCCGAGACAGAGGGAAACACAGGATCCGAAGCAGGCTCCAGGTTCTGAGCTGTCAGCACAGAGCTTGATGCGGGGCTCAAACCCATGGACCGGGAGATCATGACCTGAGCTAAAGTCGGAGGTTCAACCAACTGAGCCACCCAGGTGCCCCTCTCTTGCATGACCATAATGTCAGTTCATTGCAAATAATACTTGATGTGAAATCTAAAGAAATAATTTGATGTGACTTTAACACATAATTAGAAACTGACATATCAGGGGCTTTCATACATAATTATTCCTACATTTGCTCAGTAAATATTGCTTGAGCAGCTAGAAAGCACTGGCATTATGCTCCGCCACAGTGAGCTACGGGGCTGCAAGGCATGGACACGGCTGCTCCAGTACCCATGGGCTTATGTTAGAGAAACAGGCACGGTGTTTGAAAGAGCAATATTTGATAATATATTTGATAATCACATTTGATAATATGTGATAAGTGCCATGAGAGGGAAACAGAGAAAGATGGAGACAGGGAATGGGAATGATTTGACTGCATGGGAAATAAGCAGGTTTGGCTTGCTTTACTTCTTCTAGATATGTGATTGCTTCTAGCCTAAATGGGCACCTTAGACTCAACCCTTTGCTTACTCTACCTTTCCATACAGCCCTCTGCTTCCAACTGGGTCTTGCTGGGTGGGCTCTCTAAATGCCTGACACACTCCTGTCATACTGACTCTTCCTACCTCTTCTGATACCATAAGGTGGTGTGGTGGATTGAACCTGATAGTCGCGGCTGTGACCCTTGCTTAGGTCACTATTCATCGGGGCTTGGCTCAAAAGATTAAGTCTCCCTGAATCTTCATGTCCTCACATAACTAGAAACATTGAGGGTGTGGTTAAAACTAGAGAAAATAGGGGCTCCTGGGTGGCTCAGCTGGTTAAGTGACCTGATTTCAACTCAGGTCATGATCTCAGGACCTTGAGATTGAGCCCCCACATTGGGCCCTGTGATGACGGTGTGGAGGCTGCTTGGGATTCTCTTTCTCTTCCTCTCTCTGCCCCTCCCCTGCTTGTGTTCTCTCTCTCTCTCTCCGTCTCTCTTTCTCTCTCTCATTCTAAAACAAATAAATAAACTTTAAAAACAAACTAGAGAACATATACACAAGGCACATGGTACAGACCCAGGAAATGTAATAGACCCCCCCCCCATGAATGGAAGTCTTTATTCTTACTGTTATTATTATTCTAAAATCCTTCCAATGTTGCAGTATTTCCGGGTTCATACTTTTGTTCTACTTTGGTACCTTGTTGTTGTTGTTGTTGTGATCCCCAGACAGACTCCTCGTCCCATAAGGGCAGCAGGGCCACGTGGCGTTCGATGCGAACCACCATTCAAACATCCTCGCCACTGGCGTAGTGTGGGAGACAGGCTGCCCCAGGAAGATGGCCTGCTGGGCAGGGGCCAAGAGGGCCTGGGGGTTGGGGGGGGAGGGGGCAGCGCAAGAGCAAACTGCGCATGTGCCAGCCGCAGGTCCTCAGTGTCTAGGCATCCTGGGATGGCTCCCCAGGACTTGTCGGGGTGATGCCCCCCACCCTCTGTGAGTCTGGGCAACACTACTATGCTAAGGCCCACCCCGCTCCAAAACACATTTGCTTTTTCTCCTGAAGCCAGATCCCAAGGAATCCCTTAGCCTTGTCATTGCAGGCAGGGCCAGAAATTCCACAGATGAGACACACCTGAGACACCTACCTCCCATGGAGGCCCCTGTATTCTCCTGGCACAGCTCCATACGGGTCTGACTCCAATGATCTTCCACACTCCGCATTAGGAGTGCAGTGCAGGGAACCTTTCTCCCTAGAAGGATAGGCCTCCGGACTAAGGTCTAGAAGGCCAGGATACTTGAGGGCAGGAGGTGACAGAGACACCTGTGTGGCTGCCTGCCGCTCCCACCCTGCAGACAGGCTCACTGGATAGACCCCCATAGTCAAGTCTGTGCAGGGTCAGGTTGAGCCACAGGTGGACCTTTGGGGGACACACAGTGCTGCCCCAGGGCCCTAGTTTGATGCTCTTGACTCGTCCCTTTGTGGCTCTAAACTAATAAATGTGGGAAATATTTAAAAGTGAAAGACTAAGTAAGATACCTCCCCCTCCAGGAAATAAAGCTTAAATCCTACCCTCCACTGTGCACTGGACTTAGTGACTCAGATCTGGAGAGCAGAGACTAGAAAGTGAGAAAGTAATAACTTTAGGGGGAGAAATCTGGGAGCCACTTTAACCACATGATCAAGGTTACCTCTCAGTGATATCATGTGCCCTGATATGATGTGATGGGAAGGGCATTTCACATCTGTACTGTTCTTTCCCCAACCCTATCATCTCAATCTAACAGTGAGAAAAAGTCCAGTCTAACAGAAAACGAGGTACTTTCTACAAAATACTTGGTCAGTACCCCTTAAAATTGTCATGGTCATGAAAAACACGGAAAGACTGAAAAACTGTCACAACTCAGAGGAGACTAAGAGAGCACAGCAACTGCACACAGTATGGTACCCTGGATTAGATGGATACCGAAAGAACCTGGAGTTTAGTTAAGAGTGGTTTACCAATTTGACAAACTTGCCATGATGATGCAAAAAGTTC
Source organism: Lynx canadensis (assembly GCF_007474595.2). Lineage (NCBI taxonomy): Eukaryota > Metazoa > Chordata > Mammalia > Carnivora > Felidae > Lynx > Lynx canadensis. The sequence continues at coordinate 12,615,316 of NC_044320.2, forward strand.
ACATGCGGGGAACCAGGCAAGGGAGTGTATCGACCTCTCCGTAACACCTTTGCAACTCTTCTGCAAATCCATCGTTATCCCAAAGGAAAATGCTATTTTTTTCTTTTTAAGTGAAAACACTTTGCAAAATCTCTCTCTTTATTGGGACTTCACTATTGTTCCCGTGGACCGGCCGCTCAAGACACAGATGTTTCTGCCGCGTTTCGACTTCACTGAAATACAGTCATCAATAAACCTATTTTTAAGAGCCTCATATTTGTGTCTCTTTGGGGGAAACAAGTGTTCCCATCAATCAATATATATTTTCTTCGGGATAAATATAGTTAGTGATTTTTAAACTTTTCCTGACAAGTGTGTCATTGAGGAAATAGGGTCAGAGCACCATCCGATTGGCAATGGCTTCCTATTCTTCATGCGGGTGTTATTTCTTCATGAACAGAGCACTTTACAGATAATTCAGTAATTGGGTAGTGAGGTCAGCTAGCATTGCTGTTTGCTTCAATGAGAAAACTAGGATACAGATGTGAGTCACTTGTACTGAAGTCCAGTGACAAAATCAGTCAATTTTCCTCAAAGATTTGTGTCCCAATCCCAACTCCTGCCATACTCCATAATGATATTACCTACGTTTAAGGATTTGGGTGACCCCTTTGAAGACGGACATTTCCAGGGTCCTACAAGAATGAGTTCTTGTACGTTTGTGAATTGCCTCAAGTTTTTCCTTTAGATTCTAAACTTGTAATAAATAAAAAGCCTAAGATGCACAAAACTCTTCATTGTATAGGTAAAAAGGAGCAACATGTAGCAAAATGATGGAAGTTGGAATTTTTATCCCTGAGCTCTTGGTGACATTTTCTAGTCATTCCTCCCAAAGGGAGTGAAGTCTCCATTCTTTATGATGTCATTATAGCTTGTGCCCTCCTGTATTTCTAATGCATCTCACATTATAGTTGTTTCGTGTGTATGTGTCTATCGTCTTTGTTAGAACGTGGGCTCCTGGAGGGCAGGACCCATGTCTCATCTATCTTCACATTCCTAGGACCTCGTTCCTAAAACACAACATAGGCTCCATAAATGAAGCCATACTTACCGTTATCTGAAGCCTGGAATTTTCTTAAAAAAAATTCTCTCTAGTAGCCCTGCACCAAATGAGCCCTCTAGGAATGACTGTCAAACAGGGTTGCACGTGCAAGGAGCTTACAGGGCGGTGGACACAAAGAGGAAGGAGTGGGCAGGGAGAGCCCGGGGCGGTAACGCAGACCTGACAAAGTCTCATCCCATTCCTAGGGAGCTCCAGGCCAAGACTGGCTGTCCGAGTTGTGCCCTTTCACTACACACACCAGCTGCCCCTGAGCAAAATGGTCTGGTCCTAACGCCCCCGAAGCAGGTGACCTCACTCAAATGTGGCCAATCCCGTGGGTGTAGCTGCTGGAGGATATCATTTGACTTCACTTCTTTCAACTGAATACAAAGCTCTTGCTGGAGTTAATCTTGAAGCTCGAAGAGCTATCTCAGTGGTGTACCTCAATAGCGACCACTAATTCCCAAACGCTTGCTAATGCCTTCTTCTGCCCAGTGACCGCTGAGTTAGCGCGCGGATGGACACGCTTCCCTGTTACTGGAAGCTCAACTCAAGATCTGCCACCAACTTGGAAGGCAGTGTAAGCAACCTGAACTGCTCCACGTGTTAAACAGCTGAAATTAGTTCGAATGCCGAAAAGCAGCTATGACAATAAAATGTCATTAGTTTGTAGGCACAGACATAAAACGATTCCGGTTTTCACCGTAAGCTATTATTACTCTGAGATCTGTGTTAGCAATTATGAAAGCATTTATTGTGCGAGTAAATTATAGTTTCTTATATTATGTCATATATTTTGAGGAAGACGGGGCAGCAGGATGCTAGAGGGGAAAAAGAACGTATTTAGAGTCAGACAAAACCAGGCTTGAATCCCAAACCTGCCACCGACAAGCTGTGTGTCTTCAGGCGACTTACATAGTTTATTTGAGCCCCGGTTTCCTCGCCTGTAAAAGAGAGATAATAATACTGACCTCACAGCTTGTGCATATAATGGAGAATTTACAGAAAATTTTAAGCAAACATATGTTGATGCCTAATGACCCCTGACTGCTCCTGATTGCCCTGCAGCCATTCTCTACATAATGATGCCCCAAAGAAAGCCATCACTATCAAGCTCTGAGTTTCAATACAGAGTGTTGTTTGTTTACCTCTACAGGGGGATGATCACCTTGAAAACCAGACTCATTCAATAAACAGGAAAGGATTTCTCAGAAATTGCACTGCTGGGTTTTTTTTTTTTCCTATTTTTTATTTATCTTTAACATATAAGGAAATGGAACTTGGAGCACTAACTACAGAGGAAATCACAGAGCAGGGGAGAATAAAGGAACGGAATCGAGGGAGGCCACACTCTCTAAGGAAAAAGAGACTTCTAATCACGGGGAGTGACTTGGAAAGATTTAGCCTGGATGAGAGCAGATGCTCCCTGGCTCACTAAGAAGGGAGCTACCACAGCCCACCCGTGCTGAGACTTGGATCCAATGACAGGACTGTGAGCAGGTGTCCAAAGACACCAGGCCCAGGGGTGGTGGTCTCTCTCTTTGGTTACTACCTGCGAGGTCCGTGTGATCCCTTGTGGATTTTTTGCCCAGCCCAAAGCTTCACAAGTCGTCTCTTTATTAGACTCTACTTAAATTATCCTAATTTCCATGTGCCATCTGTTTTCTGCTGGGAACACTGATTTTATAAATGTTAATACCATAATGTCAGAAGATCATACTTACCTAGGAAGATTATGGAAACCAGATGCTTTTATTGGACCACGAGATAGCAAAGAGCTTAGAATTATTTTGGAAAATAGAAATGCGTGCCAGAATATCCTAGTTTCTTGAGGACCAAGTTCTGGCAAATATGCCAGAATTCTTTAACTGGAAAAAAAAAAGTCAAATTCATTTTCAAATTAAATTTAAAAAAATAGTGATTTCTCTAAAAATATGAAACAGTTTCTCTTCCTGTTCCCTTCCCAAAAATTTAGTGCAAATGTGGTGCTGAGGAAGGCAGGTGTCTGTGGGTGGAAGGGGCAGGGGGAGGTGGTTCAGCCCGGGATTTGGAACCTGAGCAGACTAAAGAGGGTGTGTGCTTTGTAGGGCTGCCCAGCACAGAGGGCTGGAGTCCACTCAAGTGTTGGAGGCCACTCCAATAAAGGGGCAGCCTGCTATGGGATGTCAGAATGTGAGTGGGTTCTTGAAGGCATTTACACGTGAGTGTTATCTTCAGGATTTTGAGCCCAAGCAGGGCAAGGGGAACATTGCACATAGGAAGGATGACTGTGTCGTCAACTGGGTTTGTGCTGTCAGAGCTCAAGTAGGGTGAGGAAGCATTCACGTAGAGGATTACCCCACACAGTGTCAGAGCCTGAAAGGGGTGGGGAAGGTTTTTACATGGGGGGCCCAGGGTGGTCCAATGCGGGTTATCAGAGCCTAAGCAGCAGGGAGAAGATATCTGCACACTGGAAGGACAACAGGAGTGGCCCCGTCTCGGGTGCTGAAGCCCAAGCAATATGAGGAAGATATCAAACAGTGAGAGGACCAATGGTGGCAGACAGGTGTATCAGAGTCTGGGCAGGGTGAGGAGGATATCTGCGAGGGATCAGGGGTTGGCAGTGGCATGGCCCAGTGGAGGATGAGAGCCCAAGCAGAAGTGAACAGGTGGTCTTTGCAAAATGAGGGGTGGCGATCTCCTAGGAGATAGGTTACAGACACCAGGAATGATCAAATAAGTAAATGTATTAAGGAAAATGGATTTAGGATTCTCATTATTAAAAAAGGAAGTTCAGGGGCGCCTGGGTGGCGCAGTCGGTTAAGCGTCCGACTTCAGCCAGGTCACGATCTCGTGGTCCGTGAGTTCGAGCCCCGCGTCGGGCTCTGGGCTGATGGCTCGGAGCCTGGAGCCTGTTTCCGATTCTGTGTCTCCCTCTCTCTCTGCCCCTCCCCCGTTCATGCTCTGTCTCTCTCTGCCCCAAAAATAAATAAACGTTGAAAAAAAATTAAAAAAAAAAAAAAGGAAGTTCAATATAGAAAATGGGAGAAAACCACAATAAACCCTGCAGTGTTGAATTGGAATTGCAGGTATGGATGTAATCCCATGGTCTTTAATATATAAACAGGTACATACAGCGGTGAATAAGATGTAAATGTGTGTATATGCATATCTGGCGTATATATGTATACTCCCCAGCTCTGTCCACAGAAAAGACCTAAGAGCAGCATCTTTCCAATGGCAATGATCACATATAGCACCTACATCTTGCTTTCTAAATACTTTTTTCCACTAAAAAAAGTCAGATACCCTTGGAGAAGTGGCTGATTCCGAGACTGGGACAAGGGAAAGTACAAAATGAGCCTGGAGCACCTTTATTGGCAAGAATGTAAAAAAGTGCTCAAAGATGGATGGGGACATATCAAGAAGACAGCTAAGCCGGTTTAAATGGGCTCCCACTGGTCAAATCACAGACAATTAGAGCATCAAAAATTAATAAGAGTAATGGATTAGGACCTATTGAATAAAAGAAGAATCCAAGTGTCTATACTAATATAAATACATCAGTGAATAAATTGAAAGGTTGATGAGTAGTGGGATATTTACATAGTTTCATACATAGTACCTCCCTTCAAAAAAATGTATTACCCACAAAGGAAAGGGGAGTAATTTTACAGTGGGGAAGTCTAGCAGAATACACTTAATAAAGTGGTCAAAGTCAACATCACCAATAACGGGACAAGTGCAAATCATGTGTGACCTGACAGATGAGAAAAAAGATGAAAAGGACACAGCATGACTTCAGTGGTATTCCCACCAAAGGTGCATATCAGAAACCTAATAATGAAGAGAGAGCAGACAAACCCAAATCAAGGGATGCCCTACGAAATAACTAGTCTGTACTCTTGCAAAAAATATCAAGGTCATGTTAGTGACAGGAAGACTGAGGAATTGTTCCCATTCTAGACTAAAAGAAACTAGAGAGGCATGATATCTAAATACAACACTCAAATGCATCCTGTTGTTATAAGTAGGATACTTGGAGAAACTTAAATGGGGTCTGACAATTAGGGGGTCATGTATCAATGTTACCTTCTGATTTTGATAGTTGTTTTGTGATTGTCCAAGAGTATGTTCTTGGTTATAGAAAGTGAACACCAAATTATTTGAGGGTGGTGGACATCATGGAAGCAAATGACTCTCAAATGGTCCGGGGGTGGAGGGTGGGGGAGGGAGGAAATTCTTCATGTTGTACTTGCAACTTTTATTTAAATCTGATATTGTTTAGAAATCACTCTGAAAAAGATATTGATTGTTTCATCACAATTGAGCATTAAGTGTCCTGGCCCTCAGTCATTTTGAATATGCAAACGTGGTGCTTAATGAGTATTCTCGCCTTTTATAGCTCCTTCAGCAAAGAGGATTCAGACCAATTCTTAGGAAGATAATCTGGGTCATATAATTTATAAGGTATCAGCTGGCAACATGACAATCCCAGTGAGATTTCTCTCTCTTTTTTTAGCTAACTGCTTCCACTTAGAAATGAAACTTTAAATATTCTGTTCTGACCTTTTTGCCTGGGAGGAGAGTTTAATTACCTGCCCAGTTTACATAAATTATGTCGCCTGTTTGTCTAAAATTGAATCCTGGGCAGAGATCAATATGGCCTCAGAAAAGCCAGAGCAAATGACTTCTCTCAAATGCCATCAAAGGTCACAAGAACCTTTCCTGCTTGGATGGGGACACGTTCTGTTCGACAACCTGGAGCATGTCACAGGCCTGCTGCCTGCCGCCTTGAGTACCAACCACAAGAGCATGATTGATCATCAGTTAGAGGACATTGGGTACAAACTCCCTCAGGAGTCAGCTGTGTGGAATTAATTGAATACCATGATGAGTCTGATTCATCATTCTCAAAAGAAAGAAAGAAAGAAAGAAAGAAAGAAAGAGGGAGAGAAAATAGCACAGAACACACCCAGAGCTTGATGCATGAGGCCTTGTGAAGGTAAACTGTAATTTATACTCAGAATCCTGATGGTCACATGCTGTGCATGTGCTATTTGGTTGCAATTTCACAAAATTATCCAGGAGAAATGTATCTTTGGAATTTTCTTTCATTATCACTTTCAGGAAGGAGATAATCCATGAGTGCCAACATGTGTCTGGCTTTATTCAAATAACCACTTTATAAAATATTTCATAGCAGTGGTGTACATAAGCTATAAAAAGATTTTGGACAGAGGGGCACCTGGGTGGCTCAGTCAGTTGGGCATCCAAACTCTTGATTTCAGCTCAGTTCATGATCTCACTCACAATTTTGTGGGTTCAAGCCCCATGTGCTGGGGCTCTGTGTTGGCAGCACAGAGACTGCTTGAGATTCTCCCTCTCTCTCTCCCTTTCTCTCTGTCCCCCCCCCCCTACTTGTGCTGTCTCTGTCTCTCTCAAAATAAATGAGTAAACTTAAAAAAAATTAAAAGAAAAAGATTTCAAACAGAGACAGGATTTTAATCTGGGATATTCAGAGAGAGATTCATAGAGGATATATCAATTAATTGGTAACTGGGAGAAGGGGTATGATTGTAGTACATATTTGGGAAATTAAGGGAATAGGAAATAACAGGAACAATGTCACAGAATTGTCCAAATTTGAAGCCCAGCAATTATTTCCATGTGACCAGAGCACCAGGATTCATAGTCTTGGAAAGAGAGGACAGCTCATGGGTGCTGATGTCAGGCCCTTAGAAACAATATTCATTTAGCATAAAACCGGAGGATAAAGAATAACTAAGAAGAAACAAAAGCGTGTAGGAAAACTGGAAAGTACCATTAACCAAAAGACAAAAGAAGGAGAGATTCCATTAGGAAAAAGTGACGAGTGAGGTCGAAAGTTAGAGAGTGGTCAAGAAGAATAGAGCTGAGAAAATGCTACTGATAATACTGCAAAGTCATTCCAGCCTAAGAAAGCATGGAACACATCAGATCTCAAGGGCAAGGAGGGGACTCCAGTGAAGTCAGTGTGGAAGGTGTGGATTGGCCTTTCTCATAGTTCAGTGGTGATTGGAGACAGGACACAGATACAGATAGCAGTGAAAAAAAGAAAGAAAGAAATGGAGAAGGGAAGGGATTGATTTGACCATGAAGCAAAACATTGTTGTAGATAGGTTTGGACACAACAGGTATAAGAATATCTCTTCTGAAAGAAGAAGGGAGGAAAAGATCAAACATTTTAAGACAGGTGGGATGATGAATGTGAGAGGGAAAGAAATGAAAGAGGCCAAGTTAGGTGGCCTTACTATTTTACATGCACTAGCAGCTGGCATAAATCTGTAAGAAGAAAAGAAGGTGTAAGGAAGGAGAGAAAATTTGAGGAATAGAGTCAGGTGTGAATACCAGCTGTTTGGGGGTAATTTCAGACATATGCAGGAAAGTATTGTATTGATGAAAACAAAAGAACCATGTTAAGGAAGGGTAGCATAAATTATCATAAATTACTCTAATAAAAAGGAGAAATCAGAGAAAAATCGAGGAATTCAGTGGCTTACAGAACAAGATGTCTATTTCTTTTTCCTTCCCAGGGTGGGGTATCCAGGTTAGCAGTGACTCTTCTCCACTCAATCACTTAAGGCTCAAGTCTGTGATGGCTCTTTCATGGTCAACATATGACTTCCAAGTTTCTTCTGAGTGCCACCACCCCAGGGCAAAGAGCTTAGAAGAATGTGCAAGGAGGTTCTATGTCCCAGATCTGGAGGTGGTACACATCATATCTGCTCATAATCCGTTAGCAGGAATCCAGTTCCATGGCCTACCCTGACGTGAATGAACAGCTAGCAGTCTCTATGAAATCTATGACTAGTCTAAGGGATCAGGATTAATACTAACACCTCATCTCTCTTAAGGCTTAGAAAGTTTTTCCCCAAAGACAGAAACAAAGACAGACAATACTGTTATTCGGGAAACAAGCTTCATAGTCTGAAGAACGTCAAGGGCCCCAGGCTTGGTGGAGCTGTCCTTGGTGCTGAGCACTGGATCACTGCCTGGATCGTTCCAATATAAATAAGATTCCCATAGAAAAGAGTAAGAAGCACCATTGTACATAGACCTTGAGGTGCTACATAGAAAGTAATGTTGCGGCTCATACAAGAAATTCTTTTGAATATTTTAAGATTTTCCTACTTGATGGAAATAATTAAATCAAGGAGTCTTGGATTGAGAGGTTGATAATCTGGAATATAGTCTCAAGATTTGATGGTTCTCTGATGATCTAGCCAAGCCATTTCTTCCCCCTGGTTCTCAATTTTCCCTCTTTTAAAATGCTGATAATGAGCTCAGTGGATCTTGTCAGTTTTCCTAGCTCAAAACTAAATATGTAGTAAGACTTTTTACAGCTGACCATGTTTTCTTGCATCTAGTCTCATAACACAAGAGGTCAGGTAAATGTGTAGCAGTAAGGCATTCTCAAAAACTGGTGTTTGGAATACAGATTATAATTCCTCTGTGGAAAGCAGTTTGGTTCATGCTTAAGGAAATATGGGAAACCTAGGTGTCTGTAGAGAAGTATATATCATTATATTTAATGTAGAAAATTAAAAGCAATCAAAATGTACAAGTTCAGTAGGAATATTAAATACAATGAATATATGCCATTATTAAAAATAGAGTTTTAAAGTTTAGTTAGAATAATGGATATTGAGGAATCATTAAAATGTTTGGTTAATCATGTAAGATCATAGAAATACACCATGGTTTTCATCTGTAAAAATGTCAACCCCTCCCAACACTCTTGCATTTTCCCTTAGCGCCTATTACCACTTGAAATCTATATATTCTATTTATCACCTCTCCAAACTGGGATGTATACTCCAGGAAGGCCATAAGAAGTTTCGTTTCTTTTTTTTTTTTTTTAAGTTTATTTATTTCTTGAGAAAGAGAGAAAGAGAGGGAGAAGAAGAGAGAGAAAGTGTGTGTGTGTGTGTGTGTGTGTGTGTGTGTGAGCAGGGGAGGGGCAGACAGAGTAAGAAAGAATCCCAAGAAGGCTCCATACTGATAGGAGGCTAATCCTGACAGGGATCAATCCCACAAATTGTGAGATCATGACCTGAGCTGAAACCAACAGTCAGATGCTTAATAGGCTGAGCCACCCAGGTGCCCCAAGTTTGTTTCTTTCATCTCCTGCTTTCATCCTCAATCTCTAGAAAGGTAGTTGGTATATAATAGGCATTCAATAAATATGTGTGTAATACATAAATTTAATGTCAAGTGAAAAATCAGATAAAATTAGATACATAGCATGACCATTCTAATTTTATAATGTTAAATGTGTGTATATGACTCTGAATATGTCTTGGATATTTATCATAAACTTGTTTCATCTAGAAATGCAAAAGCATAATAGAAGTTTAAAATAGCTGCTCAGTTTTTTAAACTTAGGTGATTTTGACTTCAAATTCAATATGAGTATCAATGAGATTTACTTGTGTGTGTGTGTGTGTGTGCCTGTGTGTCTACATCTGTGTGTGTGTCTTTGTGTATGTCTGTATGTGTGTAGTAAAGCTGTGCTGATAATTCCTGATCCTTTTCTTCTATTGTGTGGCTGCACTGATTCTAATCCTCCTCATCTCATCTATAGGTTTTGCTTCCTCTGTAGTCTAAATTTTCACCACCACCTTTCACTTGAACTTCCATAAAGCCTTTTAACAGATCTCTCTTTGTGATCACTCTTGACCCTACGATCCACTCTTCATATAACTTTTATAATTTAAACCTGTAAAATTGATCCTGCCATTCTTCTATTAAAAACCCACAAAAGCCTTCCTTCACATGCAGAATAAAATCCAAACTCCTATTAACTATGGCTGACTCTGGCCACTTCCCCAACCTCAACTCTTGGCAAGTCCTCGCACACTCCCTTCACTTTACTATATTTTTCCCATGGTTCTCAAGATACAAAAACTTGTGTTAATTTCAGACTTTTGTATTGGATTTACCACTACCTGAAATGTCTCTCCCTCAGATTATTTTAAGCTGGGCTGTTTCTCATTCTCCTGTCTCCAATCAATATCACTTTTTAGGGAGGCCTCTGGGGCTCCTATCCACTCTCACTCCACATGAGTCACTTTCCTTCTGCCACCTTGATGTACTGAGAATAAACTACATATCCTTTTCTGAAACTATCTTATCCATTTGCTCATTCATTTTTTGTATTTATCTCCCCCCTAAAAAATAAGCTTCCTTGGAGCAGGAGAATTGTCTGTTTTCTCCTCTAGATCCCCAAGACCTAGCACAGTCCTAGATATATAGGGTTACTCAACAACTGCTTGCACAGTGTATGAACTAATGACTTTGACCCTGACTCATTTCCCTGCTCCAAAACTGTGGTATTCCTCCTACTCTATTCTTTGTTATCTTCCATTCTGGCTTCTGCTAATTCACCCCGTTTTTACTTCTTGATCTTACTTTCATAAGATTTTGAAGCAAGGCTTAGGGATCAAATGATAAAGACATGGGTAAAGATATGAGTAGAGGACATTCTCAGATGAGGGTGTATGAGCAAAAAGACAGAGAAAGGTAAGGGATTTGGCGATGTCCTTTAAAGCTATTGTGAAGTCTACAGTGATCATATTAATCAGGAATCTTGTTTAATAAAAGACAGACAACCAAATCAAGTTACATTAAGGAAAAAGTAAAAATAAGGGAATAAAGGGAATTCATTAGCGATGTTACAAGAAAATTCAAAGATATACTGGATTCATGTTGAATCACTATATCGTACACATGAAACTAATGTAACACTGCATGTCAACTAACTAGAATTATAAACTTAAAAAATACATAAAAGAAAGTTTTAAAAAAAGGAATATACTGCATTCAGGCATTGGCGGATCAAAGAATGTTAACACAAAAGTGTTTAATTAATCTGTCAAATCTGTTTCTTCTGCACTGGCATTTTTTTCCCCCAAGCAATCTCTTCTCAGACAGAAATGACCACCAACTGTTTCAGCTTAAATCCTAATAGCTTAATGATATTATTGAATAGATATCAATACAAAAATTTCAGAAGGTCTCTTCTAGGCAGATATGTTAGTTAGCTATTGCTTCATAAGAAATCAGCCTAAAACATTATTTAAATGGTGATGATAATTCTTGTGAATGAGACTGCAGATGGGCTCGGTGGTTGTGTGAGTCTCAGATGGGCTAATGGGTGCATCTGACATCAGCTGTGGGACAACTGGTTCTGCTGACCTTGCATGGGCTCTCTACATGGCAGACTGACTATTCTAGAGTAACTTGAGCTAGAACAGCCAAGTTCTCCTACACACGTCTCTTCATTGTCCAGTAACTTTTGCCCAGACTTTTTTCATGGTTCTAGGTGGCATGATTCGAAGAAAGAGGGTGAAAATTCACAAGACACCTTGATGTCTAGATTTGGGATTAACACACCACTTCTGCTGCATTCTGTTAACCACACTAAGTCACAAAGCCATTGCATATTGAAGGAGGAACTTACTGGTAAGAGCCTCAAAGTCACATTGCAAAGGGCATGGCTACAGGGGAGCTGAAAAATTTAGATCGTTTTTGTTTTTCCATCAATCTCGCACTTGACTTGGGTCAAAGGCCCATCGCTAACTTATTCACTATGAACAAAGTGTGAACAGAAAGCTTAGGAGTGAGGGTGTCTAAGGGAAAAGTGAAGTGCTGTTGCCACAACAGTAGATGCTTAGAAAGAAACGCCAGCCATTTTCCGCTACGTGGACGTACAAACAGAAAGTCAGTTTATCGTAGCGATTTAGACCATAAGGTTTTGTTTTATTTACTTTTTTTTCTTATTTTGAGAGAGAGAGAGTGAGCATGAGTGGGGGAGGGGAGAGAGAGAGAGAGAGAGAGAGAGAGAGAGAGAGAGAGACCCAAGCAGGCTCCACGCTCGGCATAGAACCTACACAGGGCTCAATCCTACCACTCTGGGATCATGAACTGAGCTGACACCAAGAGTCGGATGCTCAACTGACTGAGCCATGCAGGTGCCCCTAGAGCATAAGGTTTTGATTCAGACTGTTGATGTTGGAATCATAACACTGCCTCTCCGCAGGTGTGTTTCACACATTACTGAACCTCCCGTATCCTGGTTTTCCTCATCCGTAGGATAGAAATAATCACAGTTCTCCCCTCATGGAATTCTTTTAAGGATTAAATGAGATGATACAAGTAAAGTGCTATGAAGTGAACCTGGCAATTAGTAAGTGTTCACTAAATGTGTGTGGGTTATTTTTTGGGCAATCAGGAGGTTTTAAAAAATCATGATCCAAATAGGAACATGCCAGGAACATTTAAGGGAAGGAAGCTTGGCTTTCTTTATGATGATGGAGTGAGATTCCTCCCCTTCATCTGCACCGTACTTGCCTTATCGAATTCAGTTTCCAGTATCATATAAGAGCCTCAGGGGAAAAATATCCTTCCATAAAAAATCTAGGTAAATTTCAGGCTTAAGAAAACAAAAGCTATAAATATAAGCCTGCGGCAAGAGCACAAACCTGTGTCAGCATGGTTCCAGGGTAGTACTGGAGTCCATCATCCATTATTAAACAAGGTCAATATGTGTGGCACAGAGAAGCATTTTAGCATATATTATTTATGCAGATGATCGTAATAGGTACTCCATCCTTGAACAGGGAGCTTCGAGAGTGGAATACTATTAACAAGAAAACTCCTTGGCACAGGAAATAGGATATTTTCTTTTCCAGGAAAATGTTTCTCTCTCTCTCTCTCTCTCTCTCTCTCTCTCTCCCTTTCTCTCTCTCTCCCTTTCCATCTCTATCTCCACCCTGTTATTTTTACACAAGGAAAGAACCTCTAATAAATCTATAATTACTATGCTTCTTAATACCTGATATTATGCTAGGTGCTACACGGAATATGGAGGAAGGTTCCAGGAAAAAAGAAATACTGGTTCTGACCCTCAGGGAGCCTATGATCTAGATGGGTTAAATATAATTTCAAGTATTAAGAAGGGAATAAAGTGGTCTATATTAACAAATTCTGCAACACGAGATAGAGACAGATGTTTAGCAATTAAGTTTAGAAGAGAGATGACCGGTGGGAGCTAAAAAATCATGATGAACATAACACAGTGTGTGGCATTTCCCCCCAGATGTGAGAGATGGCTGGCAGGAGGCAGGGGAGGTTAGAGACTGCATTCTCAAATTGACAAATCTAAGAAGAAAACAACACAGAGGAGGAGGTGAGTTAGCTGCATCTGGAAAAGGAGGAGCCTCCTTATAGAAGGCTCATTGGGGGCAGGAAAGGCAGAAAGAGCTGGATATTCGAGATGTGACTCTCCCATTCTTCAATCAACAAGAAAATGCAATTGCCAAACTGAAGTCATTAAACTTGACCTTAGAAGCACTATGGAGCCACTGTGGGTTAAAGTCACTTTTTCATTAACTCAACAAATAGTGATAATGACATTTTATTGAATGCCTACTGTGTGCTGATGCTCTACCACAAACAACAAGGATGTAAAGATGGACAGGCTGAAGGAATTTATTTCTAAGGACCCACTGGGGGGCTAACACACACACACATACACAAACACACACACACACACACACACACGCACCCGTCTACTACTATGAAGTCTAAATTGCATTAAGAGAAGTCCAAATGGCCATTCAGAGGTTAGATAGCTTTGGACAGCAGGAAAGAAAACATACACCTGAGTGTCAAGTATTAAAACTTTCACTAGAGTGAATTTAATTCACTTCTCTGGTTGTAGCAAGCAGTTGGTGATTTCTAGGCTCAACTAGTAAACTCTGGCTCTTTGTTCTTCAGGTCATATCTCAGAAACCTAGCAATCCAATCACCCAGGTAAAGGCATCTACCTCATGCTCTGGGAGTCGTTCTGGCTCCACTTAACTCTCCTTCAGGACTCCCCTTAGCATCGTGCCACCTGCTCAGGTCCGAAAGTCTAATGTGGAAGGTGCTCAGGGAAAAGGAAATTTCCAGCTCTCTGGAAACAGAAATTTTTTTCATCACTTGGAACTCTGGCTTTAAGCTCATAGGTAAATAGCAGCTCCATAGCAGCATGGAACAGACAGCATCTTTTCTAATCCCATTCATTGGGGATCTGTGATCCTCCTGGAAAGAGAGGAGGATGTGAAGAACCTGGAGGTTGTCTCCAAAAAGTCTCCAGCAGAAAACCATCAGAGAGTAATTGCTGCTAGGCATCTACTCTCCTGACCCAGTTTCTCCAGTTTTAAAAAATAGTAATGGGCAGGGATTAAGGGTTTCCAGTGTGCCTGAACTAAGACTTTTAACATGCAATATATTTTTCCATCCTAACAGACACCCTCTAAGGTATGTACTATTATCATTTCTATTTTACAGGTGAGAGTAAGCAGAGAGAAAATAATGTACACAAAATCACTTACCTAGTAACTGCTGGGAACTCAGATGCAAACAAAGGTGTGTGGAAATTAGGTCTTGGGAAGCAGTCTACATTTTTCTGAATTTACTCTGACGTAGTGTCTGTAAAAATGAGCCTCTTTCCCCAGAAACAGGAGTGTATGTCACCTGTAAGGATTGTTGTATACTATAGCAAATGCTCCACAAATGTTTGTTGAATCAGTCGATAAATTAACATGCATTACATGTTTCCTACATCCAGATAGGTTCATATTTATCTATCAAGATGCAGGTATCAATATACAAAGATGTCATACGTAAATTCTAAAAAAGATACATAAAGGTAATTATCTGTTTATTCTCTCTCCTAAGTGATAAAGTAAGTAAGGCTAATACTGTATTTAGCTAATGCTGCATGACAGCTCTTGGTCAAGTGCTCAGCTCAATGTAGGCACTCATTACACAGTGGTAGAATTATAACATAAATGGCCATCTATACTTATCAAGGAATCTTACCTACATTTCTTATTAAATAGAGGTCTACACATACACATATCCTGTGACATATGGTACTATCCTTCACAATGTTTGCAGCCATCTCTCAACGGGCTAGGCATTCCTCTAGGATAAATCCCTGGAGTTGTCTATGTTCAACAGTGAGGAAAGTACAAGTAACAAGATTTGGCAAGCAATTGTCAGATTATTCCAAAAAAAAAATTTGTTCGAAAGAAAAAATAGCTATTTTTGGGTCCTTGTCACATCAAGTTGTTGATGGACGGTGGGAGGGCAACACAGGATCAGAAAGCAGTTCCCACCGTTTGGGCTGTAACTGTGATTGAGGTGATGAATCCCATCCATTAACTAAGCACAGAATTAGCATTGGATGATGGGGATCATGTCTCTGAAGCTCATGGCAAGAGTAAGCGCTGTGATAGTTGGTTGACAACCAGAGAGATTACATCCAGGACTTTTAATGAATATCTAAGTGACCAGGTGGGGGATTTGTTCTGAATGTCAAAAGATTAGCATCATTAGTGATGAGTGAAAAGAAGGGGCAAAGGACAGAAATCAGAGTTCACAGAGTTTGGAACCCTATGTATTGGCTCCTGATCTCAGTCCTCCTTCCTCCCTCTCTGACTTCATCAATCTCTAGTGTCCCCCATCTGTAAAATGGGAATTGCAATAGTAGACACTATATACAGTTACCATGAAATGTACATAAGATACCACATCTAAAGTGTTTAGCACAATGCCTGCCACAGAGTGATGGCTCAACAAATGTTAGAACCATTAGCTTCCCTTCTGATAAATATAATTTGGGAAGTCATAGAGGTCAGAATGTTAGAGCTGGAAGAGATGTGGCTCACCACTAAATTTAACTCAGTATCCTCTAGAGGTAATGAATTTTCTTCCAATCATCTTACTGCTGAGGACAGGTGGAAATTCAGCAAAGTTGAGCAGGACTTTTTTATTTGTATTTATCTTTTGAGATATGTCTATTGATTTTCTCCACAGCAGGGTCACACTAGAGGGCCCTTTTAAAACCAACTTAATACAGCATGTTTCCCCATTTTCATCAAGGATTGTAACCAAGGTCAATCTATATAGAGATGGGCTTTCAGCAGAAATAGCGATTTCATTATGCTCAATGAGTTTTATCACAAAACTCTGCCCGATAATGGGGAGAGTAAAATATGTCCATGTTCCTCCTTTGTCCCTTTATTAATGAGTTAGAGTACACAGAAATTCAATACAAGTGACAGAGAAGGCTTGGGAGCATCACTGAAATCATCCTTACCAAGGGCCACATGCAACCACAGAGCCAATTTCCCATTAATAAAAGGTCTTACCCAGAGCAGGATGTCACTCTTTACTGCCTTTATACTGCATGTAGTAAGAGGGGCTCATCTGAGCAGTAGCAGAGTCCCAAGCATGCTGTTTGAGCCCTGTTGCTATGGGATTTCATTAGCTTTGCTCTGGTCCTAGCTCAGTCCCTCCCTGGTCCATGCTTTAGACCTAGTTTAAACCCTTGTTGTCTCTTGCCTGATCTATTGAGAGAGTCCTATAACTAGTTTTTCTGCCCATCCTCTCTTCCTTTCACCCATCCATTCTCCCCAGAGTTGACCAAAGTATCTTTTTCAAGCATAGACCTACAAATTTCTTACTTTTTAAGAGACTGCTTTGGTTTCCTACCTCACTTCTTAATGCTTAGCGTTGCTGTGGTTATTGTTATCACCATCATCATTATTTCTGGACAAGATCCAAAGTCCTTGGAACAGAATTCAAGATTTTCAAAACTCAGTCAGTATTTCCCACTTTATAATCATGGGGATGACTCCCATTTATTGAAAGTTAATATGCTGCAGGTGTTGTGCTCAGTGGTTTCCCTTCGTTACCTCATTTCAGGCTCGCAATAATCCTGAAAGGTAGTCTTATCACACCCATTCAACAGATGAGGACACTGAGGCTAGGGAAAGTAATGTATCTTGTGAAGGGCGCACAGCCAATAGACAACAATCAGAATTCAAAACGAGATTTGCTTTATGTATTCTGCACCCCCTTCTCGCCCACACCTGACCGCTGGTGTCTTCTAAGGAAAACTGATCCTGCCAACTCTTCTGGGCCTTTGTGCATGCTTTTGCTTCTCCATGGGATGCTGGAGCATCTTCCAACTCATCACAGCAAAGGAGCCCCCTGAACTGTTACTCTAGCAGATGTGTGAGTTTCCATGTAGAGCACTGGGGGACTCAACTATTAGCATCTACAGATAGTGGCTGCTAATGCTAGCTATTCACAGCTCCCTTCCCAAGCTCACCCTTGGCTTTTAGGAGCCGCCTCCCCCTTGAGATTTCTAGAATGTGAATACACACACCAACAACCCACCCAAGGCAAATGATTGACTGATGAGGGTGAGTAAAAGCTCTGGTCCTGGAGCACTTGGGTGGTGCAGTTGGTTGAGCGTTCGAGTCTTGACTTCAGCTCAGGTCATGATCTCATGGTTCATGAGTTTTGAGCCCTGCATCAGGCTCTGCGGTGATGGTATTCTCTCTCCCTCTCTCTCTCTGCCCCTCCCCTACTTGTCCACATGCTCTCTCTCTCTCTCGCTCTCTCTCTCTCTCTGTCTCTCTCTCTCTCTCAAAATAAATAAACTAAAAAAAAAAAGCCACTCTGGTCCTTACCTTAGGTAGGACAACCTCTATGGTGTAATTTGAAAGCACATCTTTGCCTGAGTGTTTCCTCTTTCTTATCCTACTTCCCTTACTACCTGACTCCTCTAAGAATGCATCCTAAATAAATCCCCATCGCAGGCTCTGCTTCTTGTGAACTGACCTAAGGCGGGCACTTCCTCTGTAATGCCATTCCTGGTGTCCCCAGAAGGACTTTACATCTTCATCATCAATGCTCATAGGACATATTTCCATCATGGCACTTAGTGCATTGTTCTGATAATATCGTATTGACTGTCCCTCTCCTCCGATAGATCAGCAATTCTTCTAGGTCAAGGACTGTGCCTTTTGAAGCTCTGTACCCTCACACAGTGACACTCACTCTGGAGGCACCCATACTTCCCAACTCACTTGAAACCTTCTGTCCTGCCTGTCAGACTAGAAGTGCTTGATTCAAAGACTCTCGGTTGTTGCTCTGTCTGATCTCCTAGCCCTCCTTCCCCATGACCCAGGCTCATATTATCACATTGCACTGAGTTAATCTCCTTATGTTGGAAACAGCTTTGCTTCTGTTTTCTCATCCACAGACCCCCACCTCTCTGTCTCCTTGCCCCACCCCGGTTTACCTTCTTCTCTCTCTTCCTCACTTCCCAGACTTCACAGCAGGGCAGAATTCAGAATTACAAATCAGAGCCAGCCAGATGACCCCCTCAGCCAGATGCAAATGTATGACCTCTTTAGTTTATGAATGTCATGCTTTTTATAGGGAGGGAGAAATGTCCCATTAAATGATATCCATCTCCCCAATCCCATTAATAAGCTAATAAAAAAGTTAAAGTGAAGTTCATGGAGATAGACTGGCTTCTGTGATAGGATGTTGGCTAAATGAAATATTAATAAAAACACAACATGTGTCTGCATCAGACTCCTCAGCCAGGAGGGCTGAGGCTGTAATTAACAATGTGAGTTTCTGTTCATTTGTCTGATGCAGGGCTACAGTCTTTGCTGAGTTAGTTTTTGTCGTGATCAAATAGGTTTTAAAACACAAACTAGGTGGCTAAAAAGAGAATCATTCACTGAGAATTACACGCTTTAAATACGATGCCTCAATTAATGGTTGTAATAAGCCTAGAGGCTAAGCATTTCATAAACCTCTACACTCAGTTTAAACCTCAGAGAGGGTGATTTGCTTTCCCAGGCTCACACAGGTGGGAAGTGTCAGAGTTGGATTTGAATTCTTAGTGATCTGGACCCAAAGTACACTCTCTTTTTTCTACCATAGTTTATGAGAACATCCTATAAATTGAAACAGGATTTGAATAGAGAAGTGATATTTGAAGGTGATAGAAAAGGGCAGAACTCCTGAGTTGGAGAAAATGCTGAGGAAGTGGGCTATGCTTCCAACGATGAGAGGGAGACTTCTTTCAGCCAGCTGGGTGTTCTATTTACAACATTTGCTAAAGTAGGAGATGGGAGGCTCAGCATTAATTAGTAGTAGAGACAACTGACCAGGAGTGTTGTTTAGCCAAAGCAAAGGAAGGCTAGGGCAGAGGAGAAGTGCCTTCTAAATGGGTGAATTTAAAGCAACGATCAAGAACGGGGTAATAAAATTCATCATGAAGGTCCCAGCCATGGACTGGGAGAAGGGGAGTTCCCAGAAGAAAGAAAGGGCTCCAATTTGTTAAAGCAAGACATTCTCCTGATTAAGAGAATAGGCATGGGGGCGCCTGGGTGGCGCAGTCGGTTAAGCGTCCGACTTCAGCCAGGTCACGATCTCGCGGTCCGTGAGTTCGAGCCCCGCGTCGGGCTCTGGGCTGATGGCTCAGAGCCTAGGGCCTGTTTCCGATTCTGTGTCTCCCTCTCTCTCTGCCCCTCCCCCGTTCATGCTCTGTCTCTCTCTGTCCCAAAAATAAATAAACGTTGAAAAAAAAAATTTAAAAAAAAAAAAGAGAATAGGCATGAATCCAATTACTTGGGCTTCTTGATTTACGGGGAGGGAAAAAAGGCATAATGTGAGAGCCAGACTAACAGGTATAAGTAAGATGTATATTGCATCAGTCTTCGGTTTGCAAGCTAAGCCTCTCTGTCATAGCACCTGAGCCACATTTGTTCCTTTCCTGCCACAGGACATTTGAACACACTGCTGTCTCTGCCAAAGACACCATTTGTCCTTGTCTCTGCTGGGATAATTCCCACTCACACTTTAGAGTTCAGCTCAAAAATTCCACCCTCATGGACACTTTCCCCACTTGGCTCAATCATCCTCGCCCTAAGTTGAGTCAAGTTTAGATCTCCCTAGCACATGTTTCATGGCTGTCTTTACCTTGCGGTAATAGCTGCTCATTGAATAAATTAATCAGTTAATAGAAGTAATTAATTAAACTCTGTGGTTCCCTAGTTTATGGCTTTTTTCTGACAAAGATGTAATCTTTGTGTGAGAAGGAAGGTAATGTCCTTTTTCAACACTATATCTTCAGCATAACACATGGTGTTTAAAATAATGAGCAGTAAGTATTTCTGGAAGACAGGACAGGAGGGGAGGAAAGAGAGGGCAGAGTTTTGTTGCTTAATCACATTCTATTGTAATTGTTCGTTGCCCTTTCCAACTAGACTTTAAGTTCTCTGATTCAGGGAGAACTTCTTTTTTATATTTATAGCCCTAGAATCCACAATAGCTGCTGTATCGTGACCAATGAAAATCTATTCGAATGGCAGGGCACCTGGGTGGCTCAGACAGTTAAGTGCCCAACTCGTGATTTTGGCTCAGATCATGGTCTCACAGTTCATGGGTTCAAGCCTCACATCAGGCTCTGTGCTGACAGCTCCCCCACTCAGGCTCTATCTCTCTCTCTCAAAATAAAGAAATAAACATTAAAATATATACATTGGAACGGTAAGTGTTGAGCTTGACCTTCTTAAATTTCCATTCCTTTCCCCATTCTGAGAAAGGACTGTTTCGAGAGCCTATAGCAGGTTCCCAGGTGGTGGTCAAGTGATTCCAACTCAGGCAAGTAGGTGACTGTTCTCATCAGGTAGGTCCATGTGTTAGAAGCAAAGTGCAAAGTGGACCATATTGACTCATGATGGTTTCTTTAACTTGGTACTTCTCATACTCTTGTGATGAAGGACTGGTTTATTTTGTGATTTTTGTTTGTTTGTTTTAGTTTTCAAATCATCGCAGGTGATTCTTGGTCTCATTTTGTGTGATGAGCTTAGGTATCATGGCAACATTAAATTACTGTAAACATCCCCACCAGCCTTGCTCTCAATTTCGGTACTTTTCTTATCAGTCTACAGATGGGACTTTGAGCAGTTCCGCTCTAACATACTGTCTTCTATTGCTCAGGCTGGCTATAACGGTTAATAGGTTTTAGGTTTACATGATCTATCTGGAAGAAACAGATTATATTTTCCCAAGACACAGGTTGGCAAACTGCCAGCAGGTGAATTGTGGTGCTTTTAGTTGGACTTCCCAAGCTCAAAGGTAAGACTGAGCAGGAGAAACAAACCTAAATCAGCACAGAAGCAAATCTGACTATTCCCTACAAGACTTAACTCTGTATGAAAGGAATAATATAAATTATGTGTCTGTTCATTACTAGCATGTATAGATCATACATCGCAATTTAGAGCAAGATTTATAGAAATGTGAACACTTAGATACAGGCTGGTAATTTTTCCCTATACTACACTTCAATTATCATCAATCACAGCTTAATCTAACTTTGATTCTTGCATTATCTCATTTATTCTTCATGTGATCCAAGGTCTGTGTGGTAAACAACTTCTACTTTCCTATGCTGAGGGCACACCCATCTATTTATGCCAGCCTTGCCCAGTTCCCTGAGCAATGCTTTAGACTGGAGAAGTCCCTCTTTTTACGCACCAATGTGTCTCAGTTTGACTACGCACAACCCATCACGGGGAAGGGTTTTTCTAGCAGTCCAGTTGAGTTCCATTTTTTATGAATTGAAACATCTTTCTCTCTCGCTTGCAACTTTTTACCTTCTTTCTGCCCCGTGGACAGAATATAATTTCATGCAGGAACATCAGGTTATGGAATGTCCTTTGGTCGTCCAGCAGTAAAGGAATCCAAAAACCCAAAGATAGTCTCATTCCAATTGAGCAAAATTGCCTTGGCAATACGTTTTATGTTACCACAATCTTCTAATTGCCCATCCCTTATTGAACTGCCTCATTATCATTCAGAATGCCCTTCGTGGAAGCAAGATGCCAGGAGTTGTTATAACCAGTTTTGATCCCCTAGAACCAATTGATTCTTTCATATAGAGAGTAAGCTGAGTGGGGGGTTTACAGCTTTCATGCAGTCTGGTTTGCTTCTCTCATGCCAGTCACTCTTTGGGTTTCTTGGGTGTGTTCAAGGTAGGAGACTTGTAGGCTAGAACGAGAATTCTGAGCAAGACAAAATAATAGGACCTGGAGCGAGGGGCTAAAGATGGGGAGCTGGGCCAGTGCCCGAGCCCATGCTGACCCACCAGATTTTGCCGAAAGATGTTAGAGAAATAAAGGGAAATTGACTTTACAAAGACTCTGAAGAAATTCTTTATCTCATTCACGTCCACCACAGTGACCCTCCCAGTCTTTGTTTGTTTCTAGTTCTAGCAACCCTTCATTTCACATGCCTGCAGAGACAGTGGGGGGGAGGCTGAGGGTTTTGAAGCACTGGAAAGCTGCATGGAGTTGTCTCTAAAACATTTTGAAAGTTCAAAGTGCAGATGGAACACCAGCGTATTCCTCACTTTTAACTGAAGGATGATTCAAGACTTTGTGAGATGTGCCATCTAGTCCATTGGGTCCCCGTTTAAAATTGGCACCATGTGATCAAAACATGCCACACCCCCGCCCCAAGATCTTGTGTCATTTGTCAGAGGCGAATAGCATGCATGGGGAAGGACAAGAGGTGTTTGATGTGTAAACCATACGCAAGGCTTTATACAAGGCTGAGTAAAATATCATCTCATTAAATGGTCACCATGAACCTGGGAGCACTTCCCATAACCTCCAGTTTATGGTGAGGAAAATGAGGTGTAAGTAACTTGCCCAGGTCACAGCATAAAGCTGGTGTCCTCTCCGAGTTCATAGCTGAGCACCTGGCCTCTGCTCCACAGGGATCTCATCCAGTCCGTGGATTTTTGTTCCATTGATACACACAGCTTACTCTCAAGACCTCGGTCATCTTTCTCAAGTGTGAATCTTATGGAGTCATCTTCCTACTTAACAAATCCCAGAGGCTTCCTAGGGTCTCCAGAAGACCTTACCATCACTCACAAGGCCTGGGTAGCCACTAGCTGCCTCTCAGAATGCTCCCTCATCCATGCCTCACTTGTTCACTGCCCTCTAACAACACGGACCCTCTCTGCATCGTTCAAACAAAGACGTTCTCCCTCGGCAGTCAGTCGGGACCAGAAGTATCTTATGTGTTTGTATTCATTGTCGATACCCTTCACTCAAATATAAGTTCCTTGAAGGCAGAGTTTTTGTCTGTTTTCATGATCTAAGAATAGTGAGCAGTGCTGAGTAGAAAACCTCTCTCCCCTCTCTCCCATCTGTTGCTTGTATATGCAGTTTCCTCTGCTAGAACATGCTTCATCGCATTTGCCTGGCTAACTGCCATTCATCCCTCTTGCTCCCTTGGGCGGAACTTCCCTGGCTCTTCCAACCAAGGTGACTCCTGTTTTACGTGCTCATAACTCCATTCCCTAACAGTTCTTACCAAAATGTGTAACTGTGGATGAGTGATGGTTCCATGATTTGCATGTGTCTTCTCCTCTAGACACAAAGCACCACAAGAAAGGAATGATGGAGGACCCACTCAGCCTTTCAAAGGGCCTGACATAGAGTAGTTGTTCAAGAGCCATGGAAATGAATAAAGAATGACTAACTGAATGAGAATAGGGGAGGCAGATTCACGGGGCAGTGTGGAGACTGTCTTCCAGCAGCCTTCAAGTAAGTCTGGAATTAGAGCTGCAATCGTCTGCATGGAAACTACATGTCCGGAGGCAGAGTTTTCAGAAGGACACGAGTCAGGTCTCCACAAAGTAGCAGAGCTGAAGGACAAAGGCAGGCAACAAAGAAGATAAGACCTGAGGCTGGTGGCATGACCGTTACCTGTGGGATGCTTTGCAGAACCTCCATGTGTGGAGAAGAGACCAAAGCAGAAGTCCAGAAGCAAAAGATAGAGGACAGAGAATAAATGGAAAGGAGCTCAACCTGGAGAGTCCTGGAAGGAGGGCAGGCCAAATGTGGGAGAGAGGAGACAGAACAGAGAGAAGCAAAAGCCTCCTACTTTCAACATTTAACCGTTGTGCCTCATTAGAGCAGAGTGGAGTCTTACTGGGCTTCATGGGTCCAAACACAACTCAGAGTAACTAAATTGTCACACTGCTTTTTCTCCTGGGATTTTTCAACCACATGAGAAACCTCTAAACTTTGTTTCAAATGTGCTCGCCACTGCTATGGTCTGGCAGGGATGGCTGCTTACCTCCTAAGGACGCATCCCTCCTTCTTCCCTGAAGACCGCAACACTCTCAGCCAAAAAAGTCAATTACATTTCCTGGGAGTGGCCAATGACACGTAAGCTAAAGCATTTAGGTGGAAATTCCAGTGGCGCTACTTAGAAATGAATTGAATCAGGCAAGAGGTAGCACCCCTTCTTCTTTTACCCCATTCTTCCTTTTTTCTGACCAGCAGGATGGCTGGAGTCCCCATGGATGTGATGGACCATGTCACAGCCTTGAGAATGGAGACTAGGTGCTAAGGAAGGACAGTAAGGATGGAAAGAGTCTGTACCTCTGATATCTTTGGAGTCACTCTACTTACCTTGGACTTGACTTATGTGCATTAAAATGAAATCCTTATATAGTGGGTTACCCTTAGGGGTTTTTCATATATGCAGCCATACCTGATTCCCACTGATGGATAAGGCAACTATAATTCGGTTTACGTCCCACTCTCAATGCCAAATCCCCTTCAGAGCAATGAAAGAGGACAGGCAGTGGTATCAAAGAGACTCAATTGTTGTTTGACCTTCAGCAAGGGTCTTAACATCCCCGAGCCTCTGTTTCTTCCTCTGTAAATTATAGTTAATAATTCCCTTGTCAGGCTTTTGTAAGAATCCAATCGAAGTTTAGAATGTGCCTCGCACAAATTAGTAGCTCAATAGTTACTGTAATTATGCAAAATTTCATTTTCTGGGAATACGTCGATGTTCATTTATTTATTCAGTCAATATTTTAACACTTATTTTGATGTAAAGCAGACAGAATTAGAGCCAGGGTTATTATGGTAAATAAGGCTGATTGGCCTAGACTGGATATTTTGAGAGACGCCATTGGCAGAAGAAAGAAGCAAATAACTAACACATAATTTTTGTATCTTAATACAACTTCATGTTTGCAAACTCAGCCGCATAACGGCTGGTATTGTCCCTGCTCCCTCTTCGTGACACCCCTACCTGCTCCCAGCTCCATTAATTCCTTCGATGTTCACTTTAACCTGGGGTATATCAACCTTAGTGTTAATGATGTTTTGGACCTATAATCCTTTGCCGTGAAGGCTTCCCTGTACATTATAGGATGTTTAGCAGCATCTCTGACCTCTTCCCACTAGAAGGCTAGTAGCACCTCCCCTCTAAATCATGACAATAAAATATGTCTACAGGCATTGCCAAATATTCCCGGGGTGGGGCAAAATGAGCACAGTGGGATTTAAACTGCTCAAAAAAGAGAGTTTTATACTGGGATTTTGCACTGAGGTTAAACTTCACAGAGGACTAGCCATGTCTCATACCTTGCTTAGCTCAGAGGGCCCAGTTCTCTCACAGCCTCTATAGGATGCCTTCATTGGACCTATTGCTTTTGCCATAGAGTGCATCTTAAACCATTGTCTTTGCTCATGAAAGATCAAAGCTCCATGCAACCTGACCAGCCTCATCCTGACCGCCCCCTCCTGCTTACTTTCACCTACCTGCCAGCCACAGGGTGTGCTTTCAGTTCCTGGACACTGCCAACCTCATCTCCATCCTTCGGACTTCACATGCCTGCCCTGCTTCTCCCTCCCCCTTTTCTGAGCTAACGCTTATGCTCCCACTCACTCCCCCAGAGACCGTTAGGACTCCACGTTGCAGAACCTCCTAGCACTCACACTTCGATTTCACAGTACTTCTTATCATTGGCATCCATGCCTTGAAGAATATATATGCCAAAGTCCAACCACCCTCCTCAACTCTGAATCTTGCTATGGGCAGGGGCCATGTCTGGCCCGGCCTGTGCACCATCCCGAGCATGTGGCCCGTGACCTGGCAGGAAGTAGGTGCTCAGGGAATGCTAAATTGTTGAAAAACTAATTTTATGAACAAAAGACATTTTTAAGTAAAAACAAGTGGTTTTTTTCTATTTTTATTTATTTCATTTCATTTCATTTCATTTCATTTCATTTCATTTTATTCTAAGTGCAGTATAGTTAACACACGGGGTTATATTAACTTCAGGTGTACCAGCATAGTGATTCAACAATTCCATACATCACCCAGTGCTCATTACAACAAGTGCCCTCCTTAATCCCCATTGACTATTTCACACATCCCCCACCCACTTCCCCTCTGGTAACCATCAGTTTGTTCTCTATAGTTAAGAGTATGTTTCTTGGTTTCTCTCTCTCTGTCTCTCTCTGGTAAAAACAAGTGTTTTTATAGGAGACAAAAAATTTACTACCCTTATTACCCTATGACTTTTTAAGGAGTTCCTATATGTCAAGAAGAGATCTAAGCATCTGCAAAGCTGTGAATTGCCAATCTCCCTTCTGTTGGTCCCTCCTTTTTGTTCTCTGAATTGAACTCATGGGAACACATCAGAGACAGGAGCACATCTGCTAGTCCTGGGAATATCATAGCGCAGTGCAAGTTTTGGAAGGTTCTGGAAGCTAGCCAATCCTGAAATTCATCATACATTTATTTTAATTGTCCATCATTTTGATTCTCTCTAAATTGGAATGTGTAAAAAGAACTCATTGTTCAGGAGTATTATGTAACACTTGATGTTTTCTAAGAGTCCCATTATTTTCAGCTAATAAAATCAAGGAAAATCCTTCTAAGAAAATCTCTGAACCTTTTATTTCAAAACAGAGGTCACAATTTGGGAGACTCGGGGTTATATCCAGCCAACAGATGCTTTGTTGGTGGTTACTTTAACTAGATTGAGATTGCCTGGAGAATGTTACCATTCTCCTGGAGAATCAGTTACCAACATTCAAAAACCAGAAGATTCCACACAAAAACCTAGATTTCTAGCCTTTTGTGGATAATCAGAAGATTCAAGAATACTGGAACTACCTTCCCTCATGCCAACATGTGGCTGACTGAAGTCTGATAGCTGCCATTTGGCAAAGCCTGCATTCTGGTTCCACTGAAGCCATTACACCTGCTTGTTAATACCTGGCCCTTACAGGCTCATAGCTCTGGTTTTGGACCATTTTCTGTCTTGCTTCATTCTTATCCCTATGAGGAGTACATATTCCTAATTTACCTCTGATATTAAACACAATGCAAATATAAATTCACATGGGATCTATGGATCTCAAATCATGGAAATATAATTTTTTTTTACTTTTGATGAGTAATTAGTCCAACCTCCCAATCTCTAAAACTGTGCTCTCCAATGTGGTAGCCACTAGTCAAATGTGGCTATTTAACTTTAAATTAATTTAAATTAAGTTAGATCAAATGCAATTCAAAACTTAACTTTTCGGCCACAGTGACTACATTTCAAGTGATCCATCGTTACATGTGGCTAGCAGCTACCATATTGAAGAGTGCACATAGAAAACGTTTTCTTCCTCATAGAAAGTTCTGTTGGCCACTGCTGCTCTAAAATATTTCTGATAAATGGAGAAAGTAGAAAAAATAAGAGTATATGGAGTTTTAGAGAATTTATTCATTGCTATGGGTTGAAGTGTGTGCCCTCAAAAATTCATATGCTGAATTTGTAATCCTCAGTCCTCAGAATGTGGTCTTTTTTGCTGATGGGTCTTTACAGAGATAATTAAGTTAAAGGGTAGGCATTAGGATGGGCTTCTCTAACCCAATATGACTGATATCCTTATCAAAAGGGGAAATTTGGACACAAAGACATGCATAAAAGAACGATGATATGAAGGGCCATGGAGAGAAGATGGCCCTCTACAAGCCAAAGACAGGTCTGAAAAGATACTCAGAAAAAAACAACACTGCCTACATCTTGATCTCAAGAACTAAAAGACAATAGATTTCTTTTGTTTAAGCTTCTTAGTTTTGTGTTGCTTAGTTACAATAGATTTAGAAAACTAATACCCTTGTGGTACCTGGGTGGCTCAGTCGGTTCAGCATTGACTCTTGATTTTGGTTCAGGTCATGATCTCACAGTTCATGAGATTAAGTCCTGCATGGGTCTCTGCTCTGACAGATTCTCTCTTCTCTCTCTCAATCTCAAATAAATAAATAAATAAATAAATAAACTTAAAAAAAAAAAAAGAAAACTAATACCCTCATTGTCCATAGATTTGTTGACACTG
Source organism: Lynx canadensis (assembly GCF_007474595.2). Lineage (NCBI taxonomy): Eukaryota > Metazoa > Chordata > Mammalia > Carnivora > Felidae > Lynx > Lynx canadensis. The sequence continues at coordinate 12,643,504 of NC_044320.2, forward strand.
GATTTCAAACACTTAGTCTATACTAAAAATGGCAGTAGGCATTTCAAGACTTATGGCCTGGTAGGGGTGATAAAAAACATCATTTAAATGACTAACTAAAGTGGAAAGTGATAAATACTTTGTGAAAGGTCTTTTTTCTCCTTAAAATCAGCTAGAGAAATTAAAAGGATATCAATTCTCCCAAACTCCACTACAAGGGGTCATTACAATGAGGGCTTAATACTAAGCTCTTAAAACTCAAATAGGATAATTTATTATTTCATTTAGTGGACAAAGCAGGAAGCAGTAGTACTTCTTCCTCCCTACCCCAACCTCCCACCCTGGTCACTGCCAGGGCCCCCTTCATTGTCCTGAGATTTTCCTACATGGTGGATGCAGCTGGTGACAGAGGCAATGTTACTGATCCCACTAAGTCCAAAACTGACTGTTGGTGGGTACCCACCAACGGCTTATGCTTAGCAAGACCCCAGATATCATATCATCCAATCAGTTGGATGAACACTGCAGAAGGTCTGGCTATGATCAAGGCTAAGCTTTCTCAGATTCACCTGCTTCCCCAAACCTCCAGCTACCAGAAACAATAGGCTGATACTCACTGGGCCACCTCCCCCAAGACTGTTTCATGAAAATCAGGGGCTTATTTTTCATTCACTCATGTACTTCTAAGATGAACTTTTTAAAATTAATAGTCTAATCATCATTGGCCCACCTATTTGTTTTAGTTAGAAGGATGATTCGCTTTCTTATCAGAGTGTTAAAGTTTATAGTCTGACACCCATTTGCTTTTTCCTCTCAAATTCCCAGACATAATCACAAATAATAATGTCACTTGCCTAATTAAAATCCTTGTACCCTGCTCAGACTCTCATTGTAGGCAGGGACCATGTCTGCCATGGTCTGTGTATATCCTAAACACAAAGCCCATACAGCAGGTCCTCAATGAACGTTGAATGGTTTGAAATAATTAATTTTATGAACTAACAAATTTTAATGTGAAAAGTTTTTCATTATTAATAAATTAGTTTTATAGACTACAAAAGGACTATGCTATTTCAAAGGATGGAAAAATTGCTTTCTGCCAAAATGATCATGAAAAGCTTTGTGGAGGAGGTAGTATGTGAATAGAATCTTTAAGGATGACAGCACTTTAATATGTGGAATTGGAAGGAATCAATGATACAGAACAGCATAAGCAAAGCCCTGAAGGCAAGAGTGCATGAAAGAGAATTATAGTAAACAAAATTGGAACAGTGGATTGTAGGATACATTGGGAATGAACTTTTGATTTTTTTTCCCTGTAAGTAATGAGGAGGTATTATATTTTGAGAAAGGGATTGATATGTTCAAAACTGTTTTACAGGAAAATTAATTTGGCAGTAATGCTTGAGAATGAGTGAAGTGAATAAAATTAGAAGCAGAGAAAACAAGGATGAGAGAAAGATGCTCTCATGCCTTTATGTTTATATATTTCTTTTTATACAGCTGCTATGGATATTGTGCTGCATTGACATGTTCATCTGTCAGACTGAAGAAAGTTGACTATCATTGCATCAGAATGATGTTTTTGTACTTGATGTATTTTGTGTTTATTCTCCTTCTGTTTAATCTTTTTCAAAGTCTTTGGAAATTTCCATCTTGCACTGTGTGCACATGTTTTGCCCACTCTTCCAGTTAGTGATGGCAATGGAATCCCACTCAAAAAGTGGAGAACTGAGTTCTTTTGGCCTAGTGGTTTTCAACCTTAATTCCACATCAGAATCTCACTGGAAGAGGTCTTTAAAGCCCCAGACCATACCTCAGAAAAATTAAATTACAGCCTCTGAGAGTAGAACCTAGGCATCAGTGTTTTCTAATGATTTCCTAGTAATCCTGATAGTAATCAAGTTGGGAACCACAAGTCCAGAATCTCCCTTCTTGCCTGGAAGTGTCCACCAAGAAATAAACCTTGGAGGGCTGCTTTTGCTTTATAGATATCCATGTTGTTTTTCCCATGGCTGAAAGTCTGTTACTTGCACGAGAGAAGAAATCAGGCCTGAATTATGGTAACCATGTTAGGAATGAGAGAAGATGTTGTGAGTGATACCATGGAGGAAGAATCAACCACAAAGAGGTGGATTCACAGGTAGAGAAAGGAAAGGGTTAGCCCTGAGCATTAGAGCCCACATCACTGGGTCTAATGGGGAGCTATTATCAAAACAGGGGGCAGGGTGATGAACAGGTTTTGTAGGAAAACGATGAGCTCAGCATTGAACAAATTGAGTTAGAGGTGTCAGCAGGACATTAGGTGGAGGTGTCACACAAGAATTAGATATAAATGGATGAAGCTTTGGAAAGAGGCCATGCTGGGGAAATAGATTTGGGAGTCAGCTGCATCAAAGTTAGTGGAAGATATGACACCAGATGGACTACTAAGGGCAAGGGCCTAGAAAGAGAAGAGAAGGAAACCAAGGACAAGTCCTACTCACACTTCATCATCCCAACCCCCAATGATTATTTCTTTTCCTTCCATGGTTCTTAGCACTGTCTGCTATGTCAGAGCATTTCTCATATCACATTTATCTTATAATACATGTACATCTCTATCTCTGAGTGCTGTGTTCAACTTAGTCAAGGGTGAGGCCATGAGCAATTAATCTTTACATTTACCAGCATTGAACCAATTTCCAACACCTAGTTGGTCAATGAATGAATGTAAAAGTGAATTAATAGAAACTATGTAGCCCCAGGGCAGAAGCCACAGTCATGGATCATAGCAGTGTCCTCATGTTAACTGCAGCTGTCATCACTACACTCACATTCTATGCTACCGGCCTTTGCTTCAGCCTCCCAGGAGTCATTGGAACAAATATCAATAAACCAGAGATTTACCCAGAACTTACTGGACACCTGTTACGGTGCTGGGCAAAACAGATAATGCAATATTTTTAAAAGACATGGCCCTTGCCTTCAAGGAACCTATGATCAAGTGGAGGAGGGAAGTCATCTCTTCTGTGAAGCCTTCCCTGATAGGCACACTAAGGTACTCTCTTTTTTACTCTCTTATTCTTGAGGGCTTTGTACATATTAATATAGTAGCTTCACATATTCTCCTCTGATCCTGTGATACATTTCTCTCCTTTAGAGAAGATAAAACAACCCTCAAGACAAAATATTGTATTATTTATCTTTATACTTTAATGTCTAATATACTCACTCTGGACTACCTTAAAGTCTCAAAATTCTACTGCTTTTTGCTTCTGGGTATTCATATATGCTATTCCCTCTACCTAAAGTGCCAACCTCCGGTTTCATCTGGTGATGGTCTATTCTGCCTTAAAATTTCAACTTAAGTGCCATTTCCTCCAGGAAGACTTCCCAGACTCTAGGTTAACTCTTGGTTAACCAACTCTCCAAAATGATCCATGGCTCACATTTCTTGCCTGCACTCACCATATTACAATTGCCTGAATGTTTACACAACTTCCCCAACCATTCACATTGTATCATAAGCTTATTTAAGATGAAGATTATGGGGGCACCTGGGTGTTTCAGTCAGTTGAGTGCCCAACTTCGGCTAAAGACATGATCTCATGGTTTGTGGGTTTGAGCTGCGCATTGGGCTCTGTGTGGACAACTCGGAACCTGGAGCCTTATTCAGAGTCTGTTTCTCCCTCTCTCTCTGCTCTCCCCTGCTCATGCTCTGTCTCTGTCTCTCTTTCTCAAAAATAAATAAGCATTAAAAAAATTTAAAAAGATGAAGATTATGTCTTAGTTTTACACTGTGTTCCCCAAAACCTAATTTAATGCCTGTAATATATTAAACTCCCAACAAAGGTTGAATGAATGAATGGATGAATGAATTATGGAATGCATGAACCAACAAACAAAATAGGTATTTTGTGAAAAGTAAAAGATATAATTAGAGAAGAACATGTGTGTGAATATAACGATGATTATACCATAGGACACATATCACAAATGTAGCAAGAGTCCAGAAGAAGTCCTGGTCAATGAAAAGCAGTAACAACCACTTGTAGATTGCATTCCAAATAACCTCAATAGTTGTTAATAATAATATAATCTATCTTCAATACTTTTGATATATTTTATTTTGATCTCAATTAACAGTATTATTCTTTCCTAAGGCAACATTTAATGAGAGTAATGATCAAAGTCTTGAGAGATCAATAAATAGTCATTTATAAGTTAACAAGATTTTGGAAATTATAAGCAGATTTTTAAAAATATAATGAATCTAGAGGGTGCACACAATTCTTATAAATGCTTTTGTGAATTCCATAATTTTAAAATATATGATGTGTTTAATAATACACATTATAGAAATTCTGTTTAATTTAAAAATGTTAAGTAAATAAATCCTCAAAAATAAATACAATTTTGTCAAGTCACTATCTGCTTGCACCTATCATTGTCAAACTTTATGGATCAATAATTATAGCATTATGGTTGAGCAAGATGGTGGAAGAGCATGGAAGTTTTTTTGTGTCTCTCATCACCAAAATGCAGCAGGATCAACATGAAACCATCTTGCACACCTAGGAAACCGATTTGAAGATTAACACAATAATCTGCACAACCTGAACCACAGAACTTGGCAGGTACATGCCACAGAGAGGTGAACTTGGAGAGAGAGAAGCCACAGAGGGCAGGGAGCTATTTTTGCTTATGGAGAGAGGACAGAGATGGGTGGAGAGTACAGGAAAAGCACCCCCCCAAAAGGGTGCTTTCTCTCTAGCTAGAGAGAAAGAGGAAGAGTGGAAACAGCCACAAGGGACTGAACAAAAAAGGGAGAAAGGAGAAAGGAGACGGTTTAAATTCCATTAAGACTCTATAAACAGGGGGAGCACAGAGTCTGAAACCCTGTAACTCGATACCTGAGGGTACTCTGGTGAGAAGGGTGAATCCTCAGGAGCAGAGAGCAAGGTCTGAGGGGTTCATGGGCCACACGGGGAGTAGTGGTTCCCCTGCGGGGAGAACATTTGGTAGAGGTTGTATGGCCACCCCACAGACAAAGGTCGCAGTGGAGCCCAGGGTTGTTACCACATTCACTGGTGTTGGAACAAAGATGTTAAGGGACCTTCCTGGGGGTGGGCCGGCACCTGGCCATTGTTCATCAAGACCCTCCCCCAGAGGGTCAGAATGGGTCAAAGCTGCAGTCCCTCAGAAGTGATGGGTTGGGAAACACAGCCCCATCTGAGATAAAACTCAGGAAAGAGGTGTTGCCTGGCAGCCTGGCGGCTTTGTCATGGACAGTGTAGTAGCAGGGAGTGGACAGAACCCAGAGACAAAGGAGGGGTGCTTGATTACCAGTTGGGGAGAGCACAGAGTTCTGATACTAGAGACTGCCTACCTGGGTGACGCCATTTTCACCCCTCCCATGCATGATCATACATGCCTACATGCGCCACAACAATCCACACCAGTAAACTAAGCAGCGCCATCTAGTGGAGAATGGAGCTGTTACACTAAGCCCCGCCTAATTGGGCCAACCCCGCTCTTGAGAAACATTGCAAATCTCTCTGCCTGCTTGCTTATGCACTATAAAGTGCTTCATAGTTTGACTTTTAGGGGAAACCAGATGTAGGTTCAATCGTATTTAATTCTGTTCGCTGGTCCATCTATTCGATTTTTTTTTCTTTTTCTTTTTTTATTCTTGAATATAGAAAGAAAAAAATTGTATTTTCCATTTTTATTAAAAAAGATTTTTCTTTAATTTTTTTCTGCCATACTTTTAACTTTTTTGTAAACTTTTTAAATTCTATTTTACTTCCATCATTTCATTTTATTCTATTTTACTCTATTCACTTTTTCAAAATTTCAAACATTTTCCTTTTTTTTCATTTTTTTTCTTATCTTTCCCTTTTTTCTCTAATCTGTCAAGCTTCTTTCAACAACCAGACCAAAACACACCTAGGATCTAGTATCCTTTATTTGATTTTTTTGTGTTGTTTTTAATTAAAAAATTTTTTTTTTACTTTATTAATTCCTTTTCTTCCTTCAAAAAGACGAAATGAAGGAATTCACCCCAAAAGGAAGAACAGGGAGAAATGACAGCCAGGGACTCAATCAACACAGATACAAGCAAGATGTCTGAACCAGAATTTAGAATCATGATAATAAGAATACTAGTTGGGGTTGAAAATAGATTAGAATCTCTGCAGAGATAATGAGAAGTAGAAGCAAGTCAGGATCAAATATGCTATAACTGAGCTTCAATCTTGAATGGATGCCACGGCAGCAAGGATGGATGAAGCAGAGCAGCGAATCAGCAATACAGAGGACAAACTTAGGGAGAATAATGAAGCAGAAAAAAGAGGGAGACTAAGGCAAAAGAGCACAATATAAGTAACATACTCAGGATCATAAAAGCCATATACAAAAAACCCACAGCTAATATCATCCTCATTGCGGAAAAACTGAGAGCTTTCCCCCCTTAGGTCAGGAATGCAATGAATTGTCCACTCTCACCACTGTTATTCAACATAGTATTGGAATTCTTAGCCTCAGCAATCAGACAACACAAAGGAATAAAAGGCATCTAAATCAGCCAGGAGGAAGTCAAACCTTCACTCTTCACAAATCACATGATACTCTATATGGAAAACCCAAAAGTCCACCAAAAAACTGCTGGAACAGATCCATGAATTCAGCAAAGTTGCAGGATATAAAATCAATGCACAGAAATCAGTTGCATTCCTATACACCAATAATGAAGCAACAGAAAGAGAAATCAAGGAATCGATCCCATTTATAATTGCACCAAGAACCATGAAATACCTAGGAATAAACCTAACCAAACAGGTGAAAAATCTATACACTGAAAACTATAGAAAGCCTATGAAAGAAATTGAAGAAGACACACAGACACAAAAGGAAGAACATTCCATGCTCCTGGATTGGAAGAACAAATATTGTTAAAATGTTGGTACTACCCAAAGCAATCTACATATTCAATGCAATCCCTATCAAAATAACACCAGCATTCTTCATAGAGCTAGAACAAACAATCTTAAAATTTGTATAGAACCAGAAAAGACCCCAAATAGCCAAAGCAATCTTGAAAAAGAAAACCAAAGATGGAGGCATCACAATCCCAGACTTCAAGATGTATTAAAAGCTATAATCATTAAGACAGTATGGTACTGGCACAAAAACAGACACTCAGATCAATGGAACAGACAGAGAACCCAGAAATGGACCCACAATGTATGGCCAACTAATCTTTGACAAAGCAGGAAAGAATATCCAATGGAATAAAGACAGTCTCTTCAGCAAATGGTGCTGGGAAAACTGGACATAGACATGCAGAAAAATGAACTTTCTTACACCATACACAAAAATAAACTCAAAATGGACAAAATACCTAAACATAAGATAGGAAGTCATCAAAATCCTCGAGGAGAAAGCATGCAAAAACCTCTTTGACCTTAGCCCCAGCAACCTCTTACTCAACATGTCTCCAGAAGCAAAGGGAAAGAAAAGCAAAAATGAACTATTGGGATCTCATCAAAATAAAAAGCTTCTGCACAGTGAAGGAAACAATAAACAAAACTAAAAGGCAACCTATGGAATGGGAGAAGGTCTTTGCAATTGACACATCAGATAAAGGATTAATATCCAAAATCTATAAAGAACTTATCAAACTCACCACCCAAAAAACAAATAACCCAGTGAAGAAATGGGCAAAAGACATGAATAGACACTTCTCCAAAGAAGACATCCAGATGGCTAACAGACACGTGCTCAAAATCACTCATCATCATGGAAATACAAATTAAAACCACAATGAGATACCACCTCACACCTGTCAGAATGGCTAACATTAACAATTCAGGCAACAACAGATATTGGTGAGTATGCAGAGAAAGAGGATTTCTTTTGCACTGCTGGTGGGAATGCAAACTGGTGCAGCCGCTCAGTATGGAGGTTCCTCAAAAAATTAAAAATAGAACTACCCTATGACCCAGAAATTGCACTACTAGTATTTATCCAAGGGTTACGGGTGTGCTGTTTCAAAGGGGCAGATGCACCCCAATGTTTATAGCAGTGCTATCAACAATAGCCAAAGCATGGCAAGAGCCCAAATGTCCATCAACAGATGAATGGGTAAAGATGTGTGTGTGTGTGTGTGTGTGTGTGTGTGTACAATGTTGTATTACTTGGCAATCAAAAAGAATGAAATCTTGCCATTTGCAACTATGTGGATGGAACTGGAGGATATTATGCTAAACAAAATTAGTCAGAAAAAGACAAATATCATGACTTCACTTATATGAGGACTTTAAGATACAAAACAGATGAACATGAGGGAAGGGAAGCAAAAATAATATAAAAACAGGGAGGGGACAAAACATAAAAGACTCTTAAATATAGAAAACAGAGGGTTGCTGGAGGGATTGTGGGCAGGGAATGGGCTAAATGGGCAAGGGGCATTAAGGAATCTCCTGAAATCATTGTTGCATTGTATGTTAACTAACTTGAATGTAAATTAAAAATTAATTAATTAATTAATAACAATAATCATAGCATTAATGTGTCAACTAGAGACTTCTTCATATACTGCTTTGAGGTCATCTGAAAAATGCAGCAGATTGAAACTTGACCAACCACATATAGCTGTGAGCTAGATAGATGCATTGGTGGATGGATGGATGGATGGATGGATGATAGGTAAACATAGATATAATTAGTTTTCTCCTATGGGTGAGATACTGTACTATAAGCTTTATACATATAAGTTAATTTACTCTCCACTACCATGCTAAAAGAGAATATTGTTATTCATTTGTCATTGATTGAAATAGTGGGCTTAGAAAGATTAATTTACTAAAGATTGCTAAACAAAGAGGTAGCTGAACCCAGCTTGAACCCACAATTATCTGATTCCAGAACTTTGGAACATTCTGTGCTGCTTTGCTATGTTGTCTTTCAAGAGAAAAAAATCAATTGTTTTGGGGATCCACTCACATTCCTTTACCCTGAACTCTGCTGTTCTTATCAAACAAGTGATACGGCTGCCGACCCACCTGGGTCCTGAAATCTCCAATCTGGCCTCAACATTAACCTTTAACCAGCTGAACCAAGCAGCCTCAGTGGGCTGATGACCCTATCTTGAATGACCATGTAGGGCATGACATATCCAAATAAGCATTGTCTGTGGGGAGAGACTACTATTGATCCACTCTAGCCACCAAGAAGGTGAATTGGTGTGACGGTTGAATCTATCTGATTCAGGTTCCTCCCCTCAGTATAATGGATTCTCTAACCCAGAGCTTAAAAAGCATAACAGAAAGACTGGTTGAGAGAAATCACCACACTCCCCCACCTCTTGCAGACAACAGACAGACACATGGCTAATTATATACTGTGTACCTATACATACAAATTGTTCTTATAAATACACCCATATATACATTTATATATAATTATATACAGTTATATATAAACTGAAACCCAAGCATTTAGATGCATTCAATCACATACGTAGATTTTGCATGAAATAAAGACAAGGACTCTTGGTTTTGTTTGTTTGATGTTCCGTAGAGTCTGGAATAAATTAAATGCTAAAGAAATAGTCATTAAATATATAAATGAAGTCTGATTTTAGTAATATCTCTCCCAATCCTCCTCATTTGGCATTGCTAAAGTCTTCAGCCAGCAGTTATTGAGGTCGTTTTCTTTTAACCCCTCTTCTGGATCCCCTTCTGCTGTTGCCTGGTTCTGTCTCCTCTCCAGATTGCTTTTCCCCATCCATACTAGTCTCAGCCCGTATCCACCTATATGGGATCACTTCCTTCCATAACAGCTTATTACAGAGAGGCCGCCTGACTGCAATCATTCACCCTTCGGTCATTAAGCTTGAAGGTTTTTTGCCTTGAACTAAATGGTTCTTATTAATTTTATTATCACAGTTATTATTTTTAGTTACGAATAGCACTGACCTGCACAACTCTGAGTGCCCAGGATATCGTCCTCCAATGCCAACAGGCTCTGATAATGCTTTCTGCACAATGCCTACTGCAAGGTTTCTAAGTGTCCATGAACACAATAGGTGTAGAGAAAAGAGAGCTGAATATTTTAGTACAGATTCCAGGCTCCTCCATTTATTAGCTGTGGGACCCCCATCAAATTACTTCATTTATCTAATCAACAGTAAACTCTGCTTCAGACAGAGATTTCTGAGGGATTAAAGAGGATAACGTGTATGGAAGGCTCAAACTCAGAATCTTATAGACATTAAATGCTCAGTAAACGGTCTGATATTTGACTTGAGCCTACAAAATGGGATATTGTAAATCTTCATGGCTTTAGGTAGAAAAGAACATCCATGTTTGCTGTTACCTGGAGTATTCTCCTCCTTTTCTGGGAAGACCTTCTCTCTGTGGACCCTACAAGTGTGCCACAATGAAGTCACATCAGTCACAATGCTGGAATTTAAAACAGTCCACTTGCTGGTCCGCTGGGTGGCTCAGTCCATTAAACGTCTGACTCTTGACTTCAGCTTAGGTCATGATCTCATGGTTGGGGGTTTGAGACCCACATTGGGCTCCACGCTGACAGTGCAGAGCCTGCTTGAGAGTCTCTCTCTCTCCCTCTCTCTCTGCCCCTCCCCCACTAGTGTGCTGTCTCTCTCTCTCTCTCTCAACAATAAATAAATAAACTTAAAAAAATAAAACCAGTCCACTTGCTTCCTTGCTAGGGTTTTTTTTTTTAACTGTTACTTGCTCACATATTGCTTAAAACTACACTGCGGAATACCCCAATTTTGGATTACAGTGAAAACCATCTTCAGTTGATAACAACAACAAAAAAGATCCTTTACGTGAGATGGAAAGAGACCAGATTTTCTTTTCACTAAATCTAATGTGAGTATAGGGCTTGATGGACTTGCTCTCTGTGGTCACCATCAGAAAATATTCCAAAGGGATCAGTGGAAATAAGAGTCTGTCACAGGCAAGTGAGGTGGTGAAGGATGTTGGAGCCAGTGTGCTACATGAATAATGGATCATCTGGTCACAGCTGGATGAAGGTGTCTGTTCTACTCTTGTGGCAAAATTGCTGATTGTAATCTTTTTTCTTTCTTTCTTTCTTTCTTTCTTTCTTTCTTTCTTTCTTTCTCTCTTCTTTCTAAGAACTAAGTTAACAGAGCAAAGAGGAATGCCAGTGGATGTGTAACTTGACATTAAGTAAAATCTCTTTCTGCTGAGGAGTAGCCTTGTCATTTTAGTAGAGTGAATTCTTTCTGAAAGGTCATTTTAGATATGCAGTAGTGCTCTGTTGCCATGAAATGCTGAACATAGAGTAGACCGATTGGGAGAAAGGAGTACATTGATTTTGAATCAGAAGAGTTAAGTTCAAATCCTGGCTTTGCCACATACTTGCTGCATAACTGGGTATAGTTACTCAGCCTCACTTTTATCACCAATAAAATGGAGATGGTTCTTGCTTCTTTGAAGGGTTGCTGTAAAGATTAAATGGAAATACTGTTCCATGGAATATATTTATCACTTTAGAAGATATTAGGCCCTTCCTCCAACGCTATGCTTGTGCAAAAAAAAAAAAAAAAAAAGAAGAAAAATGACAGATGGACCACATTCTAGCAAGTGTTCTCATGCTCCCAGATTTGTGTACTAAGCAGGCATGTAACAGAGAACTTCCCAGTGCCTTCACCTGTACACTGAAGACGGCAATAATAATCTCTGTTCTTCTTATTTCGCAGAGTAAATTTAAGGCCCAAATCAGATACCAATTGTGAACACTCTTTGGAAAGAAATAAACAGCTTCCTGTCCTCTTCTTGTCTCTCTCCTTTGGCAGGCCCTGGTAGGTGTGGAGAAAGACCACACAAGTCCAGACACCATGGCTCATCTTTCTTGTTTATGTTCTTTAATATCCTGGAGTTTCTCAGCCCTAAGATGACCTAACACAACTCTTTGGAAGGGTACGAGTTCAAGTGCGATTGGCAGTCTAACTTCTCGGATCTTGTTGACTTGTAATAAGACCAGTCCAGCTTGGATTAACGGGGAGCTAATGAAGCAATCACCCAAAGAGTCTCCAAATGATATTGTGGAGCATGTTCTCATCCATCTCCTCAACACACCTGTGGGAAAAGCTTGTTTCTGGTTCTTATTTTGCCGATGAAAGAAGCAAGTTCAGACATTTTGAGTCACAGAGTTGTTAAATCCAAGCAATAAGAACATTTGTTTATTACAAATCCTTGGTTTTCTCCCCAAATCACACTGCTCCTTGCTTCACTGGGAGAATAAACATGATACAAGCATCCAGGAGAAAGTTCGTGGTAACATGCCGGTGAGGGCTACACGCCAGGGTGGAGAGTTGGAGGCCGAATCCAAATCATAAACCTGGCAGGGGAAGGAGTATAACGGAGCTCAGCCCAGCCTACTGCCCCCCTATGGAGGAATGTGTGAGTCACGATGTACCTCCAGCCAGCGGTGAAGCCCACCTTTCATCTCGCCATGGCTTGACCAGTGTGTTCTATCTTTCTCCCCATAGTGATCATACCTTGTTCTGTGCCAGTTTCGTGAGCAATGATCCAACTTTCCAGAGAATCATGGAGCCATCATCTGCCCGGTTTCACAGACCAGTTATGAGCCTTAGGGAAACAAAGTACACAAAATGTACAGCTGGAGTTATAGGGAGGGTGGACAAAGCTTCCGTTCTCTGAAAGGAGTCTCTTGGAAACTACTCCTGGCAGATTTTTGACTATGCCAATGTCAGTCCTGCAACATGAAGAGGCTCACGGTTCAGGATTATTTTCTTATTATGTTATTGTAAACCAAATGTCTCCAGGCTCCATCAGCCTATGGTCTCAAATTTGGACTTAAACTTCCTGGCTCAGTTGTCTCCACCTTTCTAAGTTCATGACATTATCACTGCCTTCAAGGGTCCTTCTGCTTAGCCTTCTGTCTCCCTGTGAGCCCCTAAGATGGACTTCCATGCTGCCGTGGCCCTGCCAATATTTCTGGGGAGGCCATTCCCAGCGCTCCTGCCCGGCCCCCACCACATGGGCTCACTCCCCGACTAGTCTTGTCAGACTATGTTGCTCACCCTTGACTCCAGGCAACTGGTTCACTTTTCTTCTCTTGGTAAGGAAATGCCTGCCGTTCTGTGTTCCACGTTTCAAAGAGGGACCCCACAGGAGCTCTGCTCAGACGCTGAGCGTGATTGATCTGCCGCCATTTTCTTCTCAGGTGTTTGCTCATTATACTCACGGCGCTCAAGCCAGCACCAAAACCCACTGCCCTCCAACCCTTGGGTGGAGTTGCTAAATCCATCACGCAACACTTTGCTGCTTATGCGTAAGAGACTTTTTCCCAGGACACTGGCAACTCATCTTTGAAATGTGGCCTCTATTGCCTCTCCCAGCCACCCTCTTTCCCCTCTCTCTGTGACTGAAGTCCCAGTATGTGTGTTAACGGAGTTCCTTCTCAGAGTACTTCTAGCCCACACCCAAATGGATTCTTGGAATGATCCCCTGAAGCCACTCACCAGACAACTAGAAATTTCACCCTCACCCTACTCTGAAACAACAATGGCAAATCAGCATGGTGGCTGTGTTATTTCAGGAAGCAGTTTGAAATTATAGCAACTTCTGATTTTCCTCAAGGTTCATGGCTCTCATGAATTACTCCCGTTAACACAAGTTCTTACTAGTTCTTTCCCTCCTCCCCTCTAAAAGTATAAAAATTCAACAAACATTAACAAGTATTTGTTTTGTACCAATAACCGCATTAGGCACTTTCGTATATTCCTCCCTGCTCAGAATAACCCTGTGCACTGGGTACAGTTATCCACATACAGAGTTAAAGACCCTCAGGCTCCAAGAGGTCAAGAAACCGGGGCGCCTGGGTGGCTCAGTAGGTTAAGCATCTGACCCTTGATTTCAGTTCAGATCAGGATCTCCCGGTTCGTGAGTTTGAGTCCTGCATCAGGCTCTGTGCTGACGGTGCAGAGCCTGCTAGGGGTTCTCTCTCTGTCTCCCACTCTCTCTGCCCATCCCGCATGCTCTTCCTATCTTTAAATAAATAGATAAATAGATAAATAAATAAATAAATAAATAAACTTAAAAAGAAAAAAGAAAGAAAGAAAGAAAGAAACTGGCCCAACGTCATTCAGGATAGTAAGACTTTTGATCTTTGAGACTGAAAGGCTGGGATCTTCAAAGTCCCTGTAGTGGTTCCCATTTCGTGAACACACTTGCAAACGTATGGGATTATAAATTGCTCAAGGACATTTGATCCTTCCGTTTGGCCACGCTTTGGTGCAAACCAAATTATCCCAATTACACATCATAGCTTAAAACAATAACCCTTTTCTTCTGTCTCGCAGTTTTGTGGAACAGGGATTCAGATGGGCTCCAAACGGGCCATTCCTCACAGGATGCTGACTACGTCGCTTCGGCAGTGGTATTCGTCTCTGGACGGCTGTTCTGGAGAGTCCGAAAACGTGAGTGGTAGTTTGTGGGGGTGGCTGGAGAGCTGGACTTCACCAGGACTATCAACCAGGTTACCTGCTTTGACCTCCGCGGCACGGGAATCGCAAGAAGTGAGACTTCTCACATGGTGTTTGAGGATTCCCAAAGAGGATGATCCAAGAGGCAGGAAGCAGAAGCTGCTAGTTTCGTAAATGAGCATATCAGCACCTACACCACATTTTTGTTGTTCACAGCAGATACAGAGCCTGCCAGGGTTCAAGGAGAGGCGACAGAGACCCCCACCTCTCTTTTTTTTTTTTTCAACGTTTATTTATTTATTTTGGGGACAGAGAGAGACAGAGCATGAACAGGGGAGGGGCAGAGAGAGAGGGAGACACAGAATTGGAAGCAGGCTCCAGGCTCTGAGCCAGAGACCCCCACCTCTCAAAGGGAGGAGAGCTGAAGAAGTTACAGCCGTTCTTAGTGGACAAGAGCTTCTTCCAGATTTCCTGAATATATATGTATTCAGTAAATATAAGTGGAAAGAGATAATAATTATATTTTAATAGGTACCATTGTTACAGGCTCCAGATGGATGAACTTACTCTACGGCAGATTTTCTCAACCTCAGCACTGTTGGGGAGGGAGGGGGAGCTGTCCTGTGCAGTAGCGAACATTTAACAACATCTCCGGCCTCTCCCTGCTAAATGCCAGTTGCACACCCCTCGGTTGTGACTATCAAAAATGTCTCCGCACATTGCCAGGTGTGCCCCGGAGGACAAAGGTGCCCCTCGTTGAGAACCACTGCTCTGGGGCAAGCACTAGATGCCAGGATACAGCGGAGTATCGCATATAACCCTCAGTAGGGCATACATCACATAGTATAACACCACCATTTTATGGAAGGGTAAACTAAGGCTCAGAGAGTTAAGTGATACCCATGGTCCCTCAGTGGGAAAAACCCTAGACCGGTCTGACTGCAAAGCCGAGGTTCTTTCTATCATGCCCTTCATCGCTGTTTTCTATTTCAAAATGTCTAGGATCCAGATAGATAGCCCAGGCCAGATAATCAGCTCTTGAAATCGGAGGCAAAACCCCAATCACGTCCCCCCAGCACCACCGAGGCCCGGCCGGCTCAGCAAAGGGGCCTGACTTGATCCCTGAGCACTTCAGGCCATCTCCAGCAGAGAAGGCGTTGATCCACTCAAAATTAGCAGGCGCCTCTGTTCCCTGTCCTGCTGTTTGCTTACAGAGGGAACTGGAGCCTAATTTGGATCTGTGCCTGACTCTGGGCGGCGTGCCAGGCCTGGGCGCGGGAAGGCTGGTGCACACGCACTCACCTGGTGTGCGGTCTATTTCAGGACACAGCCTCAGCGGCCGCTGCCGCGGGTGCCCCGGCAGGTGCGGCACGCCCTGCCTCTGTCCTGGGTGGAGGCGCCACTACTCTGGTGCGAGTTTGTCCTTGGAGCCTTCTTTTCTCAGCCCTCTTGCTCAGAGCGCGGTTCTTGACGCTTCTGCGCCCCACCCTCCCGGCCCCCACGACATTCCATCCTCACCCACTCCCACCTGCTCCCAAATTTGTTGTCTCCTCGGGGGAAGACAAATGTGCAACTGGCAGAACGTAGCTGAGGAAACAAAGTGGAGGTCGGTCCTACCCGGAGGCATGGGTCAAAGGCTTCACAGAGGAGGCGAGCATACGGAGGTTCCCCGGAAAGAACGCTCAAGAAGAGTTGCAAGCAGGAGAGGACACTGCAGGTAGAAAAAGTCCCCTGTGAAAGGAACATAATGTTATCAGCGTACCCGGTCCTGGGGCCACCTCCGAACGCTGGGGAGAGAGAGGCTGAACCATAAATTGGAAAGACCAGAGACTGAGGACCGGTGTTGGGGCCTTCCCTGTCTGCAAAGGGAAAAGTAAGACTTAAGGAAAGGTGGGGAAGGTGGATTTGCCCTTTAAAAAGATTTCTCCGTCGCCTCTGGACAGTAAGGTTGGGAGAGG
Source organism: Lynx canadensis (assembly GCF_007474595.2). Lineage (NCBI taxonomy): Eukaryota > Metazoa > Chordata > Mammalia > Carnivora > Felidae > Lynx > Lynx canadensis. The sequence goes on from NC_044320.2 coordinate 12,659,932, forward strand.
GCAGAGCAGAATTCGAGGCCCCGGGGGAAACCCAAGTGTTGGAACAATGTCCGGTTCCATCACTCAACAAGTATCAACATAGCGACTCTCCGTGCTACTGGGCACTCAGCTAGACAGCCAAAACGGACTGACGTCCCATCACGAGCAGTTCGCCTGTCCTGGTAAGGATGACAGGGAGGAAACAACAGGCACAACGAATCACGCGGTTAGAATCCTCTAAGGAGGCCGAGTCTAGTGGCCCGGAACCGTGTCCAGCAGGAGAATGCGCACCATCGGAGGGCGCAGTCAGGGGCGGGGGGCAGTTTGTCTTTGATATTGGATAAGTCCGTCCCCCACCAACCCTCTTGGCTCAGGCCCTATTCGTCATCACTTTACAGAGGCAGAAACAAAGGCTTAGGGGAGGGAGGCAAACCTTTTCCTTTAAGGCAAGTCTCCCTTATATAAATATCTAAGGTACATAAATATCTACCTCCCTGAAAGCAAGGAGCAGCAGGAGCGGAGGCAGGGAGACTGATTCCAAACGCGACTGCTTCCCTCTGCCTTGTGCCCACCGCGTGACCTGTGATCTGGAGAACTCGGGTTTCATCCGTCTCTGGTCTCTCGCCTGGCCTTCCCCTTCCCTCCCTCGCTCCCCACCTCTCTCCTCTCTCTCTCTCTCTCTCTCTCTCCCTCTCCCTCTCCCTCTCCAAGCTACATTGTTTGGTCGCACTGTGTGGACAGAGCCAGCCGGCAGGGTGACCCTGGGGCAGAGATGGGAGCTTTCTGTTCCTTGCATCAGAAAAGCAGACGAGGCCTCTCTGGCAATTGGCCGCGGACACAAAAGGAGCTTGCGCTGTAGGTGACTCAGCTCTGGCCTCAGCAGTGCTCCACCATCGGCTGTTAAAAAAGAGACAAGGCGGCTTTCGGGAGACCTCAGACTGGTTCCCCAGCAAGCCACTGCCCACGGGGAAGCAGCTGGGCAGACAGTGCTGGCTTTTTAACGAACCGCACGGCAGAGGGCTTTCACAAGGCGTGAGCAGAAGCCCTGCTGGTCCGGGCCGGTCTCTAGGTCCTGTTCGACTGCGATATTTGTCTCTGTCACCTGGAAGGTGGCCCTGGGAGCAGGCGTGTGACTGGCTGACTCATTCTTCACGGTCCCAACATAGTTGTGAAGATGGCTTTGAACTGAGCGGGAGGGAAGAGTTCACATAAATGCAGAGGCATCTTCCCCACACCCCTGATGGAAGCGCTGGGGCCCAGCAGAAAGGACCTGGACTTGAGAACCAGCTGGATGAACTTGGACCCCACCTCCCCCGCCCCGGCCCCCGCACCACACACCCCGCCACCAAGCCCTTGGCAGCTGTGTGGCCGAGACCTGCGTGCACGTCAGTGCCCAATGGGACAGAGGAAGGGAGAAGGGGGAACAAATTGTCTTTGGGCCTGTCCCATGAGCCAGGGAGCTTCACTCATCTAATCTGGGTCAGTCCCCATTTCCTCCACAGTAGACAGTTTAACACGTGATTCTAACACCTCCCTCCCAAGGTGCTTGTGAGAACCAGTTGAAGGATACCAATTAAACGCTTAGCACCACAAACCTGTGAGATATTCATTGTCATAGTTACTATCACTGTAAATACTAGCCTCATTCTACAGATGAAAAACCTGAGTCTCCGGAGCCGTTACAGGTGTTCCGATCCAGCTCTGCCTGGTCCCAGAGCCCCGTCAAAATACTGTTTCCCTGTGTCTTCCTTCTTCCCTTAAGGGGTTGGCTGAAACCCACTGAAGACAGAGTACAAGAGGAAAAAGGGGGGCACCTGGGTGGCTCAGTCAGTTAAGCATCTGACTTCAGCTCAGGTCATGATCTCACGGTTCCTGAGTTCAAGCCCCGCGTCGGGCTCTGTGCTGACAGCTCGGAGCCTGGTGCCTGCTTCGGCTTCTGGGTCTCCCTCTCTTTCTGTCCCTCCCCCGCTCATGCACTGCCTCTCTCTCTGTCCTCTCTCTCTCAAAAATAAATAAATATTTTTTTTAAAAAAGGAGAACAGAATTTAGTCAAATGCTTCTTGGACAAATGATTTCATGATAATTAACACTATGAAGAAACTATGAACCCATCAAAATCGTGTATTAGTAATTAAAAATAACTTTGTAAATATTTATCAAGGGCTATTTATGTGCTAGTCATTGTGCTGTGATGGTAGATAAAAAGGAATTAGACATGAATGCTTCCTGCCTACAGTTTGTAGCCCAGGAAGCACGCAGAAATCACTAGCGATAGGAGCAGCGACAAATAACAATAATAACAATAAATAATGCCTTAGCCTATATTGATGTGTGTTACATTCTAGACACAATAGGCAGCATCTTGTATGTACCGTCTCTTCAATGTTTTAAATAATCCTCTGTGATAGGAATTATTATTCCAGTTTTATAGAGGAGAGACCAGAGCTCAGAGAGGTTATGTAATATGACCAAAATTATATAATTTGGAAGTGGGACAGAAGCAAGAAGCAAAGCCAGGTCTGTCTGACCCAAATTCACCCCCACACCATTGTGCTACACTCTTTCTCTCCCTAACCAGCCTCTTTACTTGCAACGGCAGAAAACAAACCAGTTTGACCAAATGGCTTTAATAAAAAAGCAGAATGACACCCATTAGTGCTCATAGGAGACAATACCAAATAAAATCATGTGCACGCCTTTTTGTCCTTCCAGTGTCTTATTTGGGTACAGACCCATTCTGTTGTACCATGTTTGGTCTTCCCAGGTGAAAACACACACACGCACACACACACACACACACACACACACACACACACCCGTCAGGACCAGCTCTGCACTCTCACTGTAGTTCACGCAAGCCTCTATAACGCAGCACGTCCAAGCCAGCTTTCTGGAAGCCCACAGGGTCCTTCTTTTCTACAGGCGGATGCCACCATCCTGTCACTTTAAACAGCCCTTAATCAAACAGTAGCGGTAGTGTGAGTCTTCATCAAAAGCTGTGTTTGAATGACATTAATGAGGACTATCATAATGTGATGTTTTTCTCATCTTTTTTCTTCCAAGTAGCTCGAAGGTATCCAAGCCAAACACAGACAGGCTTGAAGTCATGTGAAGGATGTAATTGGGGACAATACTGAGGGCAAGAAATTAACTGCAGCTAAATGGATACCTCCCCCGCAAAAGCACACTGAGAAGATGCTTCTCCACAGACACGTCACTCTCTTGCCGAGTGCCAGCAGCGCAAGGGATACACGTTTTCACTAGATTCGAGGTATTTGGGGTGGTTGATACTCTCCCCAGCTTCCGTCATCCCACAGTGTCTCATATCTGGCCACAGCTGCCCACGATTCACATCGCCCCCCCCCTTCATCTTATACACAACGTACTTCAACCACACAAAAAGATTTCTTGATTATTCAAAATGCTGAAAAGCTCTTTACCGTATCTGCCATCCACAAATCACTTCAAGCTCAAGTTCAAGGTCCAGCTCGGAATTCACCATATTGATAAAGCCCTCCCTGACCACCAAGTCCGGGAGGCTCAAGGACTTCCATTGTGTCCTGTTTCCCTCTGACACCGTCATTATCACCCTGTATTTAGGTTGTGTCTCGGAACATTTTTCTCTCTCACTAAACTGACCGTCTTACAGCCAGGGCTTTATCTACATATTCTTTGTTGCCCTGTTTCCTGGTGAAAAAGAAAAAACAGCTTACATTCCAATCGGGGAGATAGTCAATGAATAAGAAAACAAATAAACAAGCAAACTATTTCAGATTGGGATAACTTCTGGGCAGCAATTAAAAAATGGGGGATATAGTACAGAATCAAGGGGAATGTCAAGAACTTCAAATGGGTGATCAGAAAAGGGCTCCCAAAGGAGGTACAATTTAAGCTGAGACAGAAAGGAAAAGAAAGATCCAGGCCCTGATGAACTGGCCAAGTACAGTTCCTTGGGAGGCCCAGCAAGTGTAAAAGTCCTGTCGCGGCAAGAGCGTGGTCTGCGTAAGGCGCTAGGGAGGCCCCGTGCAATGGAAGCTGGTAAGAACCAGTGAGACTGGAAAGAGACCAGGTAAGGACAGGGTCCTTGGGAGGTCAGGCCGGGGTCAGGCTGCATCTGCAGGCCACCAGACTGTTGGCTCTTCTAAAATGCAACAGAAGCTACTACACGTTGTTTCGTGGGCAGGTGAACTTATTTGATTTGTTTTTTAAAGGGCGATTCTTCACCTGGGTGGCTCCGCAGGTGAAGCGTCCGACTTCAGCTCAAGTCATGATCTCACCGTTCGGGAGTTTGAATCCTGCGTCGGGCTCTGTGCTCATAGTTCAGAGCCTGGAGCCTGCTTCGGATTCTGTGTCTCCCTCTCTCTCTGCCCCTCCCCTGCTTGTGCTCTGTCTCTGTGTCTCAAAAATAAACACTAAACATTTTTCAGAAAAAAAGTAAGGGGTGATTCTGACTTTTACTGGGAAGGAAAACAGATTGAGGATTGGAGGGAACAAGGTAGAAATGGGGAGGCCGGGTGAAGTCTATTCTTCCATTATCAACCACAGTGTCTGTCATGGTGGAGAAGCTCAAGAGAATGAATGAATGAATGAATGAATGGGTTAGATTACCCTCAGGCTCACAGAAAAATTGTGGCTGGCCAATGCTTTCCCAGCTGGCTGTGATGATGTCTCCTGTCACCCCAGAGCACCCCCGGCACTTGACTTAGTCTGAAAAACTTTCGAAAGCACATTCTGGAAATTCCTCATTCGTAATAGACCTAGATTTCCCACGTCACAGAGCTTGCAAAATCACCATCTTGTCCTGGTAACATTTTATCATGTTTGACATTACCTCTTAGCACCGTTCTTAATGCCTGTGAGCAGGAAACGGCCTCCTATTTTCTGGAAAAAAAAAAAAAAAAAAAAAATCAGGTTCTGCTCTAACCGGAAAAAAGAAGGTGAAGAGAGGGGGCAGGAGTTCTGACGGGGACTTTCATCCCCTTCTCAGGAAGCTGGCTGCAGGCCATGCTTGTAGTCTTGACTTCAAACCTGTAGAACCTCAGCGTCCCCGGGGACCAGAAGGGGTGGGGTCCTGGCTCTCGGAGTTCCTGAGCCGCACAAGTATCCGCTTTTCCTCAGCAATCTCCTGCTTTATTAGCTAAGCTGCTCTGAAGCCTGGACAGGCACATTTCATGCTGAGTTTATGGTGAAAGCATTTTGGCAGGTTCCAGTCCCAGGGTGCTCCAGAAAGGAGACCAGGGGCTGTTGAACACAAGCCATGCTGGACGCTTTCCTAAACCAACAGGAATCAGCTGCTCTTTGACAGTGGGGTCTGCTAACAGATGGGAAATCCTTCAGGGGGAGCAGAGGTAGAGAGAACTGGGTACTGAGTACTGAGTATTCTGAACGCATAGGGTTCCAAGCAGAGCACATCCTCCCCCCCCCCCCGTGCCCTGTAGCCCCTGTAAGGACCCTTACAGGGACATGAAAGTAATTGTCCAATGTCACACTTCTAAAAATGTAAACGCAAAAAAAGTAAGTGAATTGCTGAAACTCGATGGGGGGATTGATAATCAGGTAGCTCCATTTCCCGTGAGGAAGTTGCCACGCAAGGCCGTGGGGTGACCTCTCCGATTTGCCAAGCTGTTGAAGGACACAGCAAAAAGATGTCAAGTAACCAACTGCCACTCAGCCCAGTCTCTTTCTGATGGTATACTTTGTCGGTGGCCCGGGAGGCACTCTAAGGTGATGGCTAGGGACATCTTATCGTCATACAGACCTGAGATGGAATCTCTGCATGGCACCGCCACATCTGTGACCTTCTGCGGGATCTTTACTCGAAAAAAAAAATGGTAATAATAGCACCCGCCTCCTAGATATAATGAGGTAATGACTATAAAGTCCATGCACGGAAGTTGTCGCCCATGTGTTCACCCAATATTCACTTTCTTCTGGGTGTTGAGGACAATGGTGACAGCACCTTTGCACCTGGGTGGGGCCACGGACTGGATCTGGTCAATGGAATGTAGACAGAAGTGCCCGTGTGCCCCCATTTTATTTTTACCCTCTTTCTGCAGCGACTGCTCTTGAAGACGGCAGGATCATGAAATGGCCAGATGCTGGACCCTGGAGTCACCATGTGGAGGAGAGTCACCTGACCAATAGCATTCACTCTGAACCCTGTGAATGAGAAGAAAAGGCCTTCACGTTAAACCGTATTTTAGGGGGTTGTTACACCGGTACTGTCTTTTCCTTGAATATTGCAAACTCTTGTTAATTTATTATAGATAGCGTTATTTTGCTTCATTCAGAGTCTCCATAAGTTACAGATTTCTGTAATCAGACTTCTTTTCAGGGGTGGATGGCCCAACATCAGCTCTGTTGAGAGACACCATCGGATTCTGAAACCTTCAGTATTTTGTTAAAACTCGGCAACCGAGGGAGTTCTCAATGTTTGTAAGCAATCAGTGAAGCGGTTCCTAAGCTCCAGCCATTGCTGTAGGTACCATCGCGTGTGTTGTCTGTGCTGTCCTCACAGCAGCCCTAGAAGATGGCAAGGTTCCACCCATGCCCATCCCCGCCCCAGCTACCTTCCACACGCCATGCTCTCCGCCAAGAAGAGACACATGCATGGCTTTCACCTTCACTTTGTTTAAGTCCCTGGCACACTATCCACAACAGTATTCCTCCGCCACGCACATCACCGACCTCCGTTTATTTTTTTCTGCCTCACGGGCACCTAGTTTGCTATTGTTTCTCAGCACTAGTCCCCCTTGGCAGACCAAGGGCCGAGCCCCGGGGAGAAAGGGGGCTCCTTAACTGATGCCACATGAAGTTCTCATCGTCCTTCAAAATTAGTTTTTTTTATGAGTAGGAGGGGAAAAAGCTGGAGGTCATATAAAACATACAGCACTTGGAGGTTACATAAGCAATAGTATGAAACACTATTTTTTCACAAAATGAGAAAAAGATGTGTCTTTCGGAACGTATGAACGAGTGCGTCCTCAAATTGTGTTGTGTGCCTTTTTAGGCTATTCTTTAGAGATTTTACCCCTTCTTTTACTATCTACATGGGAAAAGGTTATGATGACCCTTGCTGAATGAGAGCTATTGCCAATTATGTTATTGATGAATCCTGGCCTGACTTTAAACACCAGTGTTCCTCCTGAATAAGGACAGAGAACCAGATGATAATTCTTCTGGAGAAGTTATCAGTATTTGCAGTTTATTAAGAACAATGATAAGGGTTTCTCGCACGTGCCTATAAGAAAAGCAGGCACTTGGTCCCCCGCGGAAGTCACCGTTTCGGAGCATGCCTGCCCGGTGACTGATGAAGTAGGTTTTGTGTAAAATGCAAATTCACATTTGTGGAAATTGGAAGTTCATTCATCTAAATCATGTCTGTTATAGTCTATGACGGCTTCTGAAAATTGCCAGGGTCGGTTTTTTATTTGATCTTTCAACATTATTGGAGGTCATATAAACAGGATTATATGAAGTCTTTCACTGTCAATTAGTATAATTCTAAATCAACATTCTGTCAGCGATGTGCAGATTTTACAGCATAAGGAGAAAGGGAGAAGAGCTCATTTTTCCTTCAAATGGATTTCCCTGGCTTTCGGTTAGTGCTTAATTAAAAAGAAAGGGAGAGAGGGAGAACGGGAAGGAACTTGTATGAGAGGGAGGGAGGGAAAAAAGAGGGGAGGAAGAAAATGGAAGGAGGGAGAGAAAGAAGGAAAAGAGCTACCCAGTTTATTTTAAGGTGTTTTAGGAAATTAAGCCATTCCTTATTTTCATCTGAAGGAAAAAAAACCCACAGAATTATTAAAAGGTGAAAAAAATTCATTTTCTATGAAAATTGGAGGCCTAAATGGTATTCCAATTTTGTCATCGAAAATGTGACTCTGTCTGAACCTAACATGTAGGAGACTTATTTTTATCTAATAGATCTAGCACAGGGCACTAATGTTTTTGATGGAAATGAAGACCAAATTTCATTTGTTCGTGGAATATCAGTCCCTACTATTAAGTGTAATTTACTTGACTTACATTTGCCTTCAAGGATTCAGAGCACTCGGGGCCAATACTTTCTATAATTCTCCCTAAATAAGGAAGAACTCCTTTCAGTTGAAAATTTCTACAAATACTAGATTAAATTTTCACCTTCTTCTTGATAGCTCCGGAGGAAGCCTCCAGGGATGGAAGAGACAAGTTTTAGAATCAGGTAAGTTATCTCCGTTTATCTCCACATTATCTTTGTAAGGAAAAAAAAAAAAGAATACTCTTCCATAATAGGTGGGGAAGCGTCAAGAAGTGAAATGGGATCACCCAATGCGAGGCGCTTTCCTGATCTAGCGATCCGTGACCGCAGAGCTCGCTGTGTCAGGATTTCCATGTTGTAGCTTCAGAAGAGCTTCAACCTTCAGAGTTAGAGCTCCAGGTAGAATCCCAGGCTGCCTCTTGCTCTCGGCGTGACCTCTCAGTCCTCACCCACGGAGCAAAGAGAATTATAGTTTCTACTCAGAGCTGCAACAAGAACGTCACATAATGTTATGACGATGACTGGCCCCGTGTGCGCTGTGCCACCCCCATCATCGCTGTCATCTTTGTCTACCTCCATAGCTTCAAATTAACCACATCCAGTCTCGCTTCCTTTCAGTTCATTCTCAAAGCTGCAGCCAGAGTGAATTTCTGAAATATACACCTGATACTATCGCTCCCATGCATAAAATCACTCAGTGTTTCTCCCTTGTTCACGGAATACTGTTCATGATCCCTAAAGTAGAAGACCTTTCAAAATCAAGCACTGGCTTTTCTCCCTCTGGTATCTTCTCCTGTCCCTCCCTTCTCTGCCCCTATTTCCTGTTCCTTCTCTGAACTTCCAAACTTCAAAACTGATAATCCTTCCAAACTTCCTTCCATTTATTTGCACTCTCTGTCTTGACCTCCCCCCTGCCTAGAACTTCCTCTCCTTTCTTGTCCTTAAAAGGTTAGATCAAAATACATTTTTTTAACTTAAAGCGAAAAAACCCAGTCTTGTGCTATGCAGAGGAAGAGAAATGGACTCTGCTCGAGTGATGCTCAAAGAGGAACAGGTGTCAATTTGCTCACCAAGAGGGGATCATTATGAACTCATCAGTGCTGCTGCTTTTCACATCCCCGCTGTGGCTGGTTTGCTCGCACTGCTAACATAGTCACAATCTAAGCATTCCCAAAGTCAGCCTGGCCAGCTTACAGTACATCCTAGAAAGAATCTGCAGCACAGATTGAACCAATACTCTACAAATATTGGGAAATGATAAACATATGATTCTGTGTAAGTAGTTACGTGGCTGTAGTTAATGTGGAAGATCATTTCCCCCAGCGCCCTGCTGAGGCAGGCAATAGGGAGCTCCTTCTCAATGAGCTTTGCTAAGTGAGTCAAAGGACAGGACCAAGAGCTGGGATGTACTAATTTCTGTTTGGGATTATGGTGAGTTCAAGGATACTACAGATAGTCTTTGCAAGACCCATGAATACGTATACCCTGCCAAGTCTCCATCGCCCTTCTTGTTATGAAATCCTGGAGAAATATATGAACAGGAGAAATGGCAAATCAGAAATCAGTGCCACTTTATTATAATTAGGTGGCTTTCACCTAAGACTCCAGTGATAGATTCTTTGGGAAGCTGGGCCGGAGACGTGGCTTGGAACACATAGTACACAAAAGCCTAAGGAGTTTTATTTGCCCTTCAAGCCCAGACACAAATCTGTGTTGTCTGGGTGGCCCCGTGTAAAATGAGACTTAAGGGATTAACGCACTAGAGCATGCATTGGAGAAGAGTACAAAGTATCACGTGGATCTCCTCCTATGTAGATTATTACCCCACTCTGTGACTGTTTTAGCCTTGAACAAATGTAAGACACAGACAAAGGATCGTGGCTCTATAGGCAATCTTATAGTAGAGTTATCTTGCCCACTGGTATGCATGCTCCTGCCCGCTGGTATGCGTATTCTGGTAGTGACTCAGAATCTTGTTTTCAATATGCTCCCTGATTTACACTTGCATATGACCTTGTGGGTCCACACTCTGACCTTGAAGTCATGGAACAAGTCAATTCTAGACTCTGAACTCAGTTTTTTCATCATTTCAAGTGATGTATTAGGCAAGATGCCTCTATGGTGCTTTCCAGCTCTGATGTAATGTTATGTGACCATAAATAAACATTACCTTCTATAAAGCAAGAGGATTAGTAAACCCAGTACTTCTCCTGATAGCAAATGAAGTTCCTTTTGGATGTAAATTTTATTTTCAGAGTCTTCATACTTCTATCCCCAGGCAACTCTTTCATAGGAGGCTGAGTGAGGGAAGGTGATTGACGAGGGCCACATCCATCCCATCCTGCGGTGAAAGCCCCAAATACCTTACTTCAGAAAGCTCAGAGCGTAAAAAATCAGGGAATTTACCAATCTGTTCTCTAGGGAATTCTAATGAGAATCCAAATATTCAGAAACAAGGAACAAGAATTTCCCATATGAACATAATGGGACAGTCAGCATTTTTTCACTTCTCTCCCAAGAAGTCATGTGTTAAAAACACTATAAAGAATTTTTAAAAATGTTTTGAACCTGGCAATCTGCATTTTCAACGAATGCAGACATGACATTCTGACACACAGGGTCTATGAAATCCAAATACACATAAAAGGCTGCCCCAAACTGAGAGGGGAGAGAAGGCAACCGGGAGGAAGGGAGGGGAAGCACAGTGAGTGACAAGAGGGTCTGACACCGTCGAAGCTCAGAAAACATCACAGAAGAACATTTCTTAGATGTGCAGTTCATGCCATAAAGTGCAAAAGCTGTCACCCTCTTCACAACAGGTAAGAGAACTGAGTGAGCAGGCTGGTGGAGAGGCAGAGAAAGTTCCCCCGACAAAAAAGTACCCAGATCAGCAGTATTTGCCAGGGATCATGCTAACAATGGACAGCAGAGGGCCTCCGGGTCAAGCCTTTGAAGCTATTCTCCTACCCACAGGATCTGCTGAGATAGCTGGTCTCAAAACACCCATTTCATTAAAAGATAATAATTACACAGGAACAAGATATTCATTCAAGATAGCTCTTGAAACATCTGGAAAAGAGAAGCAACATTTACAATGAGATGTCAGAAGGAAGGAAGGAATGAAGGAATGAGGGAAGTGAAGGAAGGGGGTAGGAAGGAAAACAGGAGGGGAGGAAAAGAAAGGAAAAATTAGAAGAGTGGAAAAACCCATAACAGTAAAAAGTAGACAAAGGAGAGAGAGAGACACACACAGAGAGAGAATACACATACACATACACATACACATACACATATACATAATATGTGTAAAGAAAATTTGATAAGAGTCACAAGGTTTAAAGGGAGGCTTTGCATTGTATAACATTCTATATTTTTTTTTCAATTTTGGATAACACGAATTATTACACATAAATCTTTTTAAGTAGAAAAAAAAGAACAAGATAGAAATATGATGTGAAGGAAGGAAAAGTAACATGCTTGATCCAGCCATTTACGTATGCAGATGTATTCAGCAAATACTGAATGCCATTATAGGTCAGGCACTCTTCTCGGTACTGAGTATCCAACAGTAAAAAAAAAGCAGACAGAAACAGAAATCTCTGCCCTTATGAGCTTTCGTTCTAAAGAGGAGAAATGGACAATAGACAAATAAAAAGGTATCGTTTCTCAAAAGGTAATATAAATGGAGAAGAATAAAACACAGTGAGGGAGAGAGAGCATGCCAGGGGAAAGAGGAATTGCTATCCTGGACGCAGTAGTTAGGAAAGGCCTTGCAGATAAGGGAGGAAGACATTCAACCACTCAAGGAATAAGGAATGGAAAGCAGAAAATGCCCTGTGGCAGAAGTGTCTTGGCTATTTAGAAAGTATCTCAAGGGGCACCTGGGTGGCTCAGTCAGTTGAGCTTCTGACTTTGGCTCAGGTTATGATCTCACAGTCTGTGAGTTCGAGCCCCGCGTCGGGCTCTGTGCTGACAGCTCAGAACCTGGAGCCTATGTTTCAGATTCTGTGTCTCCCTCTCTCTCTGCCCCTCCCCCGCTCATGCTCTCTCTCTCTCTCTCTCTCTCTCTCGTCAAAAATAAATAAACATTAAAAAAAAAAAAGTATCTCAAGTTCAGAATGGCCAGAGTGCAGGAAGACAGAGGTGAAGGGGAGGAAACACAGGGAGGTGATTGGGGGGGGGGGGCGGGGAAGGGTGCAGCATACACAGGGCTTGGGATATTAGTTTGAGGATTTAGCTTTTTCTCTTAGAGGTAGGAAATTTGAAGAATTTCAAGCAAAGAAGTGATATGACCTGATTTCTAGTTGACTTTAGAGCATCACGCTGGGTGTTGTGCTAACTTAGCAACTACTTAAACCAAGGACCAAAAAAGCTAAACATGTCCCATTAAGATGATCATAAATGTTGGGCCACGTTCTCAAAAGTTTAGGCACAGCTAGAAGTTTAGAGAATTGGCCCCTCCAACAACAATGTCCTCCACTCCCTTCCGTGCCTGCATTGTCAATATGCAAGGTGAGGCTGGGCTCGAAAGAGGTTGTCTGAGAAGCATATGATTTTGAAGCAAAGATAGGCTACTATTCCTCAGAGCCAAGGGAGGAAGGCTTTAAAATCACTGTGCACACAATTTGGGGGTGCTTTCAAGAAGATGCTTTCATTTTCCCATGTGTTATCTGGCTAACTACACACTTCTAGAATTTTCATAGCACTACCAGAAAAGAATCAAGGGTTGGGGAACAGGTGATCGTGGGTAACCCATGAAGGGCACTTTGCCTCCAAACTCATTGTAGAAGGCATGACTTTTGAATCCCAAGAATGCCTGCCATCTCAAGAGTTAGCTGTGAAAGGTGAAAGAGACTGGGGGTTAATGGTGTTGTTGGGGTCACCCCAGGGGCCACCAAAGCACAGAGTGTGTGGAGCTGGACACAAAGAGAGGAAAGTATCAGAGGCGATTTCTTGGCACCAGCTGTGTGTCTGCTGCGGCATGGGGCCACATCTCACAACAGGGACAGTGAACTGGAACAGAAGTTTTGGAAACCCCAAAACACTTAATTGCATCTAATAAAAGAGAGGTCGTTTGTGTTTTCTGTCTCTACTATCACCCAACATCCTCAAACTCAAATCCCCTAATGATTTGCATTGTACGTAGGCAAGCATTTTTTTTAAGTTAATAGTACATGAATAAGTCACAGGAATAAAAGGTACAGCACAGGGAATATAGTCCAGAACATGGCATGGTGATAGGTGGTAGCTACCCTGTGGTGAGCACAGCATAAGGTATAGAATTGTTGAATCAGGATACTATACACCTGAAGCTAATGTAACATTCGATGTCAACTACACTCAAATAAAAAATAAAAGTTGTACGTGCAATATGCAAACAGGGCCCAAAGATGAGATCAGGAAATGGCTGAAATTTGGAAATCTGTGACTGAATGCAATGCATTTATTTCACACACCGTGAAAGTGAAGGAGGAAATATGACTTTCGCAAGGTCACATCGCTAGTTAGTAGTAATGCCAAGTGTGGAACACAGAGCTCTTTTCTCTCAGTTCATTTCAGGACCTTCCAAAGCTGATCAGAAGAGCGGACAACAGACTAATCATGTGACGTGAGGATGTGGGCATATTTATGTTCATAGCTCCTTGTACCATCTCCAAAAATAAATGGTTGCACGGAGAGAAAACACAGAGCTGTGAACCAGAGCACTGGTGTACCCACTGTAGGGTGTTATGACGATAATTTATAATGCCATTGCAATTACAGTAGAATTATGGCACGCCCAGCACCTAATAGAGCTGTGTGCATACTCTTGAGAAAGACGAATGTGAAGGCATCTCTAGCTGCAGCAATGAGATTAAATGGCTCCCATCCCCGATCCCGCCATTCATTTTTGTAGCCCTCCCATTAACGTGATACTTCACATACCATCTCTCTATCATTCCTTGGAGGTGAAGACATAGTTTTAGAGTATAAATAATTAGACCCTCAAAATCTGAGGTGACAAATCTTCTACGCCTCCAATTGCCATGAATCAGGACACATAAATCAGAACCCCTTTTGAGGATATGTTTGTGGGGCGAAGGCATGTCGACAGAATGAAACTGCTTTGTGTTTCTTTCTTCCTCTCTCCTCTTTTTGCCTCCTATGCATGCTTGGCTTTGGACGTGAATCTGTTAGAATAGGGTGACTATATAAATCAGGACACTTTTTGTAAAAGGGGTGTAAAAAATTTTTGTAAAAGGGGTCTAGGACAATTAGACCAAACAGGGATGGTGGCTGGCAAAAAAAGAGCACGTGTTCATCCTAGTTGGAGATCATAATGCCTTATGAGTGTTGGTCTTTGCTTTGGTGTCTCATAAAGTGTTTTTCTGTGGGTTTCTCATTGCCAAAGCGATGATTCCACAAAAGGTGATCAGCTTAATACATGCAGTGACCACCTTTTATTGAGTGCCTATTTTGTGGTCCTAAATGTTTACGATTAAGAACATTGGGCTGCGCATAACAATCTGGTAAAGCTTGATCAACCACTCTGTGCCTGAGTCTTTGCTGAATATAAAGCACTCGTACACAGTAGCACTCAAAGAGGTGAGCTATTCCTACGATATGCAGAATTGTGTGTGTGTGTGTGTGTACACATAATGCCATCTACTCTTTCAGGAGCCTGATGGGGCAGATATCACTAAGCAAAATTTTCAGTGAAAACACTGAGATCAGCAAAGATAGGCCATTTTCCCAAGGTCACAGAACTATTACAAGTTGGAAAGCTTGTATTCGAACTCAAGTCTGTCTGACAGACTCTCACTTGTAACTATCTTACTGCTTCCTGCTGGAAGTCCTACATTAGTGTCAGTTGAACAAGAGAGAAAATTCTTTGTCTAACGCGGGCTTACACACTTACTACTTTACTCATGAAACGCCTCTTAGGTATTTTATGTATACATTGATTTGTTTGTTTACTACTGACTTACGCAAACTCATCTTGTTCCGGGAAGATTTACAGTGGTTTACTATTGTAAAATGCATACTTCTAAAAAATATAGGTTAAGAAATCAGGGAGAGAGCAAATGAGAGTAGAGAGAATAAGAGTAGAGAAAGATAAGATGAGCCAAGGATGAAGTTAGCATTCAAACGGGAACAAGCTTTCGTTGAGCACATCCACTGTAGCTAATACTATGTAGGAATTGGGGATTTAGATGTAAAATTACAAGGTCTCATCTCTTCATAGACGCAGAGTCTAATGAAGGAGATACATACGCAGACAAACAATTACAGGGCACTAAGGAAAACTGGAAAAAAGATATACAAATCCCCATGGGAGCCTGTAAGGAAGACATACTCCATTACATTTGCATCTTGCTCATGGCAATCTGATATTTTCCCGATTTACTTATTTGTTGTCTATCTTCCCCCATTGAAGAATGTAACCTTCAAGAGATTTGCTGTCTGGTTGACAACTGTGTCTCCTCTACCTAGAATACTGCCTGCCACATCAGAGGTGCTCAGTGAAGAAGTGAATGAACGAGGCTCATTGAGGTTAAAAAAACATTTTATTTTGTGCAGCAGGTAAATTGCAAAACAGTTCCAGTTCTATCTGTCTTCCCTAGACCTTGGAGGTGACCTGCTGAGGTAGTCACATCCTACAAACTGAAACTGGCAAAGATTCAAAAACAGTGGATGGAGAATGGGTCAGGGAGTATATATCAACCCACCACCAAAAATGGGGATGGCCATTACTAAGAGTAGTACTTCTGGAAAAACCAGCGTGTCAAAGACAAGTGATCTGTCCAACTTGCCACACCCAGTAGGAATCCAGTGAGGTGTGTAAATCCAACTCCCTCTGGGTCTGTATACTTTTTACCACACCTCACTCGGGAGAGGAAATTGGGCAGGAGATCTGAGAAAATACCTGAATAAAGAGAAAGAAGGAGGTTTAGGGCACAAAGGAAGGACATAAGAAGGTGGAAAGTCAGAATACACAAATGTTTATTGATTCATTTTTTTAAAAAAAAATCATATTTCAGTAACAGAGAAAAATTGCTGTGCATTAATCAATGCAACATTGACATACGTTGAGACAGAATGATGGCCTTAGCCTTTTGAACACTTAATACTTTTAGCTGCTTTTATTCTCTTATATTTTCTCTACTAAAGTGTTTTAAAATTTATTTTTAAGAGAGAGAGAGAGCGCACATGAGCAAGTTGGGGAGGGGCAGAGAGAGGGTGACAGACGATCTGAAGGGGGCTCTACGCTGATAGCAGTGAGCCTGATCTAGGGCTCAAAATCACAAAATGTGAGATCATGACCAGAACTGAATTCAGACACTTAAGCAACCGAGCCACCCAGGCGCCCACTCTTATATTTTCTTATGGAGAAATCTCACCATGATTTTTTAGAAATCGGTTTGAGAATCAGGAAAGTGCTCTTGGCGAAGTTCTAGAAATCCCATGTGATAAGCCTATTTTTTTCCAACTGTGACAAAAAGCTGAGGCAGTAACTTTCCCTCCTCAGGGCTTTAGTTTCTGCCTGTGTCAAACGAAGAATTTGGAATCAGCCTCCCAAGGCTCTTTCTGGCTCTGTCTGTATTTCCGGGGCTCTAGACAAAAACAGGAGACCGGTCGGGTCCCAACTTGGGCCTTAAATTTGGCTCATCTCTTTTGTTCTCCTCCCTAAACTTCTACTCTTATAAATTGGGCTAAAATGTAGAATACTGACATGAAGCTTGAGAATTTGAGGACCCTCTTTAGTGCTGTTATCTGCTCTCCTGATCTTACAGGGCCTTTGCAGAACAAATGAGTCCATGAGTAAATGAGTGCGCTGATAATTACCAATTTCAGCAATATAAAAGAATCAACTGTCCTGTTCCTAAGACTAATACTATTTTTACACAGAACTGGTGGTAGCCTGTTTTCAAGACAGATTGAAAGCATTTTTCTGGAAGACAGGTTAAGACAAATGTAAAGGTAGAAAGTCTTTTCAGTATATTTTTTTCCGGGCCACTCTATAATCAACTCTGCAGCTGATTAAAACAAAATAAGTTACAATTAATTGAAGTAAAATAACCTACACTAACCTAAAATAGAAGCCATGGTCTTTCTTATGTGGTTGAGAAGAAGGGTTTGGGCTCAGAAAGCTAGTAAGAAGCAATGTCGTAAATAAAAAGCAAAAGGAAGGGTAGACTGGGGGCCTCCGTTTCCTCATCTATGTAAGAAAGGTCAAACTTGGCGGGAGGAGAAGAGGCAGAAGCCAGGCTGACCTCAAGCGCATATAATGCACTTGTCCCGAGAAGCCGCCTGGTGTCAGGAAACGGGGCGGCCAGGAGGTAGGGTGCTGCAACACCTGTATACCTCACAAAAAAATGCAGCCCCTTGTCAGCTCCCACTGACATTTGCCCTGCACAATTTATTTGGAACGTAGGTCATTTTTTGTAAAAGATGCCAAAAATCTGTATTCTGATGTGAAAACAAAAATCTTGAGTTTTAAATGCTGATAAAGGAATGTTAATAAAGACAAACACCTCTGGGTAGTTAAAAAAAAAATACCAGGCTTAGTCTAAATATGTGACAGTTCTCCATCTTTGGGCTAGATGATCTCTAATTTGTTCTACGGCTCTGGTATTCTAAGCAGTACGAGATGCACATTGGCGTAGAAGCACTACCTGAAAACAAATCTGTAGGTCATGGGTGATGCTGAGTAGTGATAATTACAATGACAACGTTAATATCTTGTATGCACACGACAAGTAGCCACTTGCAAACCACTCTAATACTGGTTTTATTTTATAACTTTCAAAGCAACCCTATGAGCTAAGCCAGATACTGGAGAAAGTGAAATCCAAGGGATGTGACAGGACCGGTATAAGATTCTATGACAGGTTAATAGCAAAACCAAGACTGAGGGATGGGGTGCATTTTCCTACCAGAGTAACAAGGATAGAGCAGGGATAGTTTTCTCTGCTGATATCTGGGCATCCTTTGGACAAGGAGCACACTGCGTGAAGGATGGTGCGTAAGAGCCCCTGCCCGCTGCTTGACAGGTTGGAGGGAAATGGGCAACAGGATTTCCCTCCTGGTGTTGCCCGTATGGGGCTCCTAGGCCTATAGAGAAACTCTGGGGTAAGACTGATTCTCCCAAGAACACAGGAAAGCCCCTGGCAATGCTTGTGAAACCAGGTTTTGAGGGGCTCCCTAGCATGCGTATCAACCAGTTATGATGGATCCTGGTCATTGTGTTGGGCTAGATATGAATTCTTCAGCTGCTGGATAGTGAGAGATCCAAGAGCAGTCAGGGTGCTGGTGGTGGGCAGGTGGGATGCTCAAACCAGCAGCCATTGACCAAACAGCATAAACATATTGCAACGTGTGAGTGACCGGTAAGGCTATAGCACTGCCTCCCACCCTGGATATAAAAGACAACAAACTTTGAGTAAAAAGGCTCAAAGGAGTTAGTGACATAAGATTTCCCAGAGGAAATTGCTAGGAATTCTGTTTTGTGCATTGTATCTTGTTTTGTTTATATATTTTATTTTTTTGTTGATTTTGTAGTGGTTTTTTTTTTTTTTTTCCTGAAAGGCATCCTTCAGGTTGACAGGCAGTGTGTTTCCCACAAGGAATCAGTATGGAAATATAAAGGAGCAAATCTATGAGTTCCGAGTCCTGCAAGGGATTGTGGGTAGGTTGATCACATGAGCTGGTTTGCCCCGGATGGCCCTAACATCCGGAATCTCCAGAGTGACATGACAAAATGTGTGGCTGAACCAACCCTCGGTGTTGTCTGGCCAGCCCAAAAATGTGAGGGTAACCCGGGACGAGAGGTGGGGAAAGATGGTGAAAGCATGGCTGACAGGATCATGAATAAGTGGACCGATGAACAAGGCAGATGAAAGATGGAGTCCAAGACGGAAGCCGTAAGACATTATTTTGTGAAATTCCCAAGCGAGATGGCTTCTGAGAAGTTGAAAGCAAGGGGCAAACAATGCCATTGATAATAAGAGTACCTAGCATGTAGCTGGTACCCACTAAATTCTGGGAACTTTACTAAGGGGCTAGATTATAACTGGATTCCAAGCTTCCAACAGCTCTCTGAGGTAAGCAAAGTAGCCCCGAGTGAAAGATGACAAATCCTGGGGGCTCAGAGAGGTTTCATCACTGAACAAGGGCACAGAGCATGAACGGCGTGGTGAGAGCATGGGCTTTGTGCCCAGCCCGCCTGCGCCATCAGCTGTAAACACATCTTTTTGTTAAGAAGAAACTTTCTAAAATTAAGATGTGGGTAACAAAAACTGGGGGGCTAGGCGTAGGAAAACAAAGGCGACACAACTTTCCATTAATCAACACATACTGAGTTCCATCCGTGGGCTCATAAGGTAAAAGATTCTTTAGAGAATACCAATGAAAGTATAAAACATAATTTTTCTGCCAAGGATCATCTGATCTACGGTTGGAGGGGAGGAACTGATGTCGGAGACACTTTGGCACAGTAAGAAGCATACCAAGTCCCGAGCTGGCTACCCTGAAAGCAGTTCCTAGCTTGGTCCGTGACCAGTCCCCGAGCAGAGGCAAGTTGCTCACCTAGTCGGTATCCCCAGGTGCAAGCTGGAGCTGGAAATAAGTAAAACTCCCAAGACTGTAGAAATCCAATCAAATAATATAAAAGTGTTATGTATGGTATAAAAGGATGTTCTAAAAGAAGCTATCATTCGCACAGGAAGCAAGTAGAGGAAATTAGGCAAGAGACACAAATGCAACAGGGATCCACTCGAAGCTGAATTCCAAGAGTGCTATAGTTTCTTGATGGACTTCCAGTCTCCTGGTGCCTAGGTCTGCCACCTACCTCTCTTTGTGTGCTCTCTTTCTCCTTCTTTTCTTTTAATTGAGAAAATTCATTTCCTTATTCCCTTTAGCTGTTTCATAGGTCATTGCTCTTTAGGGATGGAGGCTCTTTCTGCAATTCAGTTTCCTTTTCATTCAACCATGTAATAATATTTCCATATCTGGCAAGCTCCCTCCAGAAGGGGAGCCGGCAAATTGTGGCTCTCTCGGCGCTGGAGGGAAGTCACTTGCCTGGATTTAAATCCCCAATAACGTTTTTAATACTCGGCATTAACCAGGTCCATAAATATGTCTGAGATAATGACCATCCTTTCTGAATGAGCAGTGACATTCAATAAATTATGGAATTTGTGAGTTGCCTGCAATTCTATGCAAAGTGTCAAAGACAGAAACAATTGGTTGTTTGGATGTGTGAGTGTGAGAGCCTGCCCTCATATGTATATGTGTGCTTTAATGGAACCTTCTAGAAAGGAAATATTTCATTGTCTATCTCCTTAGAAACGGTCACACCAGATGACACCAAGCACCACTTCTCATCGGTTTTATCTTCATAATGGAATAAAAGAGATTTGTTGTTTATTGTTATTAAAATTCACCTGCAACTTCCCTAAGATAATAAACCCTGAAGGTCTCCTTGTCAAGATCTGCAGATTCCTTTCCTTCTTAGCCTGAAGGATCTATGTGGGGCAACACCCAAGCAGGTTGGAGGAAAGGGAAGGAAAAGTTTTGATAAAAGGGTGAATAGGGTCTTTACCAATGGAAATAAGGGAAGAAAAACCAGACATCCTCTATGAACTTTATGCAAATCAGTCACCCAGAGCTACTTGCCCTTATTAATAACAATTGCAAACTTCAGGGAGCACTCATTTCCTGCCATGGGCTAAACACTTGGCAAACATTGTTTCATTTTATTCTCAGTAAATCAAGGAAGTTCAGTTATAATGCTCAAGACCATGCATCTAATAACTGAAGAGCTTGGTCAATGACTGGGTGGGTAATTCTTCTTGCTTCTTTGGTTCTCCATTAAATACTCCACCTGTCCCCAAATATAAACTGCAGCCTAAAAGATAAAAGAACAACTTGATGTCCGTGCATCTTAAACCTTCATTTTGTTTCTGTATTGGTTCAGATCTTGATCAAGGATGACACTGGATACTGGTTATTGGACACTCAGATCTCAACCTCCAAACACCTTAATGCGGCCCACCATGCCAGGCTTAGTCTGACTACTGGTGCATCTCAAATCATAGCCTTTTCCTTTGGTAGATTAGAACATGGCCACCAATGCATTGCAGTGCCTCCTATCAAGAGATGAAGTCATTTTCCCGATCCCTTGAATCTGCCTTGTAACTCGCTTTGCGCAGTAGAATTTGGTGGAAGTGATATTGTGTGCCTCCTGAAACACAGCCTCAAGGGGCTTGCAGCTCCTTGCCTTCACTCCCTCAAATACCGTCTCCCATTGGAGAAGCACAGATGAGCCTATAAGAAACATGATCAAGCCAAGACCCAGTAGCAACTGCCAGAACGAGGTCATCCCTGACCATCCATCCCCACTCCAGCCGCCAGTATGAGCAAAGCTACAAGGCTTGTCTTGTAAGATCTGAATTTGGGGGTGATTTTTGAGGCAGCAACAGATAACGAAGACACCTCTTCACCATCCAGGCTTGGGCTCCAGCCCCCCTGGTGTTCGCTCAGTTCATGGAACATGCCACTCTCTCTTCCATCTAAAGGACTTTGACTATGTGTACCCTATGCTGGGAAAGCTCCCCGCTCCTGACTTGGCAAATAATTCACTCCTTTGCATCATTCAGGCCTCGGCTCCAAAGTCATCTCCAGAGAGAACTCTTTACTGCCCATCTAAATACAGTAGATTTCTTATTTTCTGTATCAGCCTCCTGCCTATTTTTTTTTTCATTGCATGTATATGAATCTGCAACTAGTTTGTTAATGCCTAGTTCCCTGACACCCAAATGGAAGCTCCATGAGAGTGGGTGGGGACAATATTCGCCCTCTTCTCCATTGCATCCTAGGAGGGTGGCCAGCCGAGTCTTACATTCCTGTGGATTCCATTGCCATTTTTGTCCACACTTCTGCCCAAAGTGCTCATACTCAAAGCAGCTAGTACGTGCTGCTCTTTGGGGAGAGCTGCCCCCCCAGGCTGCTGAAGTCCAGCTGGAGTTGTCTGCACCAAAACACAGAGAACCGAAGACTGGGAATTTGTATAGCCTTGGCCAATGACCAAGGAGTGGGATGGTAGGTATGAATACTCCAGCTCCCTTTCCTCTGATCAGGACAACTCTGAGGTATGATTTATACTGTCTACGGTGCTGACCTACGGAAGTGAGAAAAATTTTCCTCTGTGGGACCTTTCTTGCTTATTTTCTCCATTGGGCCCATGGTCGATGCATTGTATTGATGATTGGCTGACTTCCTTTCATTTCCTGTCTCACCTCCTCAATCCCCTGAAAGGTTTCCCAGTCATTTTCATACAAATCCTTGTGTTAGAATCTTCCTGTAGATAAGCTTCCCAAAGATAGCGCATTTGTTGAATAAATTCATCAAAGCAAGTCTGGATCTCCACATATTTGCTTTTCACATGGACACCCTTATACCAAGCTCATAATCAGAATTCAGATTAAACAGCATCAGCAGCTTTTGCAACCATGTTTGTGCAATCGTTTCATGTTTTACCGAAATGTTCTCTAATGTTTTATAAAGATGAGTGAGAAATGGAAAAATGAAAGCCACTGACACTAGCAGTTAAACCGCTGGAACCCAGATAAAAACCACTTGCAGCGCTAAATGCAGGGAATCCCTGGTTGTGTCGGAATGCCTGATGGATTCAAGCTGTTCAGTCGTGAGGAACAGGTACCGAATTAAATAACATACAGGGAACTCTGGAAATAGATCATAAGACTGCATCGCAAGATGAGCCTTACTGAAGGATGTGGAGAGAGTCTTAAAAAGCATGGAAATGATAAAAATTGGCACCAAAAACCATTCCAGAATTCCAAAGGCAGGGAAGTTCATGGAACTGGAGAGAACTTCTCAGGGATGGGTATGCTTTGTGCTCCCTTGTCAAGAGGAGAAATAGTTCTATAGTCAAGTCTCGTATCACAAATATTTAAAGAAATCTTGTAAAATCCTATGAAAGCCATCCTCAAAGCCTCACACTGAGTTCCCTACCCAGTCTCTTGCAAAATTACCACTAAGCCAGTCATTTCCCTACATTTTAAAGCGAATTTTTTTCTCCTTACTGAATGTCACTTAAAATAATCTGAAAAAAAAATCAGGGTTTTGAGGCAGGAAATTACATAAGAGTAGAACTATTTGCATTTAATGTTGAAGCCAATTTTAATGTTTTAAATAATCATTGCATCATCAAGAATTTTCGTCATGTTTTTTTTTGGGGGATTCCATGGAATATGACTCCTCCATATCACATGCAAAGTTTTGGGTTTCTTCAGTTCTAGGCATTCAGCTTTCATATGGGGTTTTTTTTTGGGAGGGGGGAATTAATGTATTATGCATGACAGAAGAAAGTTTCACAGTCTGACGGAATAATACAAATCACAGCTCTGCCACCAATTATGTAACCTCCCGGAAGTTGATCTTTCTGAGCCTCAGTGTATAATGCTTCCTATGTGGGGCTGTCATGAGGATTAAGTCAGAGAATTGAGATAAAGCACTTAGGGCATAGCCAGCATTCACTGACTATTGAGTCTCTTTCCCATGCTCCCATCACAGAACAGTTGTTTTGAGTGATTTGGCAAACAATTTGACTTGGCTTGAGAGACAAGTCTGAACTCCTTAGCATGACGCACGGGCCCCATGTGATCTGACCTCCATGTGTTTCTCCTGGCTCATCCAACTCCTGCCCCCCTTCCCACCCCACACTCTGCTTCTAAAGGAGCAGCCCACCTCAAATAAGGATAACTCTCTTTCCATACAGAACTCAACGATTGCAACAACCCTGTGAAATAAGTCGTCTCAGAACCATTTTAGAGGCAGGAGAAACAAAAGGCGGGGGGTGGAGGGGAAGCCACACGAAATGATTCTCCCATAACCAGATATCTAGCAATCAATAGAGTCAACTCTGGTACCTGCATGCTAGAGACCCATCGCCTGCCCCAGGCTCAGGGTACAAGGCCCACGGGTGTTCAGTGAAACCTGAATGAACAAATGGCTCTACCCCAGGGAGTAAGCCAAGAACTGAGCAGAGATAAAAAATAGGGGCCGGGATACCAGAATTCTAGTGTCCATCTGGATGACCTGCCCCTTGACACCCTTCACTCACCCAGCCTAGTAACTAAGCGCAGGGGATGCGGTAGATCCAGACGCCCTCCTAGCATTAGGTGTTTGTGCTCCGTGATTCGAACAGAACAGCACCACCTCAGGAACTCGCACTCACTGTCCCTCTGCCTGTCGATGGTATGCGCCTCGTTATCATTTCTATTTCAACACCAATGTCAAAGTAGAGTAGTCATTAGTAACTCAGACTCTGACATCCCGGCTTTGTGACTTCTGGTAACGCGATCTTGGATGTTACTGAACTTCTTGGTACATCTGTTTTGCCTCTCTGGCTCCCCTACAGAAAGGTGGAGGGGTTGCTGTTTAGTTGCCTAGTGCCTACAGCAGACTCGTGCATAGGAGGCATGGCCGTGAAAGGAAGCAGAAATTCGTTTTGTAGATTTTTTGCTAGCACATGGCGCATTGTTTTATTATATATTGTTTAAAGCAATCCTAGCCAAATGTGGAGAGAGACAGAGAGAGAGAGAGAGAGATAAGCAGAGATAGATAAAGGCAGAGATAGGGATTGAGATCTAGGGACCCAGAGGCAGTATTTTCAGCTCTATCTCCAACCTTTGGGTCAATAATTGAGGGAACTGGTTGAGAGAAAATGACTACTCACCATCACAATTCTGTGTTCAAGTTTGATTTGGACTGACACACGAGACAATGCAATGTTTATACAAACTGTGGTTGAAAATACTGGCAGGATACAGAGGTCAAGTCCACAGAGCACAGAAAACACCAGTAAAAAACAAAAATGTGCACAAAAGGACAAATATAAGGAAATGTTGGGAGTAAGATTTAGAAAGTAGTGTCTAATTTCCCTTTAATTTCCTTGATAGATAGTTGAGTTATAGGAAGCCCAGTCCGATTTGCATACACAAGACCCACGCTTGAAATTCACATTCCTGATGTACGTTGTGTGAACTGATCTTCACCAGGTCAGCTGATTTATGTATCTCTTCAGCTACTGAAGACAACGAAAAGGGAGAAGAGAGAGAAAGGGAAGGGGAAAAAGAGAGAGAAAGATTAACCTCAGAATTAAAGCTTACAGTTTTAATGATAGCCAATACATCTGAATCTTTTGTCCTTCCCTCAAGATCAAGAAGGCCAAAATCTCCTTAGGTACAACAAACCACACATCCTCCGACAGAAGCAAATATGTGTAAACATAAAATATGCTTCTTTCAAGGTTGGGTGTGTGTAATATTGAACTGGGTATATAGACATGTTCTAGATAAAGACTACAAAGAAAAACCAAAGTAATAGAATATGATATGATGACTCAATACTCTCCCTGTTTTCAACGCTGTGTGTGTGTGTGTGTGTGTGTGTGTGTGTGTGTCTAAGCTGATGGATAAATGGAACCTTCTACTTGGCGAGTTGAATAAAAATCTCATACCTCTCCATTTTCAGAGACTATAGAACCATAGAACAAAGCCATCCTTTTAATAATAGACAACTGAGGCCCAAAGAGCTCTGTCTTCAGAGTGGAAGACACTGGACTTCAGCAGTGATTTCTGCTCCTCTTTG
Source organism: Lynx canadensis (assembly GCF_007474595.2). Classification (NCBI taxonomy): domain Eukaryota; kingdom Metazoa; phylum Chordata; class Mammalia; order Carnivora; family Felidae; genus Lynx; species Lynx canadensis. Next base: position 12,685,586 of record NC_044320.2, read on the forward strand.
TACTACAGAGCCACTGCTGCAAGGGGCTGCACATTCTTGGTGCATCCAGGTGAGGCGATGTGATCACATCGATCAACAGAGAGGACAAGCCCTGAGCGTCGCCTCCACCATCTTGGATTAAGAGGCAGCTGTGCCTTCTCCAGTCTCCCTTCCCCCATTTTCTGACTGGAGACAGAGGATTCCAAGGCCCTTGAGGATGGTGATTCCACAAGACACAAAAAGCCTGTGTCACTGAATCATCAAGTGGAAAACACCCACCCCTAACTAGGAATACCCATACTGATACCCTGGTTGTATCTTCCTCCTCTATATCCCAAGATTCAGCCTCTTGCCATACTCCCCAGTAAGCATGGATATATATTTGTTGGCTGAAAAATCAGCACTTACCTCAACTGTAAATGGGAATAAGAATCTTTTAAAGACTTGAAATCAAGATACCGAATCATACAATTTTGTGAGTTCTTTACGCTCTGAAGTCTAAAATCTCTGGTCCAATAAATCCTCCAGATTTTTCTGCTTTGGTGTTTTCCAGTTTATCTTTGGCTCCAACTTTGTAAAATTCCATTCCTGTGATTCCCCCCACCCCCATATCTATCTATATTTTGTGTTGTGTAAACTATCTGGTCCTGGTTTGAGGTGGGGAAGAACATACTTCTCTTTGATTTGCCAAGGCAGATCAGAGCAGCTAATATTTATTAAGGAGTTGATAAGAAAGAACATTCTGCTAAGCAAATTGCATGATTAAGTCCAGGCTCTCTGCTAAGCAAATTACATGCAGTGGCTCACTTTTTCAACACCCTATTATCCCCATTTCATAGGTAAGAAAACATAATTAGAGAGATTAAGCGATTTGTCCAATGTCACATACTTAGTAAACAGTACACTTGGGATAAGAACAGAGGTTCATCTGATTTAAAACCTGAGTTTTAATCTCCAGGCTCTGCCACCCAGTTGCAAGCAACGGACAAACTCCAGCTCACCTAAGCAAAAAAAAAAAAAAAAAAAAAAAAAAAAAAAAAAAAAAATATATATATATATATATATATATATATATATAAAAGAAGGATTGAAGATGAGTGTAAGGGGAAAAAAAATCACAGAGAACTAAAAAGGAGCAGGCAGGGATCAAAGCAGCTCTTTCGAGCCCAGGAAGGAAAAACTAACAAACAGCCTTTTCTTTGGGGAGGGCTCTGGGACCAAGAGGCATCTGTTTTCAGCATTTGTGTTGCTCTGCTCCAGAATCAAATTCCATGCCAAGCCTCCAGCCTCACTCACAACCCCTGTCTGCTCCTTGGCCAGAAGAGAGGGCCACTATGAGGGTAGCCCCACCAAAACTGTAGCGCCCAAAGAAGAATAAGGGTGCTATCGCTAGAAAGAGGGGGACTGGACCTGGAGAGGCGAAACAAGGGATGTGTGGTTGCAGCACAGTGCAAATCCCCAATCTACGAGAAGCTATGGTGCCCACATAATGCCCAGATTTCCAACCCCTCACCAGGCTCAGCAAAGCCCGAAGTCGATCTTTCCTTTCTTGAGTAGGGTTGGTTCCGGCTTGATTTGGTTCAACTTGTGTTCTCCCATTCATTAGCTATGTGTCTTTGGAAATTTACTACACCTCTTAAAGTCCCAGTTTCTCCACCAATAATAACAAAAAAAAAGTCTGGTACCACCTGTCTACCTAGCGTCCGGGGCCGCTGTGAGGATTCGAGTCAATAACACGTGAAGGGCTTTCAGCCCGGCGCCTTGCACGTTGAAAGAACTCATAAAGTATTAGCTATTACTAATACCACTGTCATCAGACTGCTAGGACGCAGGTCCAGTCTTTCCTCTGAACACAGAACACCTACTGGCAAAACTCATGGCTGTCAAATGCCAGTCCGTGATCGAGCAACTCACCGATCTGCAACGGAATCTGGCGTCAAGGTGCCCTTTATGAATTCGCGATGATAAGATATAGCAGTTGCTCGGGATTTTTTTTTTTTAATGTTGTTATATATTCTCTAATCGCTAAACTAAAGTGGTGCCATCCCTATGTCTGCCCGTCCGTTGTTTCCACAATTTTACTCATCCGTGGATCTCAGGATCTGAGAACACCCGGCACACCTCCCTTGACCAGCATCGTCTCCGGATGCTCCTGCATGACGTCACTTGCATTAAAAGAGTCCTTCCTTCCCTGTTCCTTGCTCTCCGGCACCTACTTGCTTTAGTTTTCCTTGTAAAATTATACATTTATTTGTCCATCTGTTTATTGTCTGTCTTCCCTCTTAGAACGTAAGTTGCACGCATCGGGCACATTTTTTTTCGTTCATCTCTGTATTCGCAGGTGTCAGCACACTCCTTGGCACGTGTACATATGCTAGTTCCTCCAAAAACCTAAAACAGACCAAGAAAATGAAACAAACAAACAAACAAACTTGAAAAAAGACTCTAGATTAAATGACGTGGATGAAGAAAGAAGGGTCCTCCTTTTAGAGCCGGAGAGAGCTCCCGCGAATACACGCTATCAGGGCCCTCGGAACCTCCCTTCTTGTCTCTGCAGCCTGATACGAGGGTCATCCGGAGCTTTAGTGAGGAAATTGAAGCCAAGCTTCTGTAGATGATACCGTCCGTGCAATTGCTGGTATCTCTGGCCCCGGCTTGACTTTGGTATTGTTCCAAAGTGTTCGTCCAAGTGTGATGTCCTATTTCCTCCAAAGAAGACCCTACCCCCTGTGAGGTGGTGAGCACATCCTATATTCCTCCTGCACTCACTGCTGCAGCAAGTACAACCCGAAGCAGAGGGCACCTCCCGAGCATGGAGCAGGCCGTGCCCATCACAGGAGTCCAGAAAGACTCGAGGTCTACATGGCAGGAACCGGGCCTGCCTCGCCCCCCCGCTGAGCCTTGACCCAACCGCAGTGTCTGGCCCACAGGGGGTGCCCCACATCATCTGCTGAACAAATGAATCTGACTGGCTGGGAGTGGGCAAGAACAGGCAAGCCCTGACGACAAGAACATGACTTAGCGGGTCCTAAAACCACATGGGAACTGAGGAGCTAAAGAAAAGGAGGAGAGCTCCGGAGAGGAAATGTGCTGGGCTCTGCACAGGCAACATGAGCAAAGATCTTGCTAGATCCACCCCTAAGACTCTTTGAATTCCTTGTCTGTGTAAGTTCTTGGATGTCGATCCAGAGAGAAAAATACTTCTCATGCCTTTCATACTCATCTCTTAGACTGTTCATAGCAGTCAAAACTCCAGAATGACTAGGGAGAGACGGTCTCGGTAAGTTTAGAAAGTGAGAAAAAAGGAAGGAATAAGGGAAAGAAGGAGGGAAGGAAGAAAAGAGGAAGAGAAGAAGGGGGTGTGAGAGGGGAACAGAGACTTTAGTTCTATCCAGTTGGTCCTGTAAGGTCAGTTTGTCCCTTTGACCTGGGAATCAACTGGGGGGAGGAGATACAAAGATGATAGCTAGATGATATAGATGAGAGGAAGAGAGAGAGAGAGAGAGAGAGAGAGATGGGTGGATGGATGGGTGGTTAGAAGTTTAGATAGGTAGGTAGATAAATGATAGATAGACAAAAAGATGGTAGATGATGATGATTATGATAGATAGACAGATAGACAGATAATAGAGGTAGATAAGAAATGGATGGATGGAAGATTAGATAAGTAGGTAGATAGATAGATAGATAGATAGAGATAGAGAAATAGATAGAGGTTTTTTCAAGGCTTTAGGCATGAAGATGTTCTTGTTGGCATTAATCAACAGAGCAAACAATCCAAATTACCAACATATTTTGCTGAGGGAGGTGAAATTGTGGTAGATCTCCTCTGCGGCATTGTGGAGAGCGATTTAAATGATGCATCTGAGGATTTACAGCAACATTTTTAAAAAGAGGCTTATGTTACATTTTTATTTTATTTTTTTAAAATCATTGTAACAGCTTTGCTGAGATAAAGTTCACATGCAATACAAGTCATGCTTTAAGGTGTGAAATTCCACGATTTTAGTATACTCGCAGAATTATACAAGCTCACCACAACCAGTTTTTAGAACCTATACAAACCCTCCCCCCAAAATGCCTTACCTTACTCACCAGCAGACAATTCCCATTTTTCCTAATCCCTAAGGCCCAGGAAACACTCATTTTTTTTTTCTATTTCTATGGATTTACCCACTTTGAACATTTCATAAAAGTGGAATAATGCAATATGTGACCTTTTGTATGTGGCTTTTTTACTTAGCCTTATGTTTTCGAGGTCCATCCCTGTTTTAGCATGGATCCCCCATTTCTTTTTTTATTGCTGAATAATATTCCATTGTGTAGATATAGCTTATTAACCCATAGACTTCATTTGACAAATATTTGGGTTGTTCCACTCTTTTGGCTATTATGAACAATGCTGTTATCAACATTCCTGTATAAGCTTTTCTGTGGACATATGCTTTCATTTCTTTTGGGTGTATGTCTGGGAGTGAAATTATTGGGTCACATGGTAACTCTCTGTGTCACCATTTGAACACTTGCAAAGCTTTGTCCTAAAATGACTATACCGTTTTACATTCCCACCAGCGGCGTGTGATGATTCCAAATGTTCCACATCCTGTCATGTTACATTTAAAAATTTTTTTAATGTTTATTTATTTTTGACAGAGAGAGAGAGAGAGAGAGAGAGAGAGAGAGAACATCAGGCGGGGGGTAGGCGGGGCAGAGAGAGAGGGAGACACAGAACCCGAAGCAGGCTCCAGGCTCTGAGCTGTCAGCACGGAGCCGACGCAGGGCTCGAACTCACAGACCATGAGATCATGACCTGAGCCGAAGTTGGACACTTAACCCACTGAGCCACCCAGGAGCCCCTCATGTTACATTTTTATCATTTGCTCTCTGCCTCCCTCTGTGATGCTCAGGCCCAGTTGCCGTGGGTTTTCTTTAGACTTCAGATTTAATGTGAATGAGGGGAAAGGTTGAGTGGCTGTTAGGGATTAAAAAATCTGGCCTTAATTTCTATTGATACAACTAACTTTTAATTAACAGCAGGGGGGAAAAAAGGAAAGAAAAAAAGCTGTATCATCAATCCATCCAGATGTCAGTTGCCATTTAGCTGTGAATGCTTACTTTTTACTGCACCAAAAACTCCCAAGATGTATTTTGACATTATTTACCCTCCTTTGTAATTAGAGTTAGCAAGACCAGCATCTTTTAACATGAGGGTGTTCTTTGAATACCTGCCACCATTTTGGATGGGAAACCTATAATTATAACTTTTACTGTATTATGCTGCTAAGTTTATTTTAGATGAAAAAAAATCCTTTGGCTCTTTGGTCATGGTCACTGGAAACAAAGAACGTATGAGGCAATAAAGACGAAAGAAGAAAAGCCTGGGCGCCCCACATTCTTTGATGATGCCAATTTAAGTGTATTCGAGGCTCTGCTACTTACAAGTAACCAGCTGTAGTGGGTTGAATGGTACCCCCCCCCCAAAAGAAGTGCCCATGTCTTAACCCCTGGAATCTATGAATGTGACTTTCTCTGGAAAAAAGGGTCTTAAATATCACAAGTTGAGGTCATCCTGGACTATCTGGATGGGACTTATAGTCAACGACATGTGTCCCTATAAGAGACATCCATTGGGCAGACACAGGGGGAAGAGGAGAAGGCATTTGAAAACAGGCAGGGGCTAGAATTAAGCAGGCCACAGCCAGTGAGCACCCGGAGCCCCCAGAATCTGGAGGCACCACGGAAGGGTCCTTCCCTAGAGCCTTTGAGGCAAGCCCTGATTTCAGACTTCTGGCATCCAGAACGGAAATACAGATTGTGGTAATTTGTCACGGAAGCCCTAGGAAGCTAACACACCAGCTGTGTGGTCTTGACACGATTATGTCACCTTCCTGAGCCATTTTCGCCTCATCTGTTAGGTAAGGACAGTAACACCTACCTGTAGGGATGTAATGGGGATTAAACCTAACATGATTCAGACAGCCTGGTGCTTAGTAGGTGCTCAATAAATGGTAGTTGTGGTTATTACGCTGCTGTTATTAATACTATCGATTTCACAAAACTTGAAGGGAAGCAATAATCAGAGACCCAAGGAAGCTTCAAGACTCTGCTTTTGTTCTGTTTTGCTTTTTCCCCCTCAAGATATTTTATGAAAGACTGGACTATTTTTAATGCAGTTTTCGAACTACTGAAGGTTTGCATTCAAGGAGTTTTTTCAGTGACCTCACCCTATGCTGAGATCCATGATAAATGCTAAGCTGAGTAAATATTAAACCAAAGAAAGTGGTCAAGGAAGCAGGTTATAATTAAGCGGGTGTTACAGTCTATTAACCCTCTTTATAGGAAAAAAACAATGGTCTTTCCATGAAAGAAACCCAACTTGAACCACAGGCTGGAAAATCTTAAGAGAATGGAGTTAATTTGATTAGCCAGTCATGTTTCTCCTCTCAATAAACCCCGGCAAAGTTCAGACCAATGGACTCTTAATTTCAGGGAGAAACCTAACGTCTCTCTTTTTCTGGCTCTCGTGCCCTCTCTGGGAATTCACTCATCTTTTCTATGACAACTAGGATTACCCTCCCTCAGTCACTACCATCTGTCTTTACTGCTCTCGTTTCCACTACCGCTGTCCTAGTTCGGCACCTCCTCAGTCTTCCCTGGATGACAGCTGCTGTCCCCTCACTGATTTTACTCTTCCCTCTGTGCACCCCTATAGACCATTTGCATCCAGCAGCCTGAATGAATGAACTTGTAAAAGCATAAATTACTCCACGTCAACTTAAAGCCCCCCCAGCGGCTTCCCATCTCCCTCAGAACAGAACCTAAGCATCTTGCCCTGGACTCTGAAAGCCTAACATGTCCTCTTTCCCTAGGTTCTGTCACACTGACCTCCTTTCTGCTCCCCCAAACTCACCAACCTCATTCATTCCCTCCTTTGGGACTCTCCTTCCAGCAGCCTCTCTGCTTTACGAGGCTGCCCCTTTCCTTTCTTATGAATGGCCCGTCCTTGACTCTCACATCTCTCTTGCGTGTTACCTCCTCGGAAAGGCTGTCTTTGACCACCAACCACTCTCAATTCCACCACCTTGTCTGACTTTTTTCTTAGTGTTTATCTGAATAGGCACGCTTATGAATTTGCTCACTTGGTTTCTATCCTCCTCGTTAGAATATAAACTTCTTTCAAGCAGGAACTTTGGCCATCTTGGTCACTGCTCTGTCCCCACCGCCTAGGATAGTGCCTGGCTCATCAAAGGTGACCATAAATATCTATCAAGTGTTCAGTGATTATTGACTTAGAGCAGTGGCTCTCAAATGGGAGTGATTTTGCCCCCAGAGGATATTTTCAGGGTCAGGATATGATACTTGACTTTGGAAGGGTGGGTCCACAATGTACACAGAACACTTGGATATAACACACACTCTAACCAGGACTATACAAAAGATTTACCAGAGGGGAGACTTTTCCCAAAACTTTCATTACCATACCTACATACCACCTGTTCTACAATGTATACCATATTGGTTCTCTAAATCAGCTTTAATCTAAATACATTTCTTTTTAAGCTTTGACCTCGCTAGTTTTATGAGACTGTATTCTTTCCTACCAATTCACTTTTTAAAATGGCTTTATGGGAATGCGATTCACGTGCCATACAATTCACCCATCGAAGTTGCACAACTGAATGGCTTTTAACATATTCTTAGATATGTGCGACCATTACCACCGGCCAGTTGAGAACATTTTAATCAGTACTAAGCATTTAAAAATGTTTATCTACCCACTCCCCGCGGGCATCTTGCTGACCAGCAATGATAGAAGATACCTCCCTTTTGGACACTGCTTAACACCCAGTCTTTGGGGTACAGAGCAAGATAGGGGTAGTTGGGCTTCTCCTGATGTAAGTGGCCTACGGTTTGGGAAGATGGATATGGGTGAGGAAGGGTTAACTCCTAAGGAGCAACAATATAGGGCTTTGTGGTTTGTGGAGAAGCCTGAGGTCAGGAAAGGAGCCAAGAGTGAAGTCTCTGGTTTGAGGTCTCCAGTGCACAGATTATGGTGAGAACGTGTTGGGAAGCATCAGAGATTAGGACCCAGGTATAAAAGCAGAGTTTCTCCAAGGGGGTTGTCAATTACAGGAAGATGCCTACAGCAGCAGGGAGCAGCCTCCCGGCTCAGTCCCACCCTGCCTGGCCAGGCTTCTGGATTCAAAGTCCATCCTGGTCCTCTGACTACACTCCTCCACTCCCAACATCCTGCAGCAAGGTGCTGGGCAGAGAGCAATGCCACATTCTCTAGGAGACCAAGACTCTGGTCCTAGCTGCCCCCCCATCACCCCAGGGTCACCTCCTGAGGGTCCAGCCAGATCTGTTTATAAAGACCCTGACAGCTCCATTCAGGCTACCAAAAATTTTACAAGACAAAAATAGTACACTCAACCTTTCGATGTGGAAGTCTGAGAGAAATGGCATGATTTTTACATGGGCATCGTTTGGATGGAAAAGGACGTCTGCTGAGAGATCAAGCCCTCTCCGCGTTGTAGGAGGCAGGGAGATAAGCATCACATAAATACAGACTTGGCACGTGGAGCTTTCATGTCGGTTCTTCTGACACCAGACAGTCTGTTGCCATGGAAATTGTTCCATCACTTCACAAATACAGCCTCCCTTCCAGAAGTGCAGAACGGCCTAGCACGTCTGCATTCGGGGATCAAACTTGAAGGCTATCGTTCTGCCCCACGCAGGGCACACCTCTCGCATCTCTCACTTTGTCTTCTGACCTCACGATGAAGGATTTGGCCGCATTAGCGTGATACGGTTAAAGGGTAGTTTCCCCTTTACTGACAAAATGCCTCCAGGAGTCTTTCCTCCTCTCGGCTAGCGAGAGGATGCATGGTGCCTCGTTGGCCTTAAAGAATCCAGCCCCAGCTAAGGGTCTGTTCAGCCCGCTTCTGGGTCTGGGGGAAGGTGCTCTTGAGATATTTCGTGTGACTGGCTGCAAAGAAGGCGTTTGGTTGTCTCCTAAAAATATCCCTTTGATAAGACATCAGGCAAGACTGCTGGCTCCCAGGCAGTGCTCAGGGTGTCAGAGAACACACAGAGATGGCTCAGGCCAGCATTCCTGTCGGTGTATTTACGCACTGGTCATAGTAACACAGGCTGTAACCTAGGCTTCCAGTTAGCAAAGCACTATCTATGTGTTATTTCACTAGGTCTCAGAAGTTCCCCGAGGGAAGATAATGCCACGATTAGTAGCACTCACCCAGGGAGCCTGGGAAAAGTCAAACAGATGTCTTTTGACTCCAAATCCCTTGCTTAGAGCCCATCCCACACCCTCAGAGAAACACGGTGCCTGGCAGAAAAGGATCAGAGCCAGACAAAAATACAGCCAGGTTGTCAATGAGGGATGTAAATGAGGAGGGAGAGAAAAATCCCATGTTTTAGGGGAAGTCAGAACGACTTCATGGAGGAGGCAGTATTGGATGAACTAGACGTTTGAAAGTGGGAATGGGGAGTGAGACTCCTCCTCAGCCAGAATACTTACAGATTTCCGCGAGGCTGGCCTCCCTGATAACGAGTAGGGAAGAAGTTGGTCTTAAACGCTTTCCACATCCTTTGTATCCGTGCTTGGTGTTTATATCGTAAGGGTTAAAGGAGTGCACCCAATAAAGCACTTAGTACTGTACCCAGTGTGAAACGTGGTTAACGTGTTACCTGTAGGACCGATCTCTGATTCTGACTAACAAAGACATCGATGATCACTGAATTTTTTTGCCATACTTGTCAATGTTTATTTCAGAAGAAAAAAAAATAAGCTTAGGAAAGGAGTAAGTGGCCTTCTATCTGTTGTGACCTAGATCTTAACAAATACTGTCGTAAGTGCTTTACTCCTGGGTTGGCAAATGGCCTTTATAAGGTCGAGGCAGTGAGCTGGTTCATAGAAACGTGCATAGCCTATGTAGATGACAAGCTTCTTCCACCCCCAGCCATAAACTCAGGGGCAAGGGCAAACGCTTTTTGGCTGTCACAGAGCTCAGGCGCGTTGCTCTTTAATTCGTGCCAACAAACTCTGTGAGTACTTCAGGGCCTGTATTACGGCTTCAGTACAGAACAAGTCCTACCTACAGCATTCCTAGGACATGACAAGGTTCCAAGATGAAAAGTTTCCTCTAGGTCACCAAGGGCGAAGGGGAGGGCTTTGTGCCTCATAAATAAGAGGCAGGCGTCACATTGATTTGCCTTGAGCTATCACTTCCCTTTTGGAACACGATGAGAATAGAAAAGCAATGCCGGTTAAGACACAAAGACACACACACCCACACACCCACACACCCACACACCCACAGTGAATGTGAACCAAGTACACATCGACACAATCACAGCTGCAGGATAAAGGGCCGTGAGCAACACAGACATCAGCGCTCGATGGGGTTACTAGCCTCCAGACACAGGACACCCCTGTCCTCAAAGGCTGCGGAGAAGGCATTCATAGGTTAAACCCCTTGGGGCATAAAACAGGCTCCTCGCCATCTGGTTTCCTCTCAGATTTAGCAAAACAGAAGCATCATCACAGCTGGACTTCTTAGAAAAGTCCTGACGACATCACCCAGTAATAGCTAACGATGAAGGAGAAGGAACATCAGAAAACTACACTACTCTACGGTCTGTGTGGCAAGAAGGCACTCCCATCTCAGGATCCCTTCGGGGAGTCGCTGTGATAGGAGATTTGGCTTTCAGAGGGGGCATGGACACGCTGACTCTTTTCAAACACCCTAACTCATATTCAGACGTAGTCTAGTCTGGTGGTTAAGCCCTCAGGCTCTCAGACCATACTGCCTGGGTTCGAATGCTGGGTCTGAATTTAAATACTGTGTGATTTGGGGCAAATCACTTACCCTCTCTGTGCTTCATTTCCCTCATCCACAGAAAAAGCTTACCACGAGGATTAAATGAATCAATCAAATAAAGCACTTGTTACGAAGTGAACGTACCAAAAGCATCACCTACGATTGTTTAAGCTCTTTTTAGGAAGTCAGGGGATTGAGTAATATATTCTAAGTCATTTCCATCAGAAAAAAAAAAAAGATACATTTAAATATCCTTGTTTGGTTTTGCGTTATGTAAAGGAATAAGCGCTGCTTAGGTAGGAAATTAGTTGTTTGACTGAATAAACAAATAATAATTAGGACATGCTTAATATGTGCCAGGCGGTGCTCTGAGCCTGGGCGTATAGCTGGGGGAAAAACACAAAACTAAAAAACAAACAGAAAGATACACATCTCTGTTCTCACGAAGCGTACAGAGTTGGAGAGAAACACGCAATAAGCAAGATAAATAAGGGACATGGGGGGCGTGTCAGAGAGTGTTAAGGACCACAGAGAAAAGACGTTGCAAGATATCTCCTGCATGCCATCATGTTATCATCAGTCAACTCTACTGATCACCCGTAGACGGTCAGGCCTGTCCCGGTCTCGTAAACAGAAATATATCTCCGAGTTAGGTGAAATAAGCAAGACGATATGGGAAATATGTACACCTCCTATTTGTAACACGGGCCCAACATTGTTTGAGTCATCTGAGGTTGTGCCCAGAAAGGTGGAACTGTCCAGCAATCCTTGGCCTGTCCCCCTTCCATCTCCCTGTAGATACAGTTGCCCCTTTTAGACTACTGTGTTCTTTGGGGATCACCTCTTACTTTTTTCTCTGAAGCCGGACAGAAGCCTCCTATTTCTGAGGGCAGCACAGGTATTTCATCTGCGCTGAATCAACCTGCAGTGGTCCAGTCGTGTTGTATTTGCCTCTTGCAGTCTCTGTGGTCCAGTGTCGGCTGGCCCAGAGTATGCTCTGAACTGCAGAGCTACCCATCAACTCTCCCCCAGAATGCAAGACGGGGGCTGGGAATGGTGGGGTGAAGGGATGGAGTGGGGATGTCAGCAGCCCTGAGCTCTAGTAAGAGATGTTTAAATAGTGACGAGAATAGGTATGAGACAATGAAGATTAACCTCTGAAGACCCGAGGTCAGGCCTTTGTTCGGAAAACACTAAGTGAGCACCTTCTGTCCGCCTGGCATTTTGCAAGGGCAAAATGAAAAGACAGAGGTGTCGCCTAGCTTCCCGGAGCTTTCAGACGAAAGCAAGATGGCACACACACTGTCACAACCATATTCAACGGCTGAACAGGTTGAACCCTTCAGAAAGCCCTCCGTTGAGCCTCATCTGGCCCCATGGAAATAAATATCATCATCTCCACCTTAAATGAAGAAACTGACATCCGAGACTAAATAAGGAAAGTCAGAAGGGAAGGAGACCACCTAAGACACCGTTATAACGGGAAATTGACAGCTCAAGGTATTTTTATAATAAAAGGACTGACCTCCCAGCTCCTCTCGAGCTGAGGAAATATGGCACTTCAAAAACCAGGCAGGTGAGTGTCTCTTGGGTGGTGCCTATCACACGCTTGCCTGAACCCCTCGTAACCATGCCTCGCAAAAAATTGAAGAAATCAAGGACTTTCTGCTCACGGCCAGGTGAAAGGATGCCAAGTCCGTCAAGACCAAGGAAAAATAAGGATAATGCGAACCTTAAAGTCCGATGCAGCAGATACCTTTCCACTTCGGTCATCACAGACAAAGAGAAGGAAGAGCAACTGAAGCGGTCCCTGCCCCCAGGTTTGGCAGTAAAGGAGCTGAAATGAACCCGGCACACTAATTGGAACTGTATTAAAATTTTAAAAATTCTTAAAAAAAAAAAAAGAAAGAAAGAAAGAAAGGGAGGGAAAAAAAGGCAAAAGATGAAATTTCACCTGTACATAACTTAGCGTAGAAACAGTACGTTCCCCAGGCAGGTTGATGTGTGGGGAGGAGTGTGAGAATCAGCAAACCCACCCAACCTCCCCAGGCCAAACCTCCCTAGTGCATCCCCGACTGTGGGGCGCTAACAGTAAAGGAACCCAATTACCAATAACGGGCTTTAGTATCACTCCTCAGGGAGCAAGACGTAGTAGGGGTCTGAGTTTCATTCCCTGCTGATAGGGAGGGAGGGAGGCAGTGAATGGGGAAATCAAATCATCCATCCTACACCAAGCCCTTGGAGAGCGCCCTCACCTCCTTCCTGACAGCGTCCATGGGTAACACTACCAGCAGGACAGGTATTCGTCTACACCCAGAGATGAGAACACGGTGGCTCAGAGTGATGAGGCAATTTTCTTACTTGCATTGGGCTGGGGAGATGGCCAATGGCAGTGTACGTGGATTTATTGAGTTTCTGTTGCTTACCAGCACAGGGCTCTGCAGGGCTGTATGCAGGGCAGTCACCCTCCTTGAGGATGTTTCCAGCTATCTCCCGCAGGAGAGGAAGGCCTTGACTCAGGGAACTCTTGGAGCCTGACCACAGATGGAGTTCAGAAGAAAGGGAAGCTGTGTGGATCACCTGCAAGGTGCCAGGAGCCTTCTCTAAAGGGTCTCACCCTTGCAGAGAAGCTCAGGAGCCACCCAGGCACATCAGCAGACAAGTTTTTAATGGAGGCAAATACCATCAAAGGAAAAAGCTACCCTTCCCGGTTACGGCCATCAGTTGTTTCCATGTTATGACAGCAGAGAGCGCATATCTCCAGTAGAGAGCACGCATAGGAAGGGGGAGGCAGGATCGGGGAAGGGGCCTTTGGATTTGTCTAAAGCTCCAATTTCCTTTCATGAATATTTCATTTAAATCCTGTATTAATCATTAAGTGGTAATGACTGTCTCTGTCTCCCCTGCACTCACTCTGTCTCTGTCATTCAAGCGTGTATTTCTGTCTCCCTTCCTCCTTCTCTCTCTCTTCTGTCTTCTTCCCTGTCTGTTGTTCATCACACCTTTGATGTCCTGTTTCTCTCTCCATCTTCTTTTCTTTATCCTTCATACTTCTCTGCTCAGTTTCCTCTCTCTCTCTCTCTCTCTCTCTCTCTCACACACACACACACAATTTTTCTCTCCTGCCCTCTATTCTCTTGGTTAGGGAAGAGTATGCATTTCCCATGGCAAAACAGGTCAACGTGTTTGAAGGAACAGATGAAAATCAGAAGGTATGGGAACAGAAAGAGGAAGCAGAGAAAGTTAAGGTTGTATGACTTTCCTTCAAAGAAGAAAGTACGATGGGAAGATTATTGGTGCCTCAGCACAAAATCCGTCTGGTTTGTCCCCAGCCTTACCTTCCGCTACCTTTCCCCACCCTGACCCAGATGTCCTCCTTGCTCAAGCCATGCCTCTGTGTTCAAATAATATTAAATGACTAGAATCGTGTTTCTCTGTTCTTTCACCAGACTAAGTTATATGTGTTCAAGATTTCCCATAAATACTAACAAGCATTATTAGTCAGAAATTATGTGAATTTTTTATGCTTTCCCCCCAGATTCTTTGCTATTGGAGTAAGACCAAAAATTGTAAATCATCAAAAACCCAACAAATCCATTGGGTCTGGCACGGCTCCTCTGCCGGAATCTCTGGTGACACCCCCTCATATTACCCTCTGCTTACCCAGAACTACCAGCACCCTTTGGTCTTTGCAGCCCTTATTTCAGTCGTTTCATTAGACATTTTTATGCCCATCCTCTCATCTTACCTTTACAACAACCCTGTAAATTGAGGTGATTACTCTCATTTTACAGATAAGGAAAGGAGACTAAGAGAAGCAAGCAGTTTTCCCATGCGCACATATTTAGTGCGAGACTCAAGTCTCAGATGTGTCTCTTCTCAATTTCTCCAGCTGTTGCCCAGTCGATAGGTGGTCACAAGACTTTCCTCAGTGGTCCCACTGATCCTCAAAGGTGGATTGCTTATTTTGAGGTGTCAAACACTAGCTAGCTCTGAAGATGCCAACAATAGCCACGATACAGAGTGTGCTCTCTTCTGGTCAAATCACTCAAGAGAATTCTTCTTTCCAAGCTCATTCCCTGGGTATGTAGCCGTCTGTCCCCTTCCTCCCAGGATGAGTCCCAGGCCAAAGCTTCTGAAGATCCTGGGGAAATAATAACTCCTTTTCATTCCTACTGCACCCCACTTTCCCCCAAATCTGAAAATGTTTGCAATGCTTCAGTCTTCTACAGGAACTGGCAATATTCAGAGGACGGGGCTGTGTCAAGACTTCTGTTAGTGTGGAGCAAAGCAGACAGTGAAGGCTCTTAAAGGACTGGCCTATCTCTCCTGTGAGCCCAAAAGCCTGAAGATGGAAGAAATGCCCCCACAGGTTGGACAAAGATCTATCTATTCCGCCCAGTGCTTAGTCCTCATCCAGACATCCCTGCCGCCAAAGATGAACTCCTCAGTGTCAATGAAACTTATTCAGGGAGAAATCTGCCTGAATATTTTGGCTTGGCTTCCACTGATGAGCTCTCCCCAGCTCAAAGTGTCATTTGAAGCTGGTGGAGAACCCAGGAGGAGAAAGCCAGGGGCAGTGATTCATCATATTTTTCATAGAACTTCTCTTTTCCTTGGAAGTTAACAAAAAGGCAGTCGGAGGGGGAAGGGGCTACATTTCGTGAGTTATGACAATGGGTCATGAAATGAAATTAAATTGATGCTTGTGGGTTGCAATTAGCTAGGCGTAATCATGCATTCCATAAGTGACTAAGACAAGGTTTGCGCTCAGTGGCAGGTGGTCCCAGAAGCAGGTTTGAGAACCAAATCTCAACAGAAAAGACCCAGAGAGGGGAGAATAATAATAATAGCTAAGACTACCTTAATGAAAACTTAAACAGCCTCATTCTTCTCATTTTACAGATGGAGAAACAGAGGCACAGGGAGTTGACTTACTCAAAGTCATCCAACAAATAATCATTGAAGCTGAGATTAGAACCCACGCAGCATGACTTGAGGGTAAAGTTTCTTTCTACCTCTGCCCAAATAGGATGAAGGGCCACGCTCTGTCTACCATTTCGTGTCCTTGTGTGTATGAACCAAAGAGGGACTGTATGGTCACTGAGGAAAAATGTCTCTAGACTGGCGCTGGCCGATGGAATTATACTATGAGGCACATTTATATTTTCAACTTTTAAGCAGCCACATTTTTTAAAGGTCATTTATTTAGAGACAGAGAATGAGTGGGGAAGGGACAGAGGCTCTAAAGAGGGCTCCGCACTGACAGCAGCCTCACGTGGGGCTCGAACTCACGTACCGTAAGATCGTTGAACTGAGCTGAATTCGAATGCTTAACCGACTGAGCCACCCAGGTGCCCCTCTGGCAGCCACATTTTTAAACAGTAGAAAGAAAGAGGTGAGGCTAGTTTTAACGGTGTATTTTATTTAACCCAACAGACCCAAAGTATTATCATTTCAACATAGAAGCCACGTAAAAAGTTATTCCTGAGATATTTTTGATTCTTTCGCTCAGACCAGGTTTCATAGCACATTGCGTGTGTTCAGTAGCCACATGTTGGATGGCATGACTTTGGACCAACAGTGCTACATCGCGAGGAGCCTGAGAAAACACTGTGCCCCTCCAGTGTCCCAGGAAGTCAAAATGTCCGGGGCTGGGACCAGGCTCTGCTATTTTTTTTTTTTTTTTTTAAATACCAGGATGCTTCTAGAACATAGACTCTAAAATCCTAGGTGGGAGATTCCTTTTTCTTATTCCCTGTGTGTCCCAGTTACCTTAGACGGAGGCTGGAACCTTCTAAGCAGTGAGAATACGCTTCATGAGCAAGCGAGTGGGATGAGGTGTCCCTAATGCTTGTTCTGACTCTGCCGCTCACCTGCTGGGCGACCACGGCCTTACACCAAACCTCCTGAGCCTGACCTTCTTCAGCAGCAGCGACAGGTTCTCTGGACCCGGGGCTTGCTCTTCCCCTTCTGCCTCTGAGATGAAGAATCCCAAGAACGTGTGGCATCCACCTGACACACCCAAGCCCAGCCCAGCCGTGCAAGCCCCTTTCACCAGGCCTTCACCCCCCATCTACAGCCCACGGTCTGGGATCCCCAGTTACGGGGCACCCCGCGG
The DNA here is from genome assembly GCF_007474595.2 of Lynx canadensis. Lineage (NCBI taxonomy): Eukaryota > Metazoa > Chordata > Mammalia > Carnivora > Felidae > Lynx > Lynx canadensis. The sequence goes on from NC_044320.2 coordinate 12,702,527, forward strand.
TACTGCACTGGCTCAACACAGGTCATCGCCGTGGTGGTGGTATCTCCACAGCCCCAGAAGATGTAAATTTCGTCTTTCAGGTCTTAATATGACGTTTCTGGGCCGTGTCACATGCCGCGCCTGAGCAGAAGGCGTTTTCCTTGATGTGCTCAGCAGCTACGCTGGTAACAGGGGGGTGGGTGGTGGCAGATGTCGCCGCTCCTAGCACGGGGACGGCTGCATCTCTGCAGGTTCGGCTTCAGCGTGGGTGGGTGGGGGAAGGAAGGCACGGGAGGGGGGAACAGGGCGCCCTTTCCGCGTGAACATCGTTTGCAACTGTGCTTTCGTGAAGACAGAAGAAGAAGAGTCGTGAGCCTCACGTCAAGTTGAGGCACGCCGAAATGTTGGGGAGCTGGCCTGTTAATACCTTTGACCACCGGAAGGAAGGAAGGAAGGAAGGAAGGAAGGAAGGAAGGAAGGAGGGAAGAGAGATGCTGTCACAGCCTTCGGGATACTCTGAGCAGGGTATCAGAACTTGTGTGGCCCGTGCTCCCCCATCGCCAGCACCCGCACCGCCTCTCTGTTCCTGGCTCGCACACTTCTCCAACGCTTGCCCTTTGCCCCGGGCATGCCGGGCTAACAGTGCTTGGCCGAACAAGCTGTGATCTCTCACGAGCCCATGCATTTGCACATACTCTTTCGCCAGGCTAAATTCTACCCATTCTTGAACACTCATTTGGATGCCACCTCCTCCAGGAAGCATTCTTTGACTACCCCCAGCAAGCCTAGGTTGGATCAGGGATCTCTCCTTTGTGTCTTTCCAACCTGCGGGGTTCCTGTCACCGTAGCACCCAGCGGTCCCAACTAGCTCCTTCCCAACAGACGGCCATCTCCTTGAGGGAGGGGACTGCGTCCTTCATCCACCGTCCCTGGCACACTGGGTGGAATACGACAGGCTCTTAATTTGAAGAATGAGAGAGGGAGGGAGAGAAAGAGGGACAGAGGGAGAGAGAAGGAAGAAACGTTACCTGAATGAAGGGTAGGAGAATTGTGACCTGAATTGTGTCCCCCACATTTCAGGTTTTGCAGCCCTAACTCCCAATGTGGGGCCTTTGTGGAGGAAACTAAAATTAAACGAGGTCTCGTGGACAGATCCCTACCCCAATATGACTGGTGTCCTTACAAGCAGAGAAGCCCCAGTAACGCACGCACACAGAGCAAAGACCACGCGAGGACACAGGGAGACGACGGCCACCTACAAGCCACGGAGAGAAGCCTCAGGAGAAACCAACTCTGCCAGCACCCTGGTCTGAAATTTTCAGCCTCCAGCGCCATGAGAAAATCCATCTCTGGGTTGTTTGAGCCGCTGAATCTGTGGTGTTTGCCAACGGCAGTCCGGGCAGGCCACTACAATAAGCGATAGATATTTTCAGCCCCGTTGCACAGACAAGGGAGGAAGAGAGAGGGCTGTGCGGCAGCTGTGGTGGTCTGCCGCCCAGGGGTCCCTCTGCAGAGAACCTGCTGGAAGGAGCTCAGGGAACCTGCAGCACCACGTGGTGAGGATATGGCAGGTGCTCGCACCAAGGACCGGGGCCTTGTTGTCAGGGCTCTCCCCGAGAACAGCAGGGAGACTGAGTACCAGGCCATTTCACGCCCCAGGGCTGGATGCCTCTAGGCGACAGTTCCGCTCGGGCTTCTCCTGTTGGCTGAGACTCCATCAGAGAGGGAGTGTGACCCGAGGCTCTTCTTGCGTCCTCCTCCCTCCCCTCTGCTTCGCAGGGGCCAGGCCCACATCACCCTACAAGCCTCTCTCCACCTCCCCGACTCAGTCTCCTTTTGGTTCCACACCAGCATTTCCCCCAACAAGCCTCTTGCCCATTGACCCCTGTCTTGGTAGCCGCTTTTCAGAGAAGCCAAACTGACAGAGGCTGTGCAGAGAGGGGCATCCACTGAGCGCTCTTTGCTTTAGAACCTGTTTATATCACCCTAGCAACAGTGTTTAATGCTGGACCACTCTTGTCACCTTTCCGAGGGGATGTCTCCAGGTGGCTTCCACGGTACCAGGCTTCACGCCCGGTCGGTAGACAGCCAGTCATACCCTGAAGCCTGGGTATGGATCCCTTGAGATGAAACTTGAAGGGTAAAGAGATGTTCCAAGGGCAGACCAGGGGCAAGCAGGACCCTCTCAGCTGTGGCGAGAGCACGTGCCATGGCCTGTGGTCAGAGGGAGCGGGGCCAGGGGGAGACTAGCCTGTGGTCTCATGACAGGGAGAATGGAGGGAGCAGGGGACTAGATGCGGAGCCCAGAGCCACAACCCAGAGAAACCTGTCTTCTTCACTGTGAGCCCCTAGTGTCCCGGAGACGCCTCGCACTTGGCAGGCACTTGATGAATACGTACTAGAGTCATCAGCCAAGAAACGTAACCATTGAGCTGATGAGTATCAATCTGACTGCTGGGTTAACATAGTCGGCATAGAAATACGCAGTGGATTTCTCTTCTTTTCCTTGCCTTCATTTTTATTTCATGCCATGTCATTGAAGGTTGGGGTGAATTCGAAGTAGAGATGAGTCAGGGAGGGGCGGAGCTGGTTAAAGGGAGGTAGCCTTTGATACCCTCCCTGTTGAAGCTTCGTTCCTTCTGGGCCGAGGGTCTGAGGCACAGCAGCTCCCAAAGAGTTAACTCCCGGCAAGTTCCAAAGCTGCAGCCTTGAGAGGCCAGCAGCCCCCTCCATCTCCACCTCTAAATCAATCAGACAAGATTTTCTGAAGCCATCACTCTAAGTTTTCCTTTGATCATTATCTTGTCCCCTGTTATACACCCGTTCTCTGTCTTGCCCCAGCAGCAGGGGAGACAAGCTGCCTGTTAGCAGACGGACTGCAGATTCCTTGGAAGAGGCCGCCTGCTGGTGCTTTCACGCTGCAGGACTTCAAAGGGGAGCCCCGCACATTGAAACACCATGGGGGAGAAATGCTGGAAAGAGGTGCACGTTCTACTGAGTGAAGCCTGGCAGTGTTCTCTCTCGGCTTCTGGCAGAGCCATTCCCCAAGGGGCCACAGCGATGAAAACTACTGGTTAAGGAAAGAGGGTAGATGCAACCAGCAGAAATGGAATTTTAACCAGCACCTAGTACTTTTAGACTAGAGGTTTCTCTCCGCTGGACCTCAGTTTTCTCATCTATACAGTGAATAATGATCTTTTAAGTGTCCTTCTGATCGTGGGCATATGTCTCTTTCTAGGGAAATGGATGGATGGATGGGTGGATGGATGGATGGCAGAAAATGAATTACATAGGCAGATGATAGAAGGTAATAAATATGATGACAGAGATGGCTAGAGAGAACAGAAGAACAATTCACTGAGTAACGGGGCTAAGTAAGATAATACATGGAAATGGCCTCGTATTGCCTCATAGATGCCTCATAGATGTACAATAACTGAAAACTAAAGCAGTAGAGAAGCTCTTTGGTTCTTAGAATCACCAAAAGAAACAAGCTATATGCAATTGCCAAATCTGTATATTCATGCGCCTGCTTAGCATCTTCACTTGAGTCTCACCGAATCTCAAAATCAACCTGTTTCAAACCTAAAGTCTGACCCCCAATAGCCCCTTTGCTCCCCGTCTCTCCGGGATAAGGACTGCCATCTGTCAAGTTTCCCTGGCCAGAAATGTGAGAGCTGTTCCTGACTCACCTTCTCCCTAACCCTCACGAGTAATTTTTCACCAATTCCTATGAAGTTGACTTTGAAAATACTCAAATCACCTACTTTTCAACTCTTCGTTGACTCTATCCTAAGTCAAGACATCATCTTTTTTTCTAGACCATCCCAGGGGCTTCTGGCTGCCCTCCTGCTTCTCCATTTGCCAATCCTTAATACGATTTTCACACAGCAGGGAGAGATTAGGCCACTTGCCTGCTCCAAACCCCCCAGTGTCCCCTTTTGCACTTCGGATAATCCAAACAGTTTGCCGTATGCAACAAATCCCTCCATGTGTGGCCCAGCTGACTTGCCCAGCTTCATCTTTCACCGTGCTCCCTCTCCTTCCCTGTGCTCTAACTACAGTACTGCTCTTTCACATTCTCAAATAAACCCAAGTTATTTCTCACTTCAAAACCTTTATTCTCATACACCTCAAGCCCCGCCGAGCCCATCCCTTAAGCCGATCAATTTCTACCCCACCTGCATCACAAATATCACTCAAAAGATGCTCTCTGTCTCCACGATTAAGTTAGGCTCCCAGTTACACCCTCCCTTAGAACTTTCTACTCGTCTCCACGAATCCTTATGATAGTTTCAAACTCTGTGTTTATGTATGTGATGGCTTGTTTAGACTCTGTCTCCTGAATCGGCTTGTAATGTCCACCAGGGCAGAGATTGTGTTTTGTTGTTGTGCACCACTGTATCCCCCAGTACTTAGTTCCAAATGAATGTGAGTCATTACATATTTGTTCAATTGTGGAATGCATGAAGTTGCTCTATCTCCAATGGTTTCTCATAAAAATCAATGCTAAGGTTCAATGTCTTAAGTAGTATTTCATTATTTTTTTCACACTTAAACCTCAAAAATACATGAGAAATAGGGTATCTCCATGTTGAGTTTTCTAGGTCCTTGGAATTAAGGAATTCAGAGCTGAAGAGAAATTAAGAGCCTTCCTATTCTACCTCCAACCTGAAACTTGAAGTTTTTATTTCTCTAAACTTGCTGACCTTCATTATACGAAGCATCCATCAGTGATTATGCTAGAATTGTGGGATTAAAAGGCTTTTTTCTTTTTAACTGTTTTCCAATCGATTGTTATGTTATCACTCTCATAATGAAAATAATGGGTATAAATGCATTTTGAGCATTTAGTGAAGAGGGTCGAATCCATGCATAGGTGGAAGGTTTGCTGGGACCTGGTATGAACTACCAGTACTATTGCTGTAAATGAACATGTACTGAGCAGAACCCATCTAATGTAAGGATCTAGTTTCTCTTTTTGCGATAACGTAACTATAATTCGAAAGTATGGAGGATTTTCCCCTAGGTTACACAGCCGACAAACAGAACACTAACTTAAATGTCTGACTTCAAAATCCACAACAAGGCAAAAATTCAGAAGTGAAGGCAGATCCCAGAAGCAATTTATCAATAATCACACAGATTACTGACGAGTTCTACGTGCCCATCTCTAAATTCTCAATTTCTCACCTACCCAATTGCCTCTTCCCCTCTAATAACATCTTCTTTCTTAACTAGTTCCTATTTTATTACATGTTTAGTGAGGGATTAGAAAATCAATACCCATTCCATGAAAATACTTGCAAAATCAAAAGAGATATTAACCCACAATTCAACCAAGCAGAGGCAATATTGTTCATTTTAGCAGTCCAGATGAGTAAGATTTCCTGCTTATAACATCGTATCTGCTGTAAAGATTATTGACGGTAACATTTCTTTTCATGCAAAAAGCAGATACCAGTGTTCTGGCTATTTTTTAAATGATCAAACAGCAATCAATCACGTTCCTTGAAATGTTGACCTAACAATCATTGCTGGTTAATATTGACTAACTAATTTAAAAGTTTCAAAGGGGACATATACAATTTGCCCAAGGTGACTTCAACATGATGCCCAATCCAGTTAATGTTTACATCCCCAAGGTGCTCACCTCCACTAAAAACCAGCCTTGCACATCAGCCCCACAGAAAAAGACAGCTGATGCCAGAATTAAGGGTGGGCTCCAAGATAAAGAGCAACCCAGCCGGAAAGCTGAGGTTCCAACACATCTGGTTTCCATTAACTGGGTTTGCAACAGCCTCTTCAAAGGCAGAACCTTACCCTCTCTAACCTAAAACTTCCTGCTTCCTCCAAGATGGCAGAGCCAGGAAAAGGTCCTGAATCAGAGAAGTGAGCTCTCAAAGGGTTACCCTTTTCTGCTGATCTTAGACAAGTTTTCTTTTATAACACAAATAACAGATGCTGATCACAAACAAACAAACAAACAAAAAAATATGATTCATCACAAACAAGAATTAACCGATATCCCATCATTGTTGTTTTCGAAAATACGTAACAAAATGAAGTCATGCTAATTAAGTATTGCTATATTATCATCATCCTTTCTAACGTTTTAAAGTTACCTGGTTTCCAATTGAGAGTAGGTATGTTAAGGTCATCAATTTGACATATGTACATCCAGACTACTTCCATTTTTCCCCCATTATACACACTTCAGGAATGAGCACCCTTCCCCTCAACTCCTTCTACAAAGATTTATTGAATCTCTAAAAAGTGCCTGGCACATAGTACCTAAATTTTTGTTCATATGCTTAATTACTCCCTTGAGATAAAGTTCCCTGAAGTGGAACTTTTGGTCAAAACGCACTCTGCAGAATTTAATTGGAGTTGCCAATTGCTCCCCCTGAGAGGTTATACCAATAAATACTTCTATCAACACCAACTGAGAAATAGAGAAATATCTCCCGCACCTGGACTTCACTACGGAGGGCAAGCAGGTGCAGCTGCTGTGAGCAGTGCTACTCAAGGTGGTCTTTAGAGCAGCAGCAGCATCATACAGAAATGCAAATTCCTGGGCCCCACCCCTGAGATCTGCCCTATCAGCATCTCTGGTAGGTGGGACCCAGTAATCTGGGTTTTAACAAGCTCTTCACATGATACTCTTGTTCGCTAAAGTTTGGGAATCATTGACTTCAAGCGCAAGAAACATTTCGATGAGGGTCGCCAATCAACATGCATCCTCCCGACCACCCTCACTGATTTATTCTTTCTCAGTAACCTTTCCTGAAACTAATTCCTCAACAGAGGATAGCTAACAGCTAATTTCTCAACAGAGGCCCCAGAGGGTTATAAACTCAGCTTCTCAGCTAATTTGGCAAGAAAGCGATCTTCAGAACTGAGGTGGGCAAAATATAGAGGCAAGTTGAAGGGAGAGAGGGAAGGGGTCCTCTGCATGGGGACCGAGAAGAAGGGCCACAGGGTTTCTTTGAGAAGCATGAAATGTGGTTCCTGGTCATCACCCGGAAGACCAGCTTTCTAGGTCTGCCTAATCTCACTTGTAACTCTACGACCTTGGATAACCACTTAGTAGTCTTGATCCTCAGTTCCCTCTTCTGTTTATGAAAAATAAGACATCCCGTGTTGTAGGTTGTTGTGAGGTTCATATGTGATAAGAGATACGATGATAAGGAAACTGTCAAGCCCTGTCCACATCAGGGGGTAACATTATTATCAGAGACCTGGGCGTAGGGGAAGGTTGCCCTTCCTGTGTTTTCCCTCCTCCCCATTCTGACCATGAAATTCACTTCTTCCCCCAAACCTTCAAAGGCCTCACTTATCAGCCATCAACATAAAAAGCAAACTGCCTCCTGGCCCCCTTTTAAGAGGTATCACTCACACTTCCCAGTTGGAATATTATCTTCCTTATCTCCAGACTGCAGAAATGCATGGCCCACCACCTCTCTAAGTTGGATGGAAAATCACTTAGATGGAGCACCCAAGTGGAAGAAAAGGAAAGGGGCTGTGAAAGTTCAAAACACTGTTGGGGAAAGCAGCATGACATTTGGGGTTCAGAGGGAGGAGTTCAAATCTTGATCCTCTTATTAGGAAGAAGAAGGAGTCCTTGGGCATTATACAAATAACATGGCCAAAGGAGAACTCTTGATTTCCCTCTGAAAACCAGCTTTCACCTGGATTGTCCTATCTTAGGAAATAGTGGCATGGTTTCTCACACCAGAAATCTGAATTATCCTTGATTCCTTTCTTTCCCTCACCTTCCATCTCTGACTGGTCAAGTACTTCTGACCTTAAGCAAGTTCCTTAACCTCTCTGAGCAGCCGTTGCCTCCTCTGAAAAATAAAGTATAATAATGTATCTCATTCCAGGTTGTTCAAGAATTAATTTAGACATCCTTCTAGTCCTTGACCATCTACCCTGTGGAAAACACCAACAATTACTATACAGTGTGGTCCCCTGTACAAGGGACCTAGCATTGGAAAGGACAGGAGGATTCCTATTCTCCCAGAGTTTCTAATCCAGGGGGTGGAAAGATAGAGGGAGAAACAGACAAATAAACAAGAAGAATTTCAGATCAGAATAGGTGTTGTCCAACCAGAGATTTAAAATAAGATAATTTGGTAGAGAGTAGATATGTGGCTACCTAAAACTGGGTGGCTGGGGCTAGCCTCTCTAAAGAAGTCACATGTAGGCTGAGATTTGAATGACAAGAAGAAACCAGCCGTGTAAACAAGATGAAGAGACAAGTCACTCCAGACCAAGGGATTAGCCAGTGCAAATACCTTTAGGCCTGAGTGAACTTGGAAAGCTCAAGGAATATCAGGCAGGCTAGCATGGCCGGCACATGGAAGACACAAAGAGAGCGGTAACTAATGGAGTCAAAGGGTTAGACAGGCAAATCACAGAGGGTTTTGCACACCAAGGGAAGAAGTTTGAGTTTGCTTATTTGTTTGTTTCAGTGACAAGAAAGGCCAGCCAAGAGTTTTAAGCAGAGGAGTGATCGGCCTTATTTTCCTTTTTAAAAGATCACTGAGTGCTTCCTGGGGAATGGATTGCAGGAGGACAAGAGTAGACAGGGACCAGAGAGGACAGTATTTGCACTGGTTCATGGATGAGAAGACGGTGGCTTGAACTGGGGTAAAAACCAGGGAGCAGGAAGGAGTGGACAATTCTGGATACATTCTGAATAGAAAGTCCAGAGGACTCAGCAACCAAATAGACCTGAAAGGTAGAAGAAAGAAAAAAAATCAAGGGTAACTCAGATTTGTGGTAGGAAAACCTATGAGGCCACTTTCTGGGATGGCAAAACTCAGGGAAAGCAGGTTTATAATGAGAAATAGAGTTCTGCTTTAGCCATATTATTCTTGTGATGCCTATAGCATCCACGTAGAGATGTCAAGTTGGCGTTTAGATATGTCTTGAGTTCCAAGGTGTGTGCAGGGCTGGAGGTAAACATTCAGGAGTAATCAGAATCCCAGATTCCACTCATGGATCCACTTTTTTTTTTTTAATTTATATCCAAGTTAGTTAACATACCACGTAATAATGGTTTCAGGAGTAGAACCCAGTGATTCACCGCTTACATATAATACCCAGTGCTCATCCCAACAAGTGCCTTCTTAATTACCCATCAGCCCATCCCCTCACCCACCTCCCCTCCAGCAACCCTCAGTCTGTTCTCTGTATTTAAGAGTCTTTTATGGTTCCACTGTTTAAATGTATTACACATTGATCACACTGATATACTCCAGACTCTTGGCTAGGCTTTAGAAAAATACAAGGGAAAGGCATAGCCTCTGCCCTCAAGGTACTCGCACTGCCTTGAGGAAAAGAGACAAATACATAGAAGAGTATACCATACCATTTGTAAGTGATAGATGGAGGTATTTATGGGGTGCATGACCTTCAACGATGGCCTTGGGCTCTTCTGGTCCTCAGTTCTGTCACTCACAAACAGGGATAGTACCAACTGTCCTGCCAACAGGGCAATGGGAACATTTCAAAGGAAATGATGTAGATGGAAGTAAATGAAAACCAAAGAGCCCTGCGTTATTATCCCACTGCACAAGGGGGAAAGCTGCTATGAAGGGTGGATTCAAAAACTTCCCAGCAAAACACAGGGCAAAGTTCTGGCTGATAGGACTTAAAGGAGCCTGTCTATCTAATCACTGCAGCAGGAAATGTAATTCTTCACAAAGGCAATGTTGCTATGAGGGAATTTGCATGAAGTCCAAGATAGGATGGCAAAGTTTCTCTGCTGCTGAAGCCAAGTGATAACTCCTAAAAAACAGGCATGAAGGACTTGGTGGCAGTTTGTTTTATACCAGCTCACCCTTGACCCTTAGCAAAAGTTTAAACTTTAAACTTTCCACCAATGACATCATACTGTCCAATTGCGAGAGCAATGAGCCATGGAGGGGAGCCTGCTTCAAACTTTGGCACTGTCCCCTAATAACTGTGGCATGTGACTCAGCCCCTTAGCCTCAGTTTCTGGAATTCATGGTTGTGATAACCATGCCCCAGGTAACCATAAGGGTGTATCAAGACAACGAAAGCACGTAGCATGTGACTGGTACGTATTGAGCGCCCTAAAAATGGAGAAGAAGAATGGCATATGAGTTTACTCCATATTTTCTCACTCAAGGTGGCCACAAGTGGGTTTTGTAAATCTGGAGTTTCCCAGCACCTAGCAGAATCTATGCATGTTCGTGGGATGAACAAATGGCATGCAGAAAGGCTACATGAAGTCCTTGAAGGACACAATAAGGTACCTCTGGCTAAAAAAGCCTTCCTCTGTACTACAGACCCTTTCCTACTGAGCCCAGCTGGTGCCCAGAAGTTGGAAAAATCAATTTTATGATTCACAATTTCAATAGCCCCTTTGTTCGAGAAGACTGACATTGGTACTCAATGGGAGAAAAAAGAACAGTTACCGTCACTGTATAATTACCTCGGTTTTCTTCCTCCCCTCCGACTAACGGCAAAGCTTACTTTGACAAAGGGAACATTAAAAGCTACTTCTGCTCTGGCAGGTTAAAAAAAATATGTCATTTTCAGGTTCCTCTGAACACAATTAGCTCATACAGCATGGAGAATATTCATTGAAATAAATTTTCTTCACCTTGTAAAAGTTGACTCGCACAAAAAGTCAAGGTTTGCTTAGGCTAACGTTGCCCAAAGTACGTCAACTGGGACATTGGATCTGCGGGATATCAGTAGCTATTACTGGGAAGAAAGGGTGCGTGGCACCTCGGTTTAAGAAAGAATAGAGTAAAACCAAAAACTAAGAGGGTAAAAGTTGAGGAGTTCCTTTTACTGTAGAGTTGTTTCTTCTTCAGTCTGCTACCGTGCAGTGTCAGCCCCCAGTAGAGGGTGAATCGTGGCCCAATTCACGATGACGATCCCAAGATGATTTCTAGATCATCTTATGGGATTCGCCATACTTTGAGAAATGTTGTCTGGAGTCAGGGGAATAGACTCACTAAAAGAGAGGATCAAACTTTGCTTTAGAAAGACGATTATGGGGCACCTGGGTGGCTTGGTCGGTTAAGCGCCTGACTTCAGCTAAGGTCATGATCTCACAGTTCATGAGTTCGAGCCCCGTATCGGGCTCTGCGCTGACAGCTCAGAGCCTGGAGCCTGCTTCGGATTCTGTGTCTCCCTCTCTCTCTGCTGCTCCCCTGCTCACACTCTGTCTCTGTCTCTCAAAAAGTGAATAAACATTAAAAAAAAATTTTTTTTAAAGCTGAAAAACAATTATGGCTGCCATGTGGCAGGTGCAAGACTGTGGCTGGGATATAGGCAGCGTGATCGAGACAAAAATCGGAAAGACTGACCTAGAACCATTGCAGTGGAAAGACAGAGACATGGAAACACCCATAGTGCATCAAGGGCACTGAATGGACAGAATTAGATAAATGACTGAATTTAGAGATTAAATAAAAGATACAAATCAGGAACGATTTTTAGGAAATTAGCTTTTGGCGATTAGGTAGAAAGTGGTGCCAGTCCGTGAGCTGGGTAAACCCTGGAAGGCCAGTCAGTGCAGGTGTATGGGCTCAAGGTGCGTGGAGGCATTTAAAGGAAGGTGTCAGACGGGCAGTCAAGGAGCTGAAGATGCAGGTCTCAAGGTCAATGGGGGGATGGGAGAGGCAGAGATTTACAAATCATCAGCATAGAGACGGTACCCAGGGTCATGAGAGCAAAAGGCATCATCTGGGGAGAGTGTAGAATGAGAATCAAGGAGCCTCCAGGGAACGCAATTTTACTGACACGTTGATTTTACCCCAGTGAGATCCTTTTGGACGTCCGACCTCGAGAACTGTAAAAGATTCAATTCGTGTTGTTTGAGACACTAAGTTTGTGGTAGTTTGTTACAGCGCCAGTAGAAAACTAATACAGGTAGTTGAACAGGGCCATAATTCAACTTGGGACCAAAAACTTGTGAACCCCAAATGTTCTCTTCCCAATGGAAGCAAGGCAGGGGCCAGTGTGCCTCATCTCCTAGATGCTCACCTACTGTGGGCTCAGGGAAAATGAGCCTGGCCTCCCATTTTTTTAGGGTCTTATGCCAAGAACCTCAGCATAGCACAGTAATTGACATGGCAGAGCTCACATACAATATAACTACATTTACATCAAGTTAAAAACAGGCAAAACCAATCCATGGTGTCAGAAGTAGAAGGGGGTTTATCATTAGGTGAGAAGAAGGAGCAGTGTTAGGGAAGAAGCATGTGGGGGCCTTCTGGGCCCTGGGTATATTCTATTTCTGAACCAGGATGATAGCTGTGCCCACAATGTAACATAGGGATTAGCAGACTTTTTCTGTAAAGAGCCGTAGAAGAAATATTTCAAGCTTTAGGGGCCATGTGCACCTGTCTTGACCACTCAGCTCTGCCATTGCAGTGCAAAGGCAGCTACTGACAGGTTGTAAATGATGAGTATTGCTATATTCTAATAAAACCTTGTTTACAATAACAGGTGGCAGGCTGGAATTGGCTCACGGGCCACCGTTTGATGACCCCTATGATAGTGTATTGAACTGTGTATTTATGATTTGTGCGCTTCTTTATGTGTGCTTCCTTTCTTGAAGTTTAAAATGCAATAAACTAGAACACCGGGAAGGATTCTGAACTCAGACTGCCTGGAGGCAATCCCTGACCCTTCTGCTCAGTTACTCTGTGAAGTCAGTTCACTTGATTTCTCTGTGCCTCCATTTCCTCATCTGTAACCTGGGGGTGATAATACCACCTGCTCCATGAGTATTGTAACATTGAAATGAGATAAAACAGGTGTGGTGTGGAAAGCAGTGCCTGCGGCCTTTAATCAATACTTGTTATTATTATTGGTGCCCGTATCAATTTTGTGCATGTTGAGTTACAGATAAGCAACGTCGTCCTTCTCCTGCCACTATCTTTCATTGGCTCTCGGTCTCCCTCCAGCCTTCTTAAATGGGCATGGAGGGCTCGTTCAAGCCTCTGAGTTGTACCTCAAGCCACACTGAAGCCAACCCCAAACTGGCAACTCGTTCACCACACCACGTTCGTCATGCCCCTGTCCCTTTCGGAATGCTGTTCTAACTACCTGCAATAGCCTTCTTCTCAGGCACTTGGTAATCCTTTGCTCTTCTCCTTAGAGAAATGCCGTCTCCCCTAGGAAGCTTCTGAGCCTTAGGTATCTCAGAACCTGAACACATGTGTCAACTCTCATTTTTTTTTCATTCTTATTTGTCTCTGTTTGTCAAGAGCCAAATACACCCCAGGCACCCGATACACGTCTGCTGAATGGACTGCATCTCTGTGTCCCCCTCTGACGGTAAGCTCTCTTACTCATCTTCTGTCCCTAGCCCCTAGGGTATTGCTCAGCACTTGGCTGGTGCTTATACAATATTTTCAGATGGATGAATGAATGCATTGTTGGAATCAACACCAAGTCCTGGGCATCCCACAGACTAGTAGAGCCAAATGACAAGAAGCACAGTCCCAGTCTCAGCGAGCTGCATAGAGATTTCTAGCCATCACGAATACCAGTTATCAAGGGATAATATTATAAGAGTCTTATCTGTATTTTACACCACAGGGGAAATTCTGTGGATGTTACTATAATTATTGCTCAGATTTTCCAGTCATAACAACAAACAAAACATGCCCACCATTTCCCAAAGAGTTAGCAAGAGACAAATACCCTATTGAGGCAATTATGCTACACATCTGCTGTCCACAATTGTCTACAACTCCCGTAGAATCCAAGAACATCACATTAATGCTAGAAGAGACCTCAGAGACCAACTAGTCCGCCCCATCATTTTATAGAAGAAGGAAAAAATAACTTGCAGAGTTTTCTTTTTTCCAGATCGTTTTGCTGGGGTGCTTTTTTCCCCTGGAAATGATGACATAACACTATTTACAGATAATATTTCCTTTCATTTGTAATCACTTACAATCTTACAAGTACAAACGTACATACATAGTTGAGGGAAAAATTACGATTATCTGGAAGTATTGTTGTACAGCCAGGCTCTAAAGAGAGAAAGAACTTTGGGTACTATGTCACCACCTGTCAGTAATGACAGTTCATGACATGGAAATTATTTTCACAATAATTTCCAAGCAGAGTCATGATGAGCATAATGCCCACGTCTGAAGGAGGACAGGATGTTGTAGGAATAAAAGTATGAATTGCTTTGTTATATCACAAACCACTGCTAGAAGGAAAACAAGTGTTTTCAAGAGCACTCATCATTCTTTGGGGAGTTTCCGGGGGCATCTAGAGTTGCCTCTGGTTCTCACTGATGCCTACAACTCTGGAACCTGGTTTCTCATATTCTGAATCACGCCAATGTGCCTCCTCCCCCTGCTGCCACGGAGAAGGTATAAAAACACAAGTAGCACTGCCAAGAGCAGTTCTGGAAAAGCAAGAGCCAAAACCATATTAGAGGTAGGGTTCTTCATGCTCTTGTTGCTTCTTCTTTCACATCGTGTGTTCCTAGTGCCCTGTACCAACCTGTATCCTAATCAGTCAAAATTTCTTGATTATCCCATTATCCTCATTTGATGGCTTTCACATGCCCCCCGCTGCCTGGGATCTCCTTTTCTTGACCATTGCCCTGGACAATTTCCAGTTCTAAAGAATGCATTTCAGTGACTTCTCCCCCACCTTCCTGTGAACAGTGCTGTTTCACAGCTCCCAGTAAGTTCCCCACTAGGGCTCTCATCTCAGTCCTGTGTACCCACCTCCCCCGGACACTGAAGACAGGGACTTCAGGCTACCGAAGACAGGGACTGGGGCCTACACCTCAGTGTCTAGCACAATGGCAGGCAGTGCAAGTTTGCCAAACGAATGAAGGTGCAGTAGAGTCACGGGAAACACCAAGGCCAAGCAGGACGGGAGTGGGGGATGACATTATAAATTTTGCCCCATCATTTTTGGGAACGAAGTCAGCCAGGTTTCTTTATAAATAGACCTCTCAGTCTTTCATATGCAAATGTGCTTAGTAAATGTCCAAGGCAGTGATATTCACTAGGGACCTAGTAAAGATATACTTCCCAGGGCACCTGGGTGGCTCAGTCGGTTAAGCATCCGACTTCGGCTCAGGTCATGATCTCACGGTCCATGAGTTCGAGCCCCGCGTCGGGCTCTGTGCTGACAGTGCAGAGCCTGGAGCCTGTTTTGGGTTCTGTGTCTCCCTCCCTCTCTCTGACCCTCCCCCACTCATGCTCTGTCTCTCTCTGTCTCAAAAATAAATAAATGTTAAAAAAAAAAAAGATATACTTCCCAACTTCTTTGTCCATGGAGCACTGTGTGTGTGTGTGTGTGTGTGTGTGTGTGTGTGCATGCGACGCTTCTAACATCCTTCAGAAATGCAACTCAGGAGATGCAGCTTTATGGCATCCCCAACTGGATCATTTCCTTAAGGGTGAGACCATTACCAGAAAGTACATTGTCAATCAATGTCTAAAGTTATAAATCCCATGTGCAAGGCTGTGAGTGCTACCACAAGCGGTTAAGTTGGATTAGACTTAAGGTACCTCAAGTCAAGTTTGAGGCTGAAACTCCCACAAGGAAGAACTTCTTCTGAAGTTCTGCAAAACCCATCTGGACTTCTGACGCAGAGATATCTTGCACGTTTTCCATAAAAAAAAAATAATTGAGATGGTTATGCCACGTTGCCTAGGTTTTGCTCTTTTCATCTCTAGGTAAGTAACGGGTGCCAGAAATAGCTTCTCACCATTACGTTTATGTAACATATTTCCGGGTGCTCTGCATGCGGTATGGTGAGGATAATGAGCAGAAAAGCCATCTTTTGAAACTCTGGTAATTTCCCTACAAATGACATTTTTGTGAGCATAATATCCTTGCCAGTGGTTTTTGATTTATGCATGTTTTGAATCCCCAGGTATTATATGAGTGAATAAGGTAGAAAGGCAATGTGATTCAGAAATTCACTCAAAAACCCCTTATGGAACACTTCCTATGTGCCAGTGTTGAAAGTACAGTGGTCCAGTTCTAGAAGCTGGAAAAAATACCTATCAAAGAGATTATGGTCCCCTTACAAATATAAATTATAATGAAAAAGAAAGACAGCTATCAAGGAATGTCATCTGGCTTACCAGGACACTCTTAGATAAATACCTGGCACATCACAGATGCTCAGTAAATGTTGAGTGAATAAGTAAATGAATGCACAGTGGATGAACATAGACAGCATTTGATCTGGACATACCAGGATAGGGCTACACAAAAGATTGAGAATTGAGAGAGACCTTGCAAATGGACACCCCCAAATGGACATGTTCTCGATATATGGGGAGAATAAGTGGGTACCTTCTTTAAGTAAGTAAGGTGGCAGGAAGAGAGAGGTTTTAAGGGCAATGACTAGATGTGTCTGACCCGAGCACGGAGTTTGGGTTGGGACACAGCTTTCACGCTGGACAGTTACACTGGGAGAAGGCTTAGAACATTAAGTGCCACATTGTGGATGCAGAATTTTATCCTAAAGGTAAAAGGAAACCATAGAAAGAAGCTTGGACCTAAGGAGTGATTTTTTTAGGAAAAAAAAGATGCCTTATCATGAGTCACAAAGGTGGAAATATCCATTGGTTAGATATTGAATGAAATGACCTTTCTCAAATCAGAAGTCCTTGGGAATGTAGGTACAAACCAATGCTTTAGCATTCTGTACAGGCAAGCTTGAGTAGACAATGCCTGAGAGCAGCAACTCTAACTAACATAAGACAGACCAATATTTCAGTCTCTGCTGCTCAACGGCTATGAGATTCAGAGCAAGCTACTTAACCTTGCCAAACCTCAGTTTCCTCCACTGCAAAATGGTGGTAATAATCATACCTCATAAGGTTGATGGTAAGGATTAAATTAGGTGATGAATGTCAACTGTTTACAAAGTACCCGACCCACAGTAAGCACTCAAAATGAAATCTAATAACATTAGACTTGAAATCTCTGTTCACATTTCATCTTCTCAATAGGCTCTTGTTAAGAAGGTAATAAATTAATGAATCATCTTAAAGATGCTAATCCCTCAGTCTTCCTTCTCGTGAGATTTTAAAACACATTTTGACAGAATGTCGTAAATCAAAGTTAATATTTTGTTCCTTTCATTAATATTTTTGTTGCATTTGAGTGCCCCAAATTGTATGCTGTAGGGATTTAATTTTTTATGGCATCGAAGGCCTACTTGGGCCCAGCCTGCTTCTTGCTATCTTAACTCAATTTCCACTTTCTGGTGACAAAAGTTGGAGAGCAGACTATGCCAACACATTCTCAATGTCCTCCTGTAGGGAATTGTCTAAATTCATACAGCCACCAGCCAATGAGGAAGCAGGTCTTGGGATATAGGTTTTTCTCATTACCATACTGGTGTCCATTCACATCCATAAAATGGCTTTTTCCACCCCCTAACGATAGTGTGCCAACCAAGCAGTGATACTAAGATAACAGCAGGTACTGAAGCAGCCACTTGAAGGAGTGCAGGAACACATAGGTGCTTACTGGCATGAGGCAAATATTGTAGAGTTCACTTTCCAAATGAGTCAGATGCACATTCTAATGGCTTCATTCGATTTTTGCGTTAACTACAAAAAATCTTATACAGCAACCCACATGCAAATATCCAAAGTGGTACTTTTTAGCTCGCAACGTTTTCCTTGCATCTTCTAATCAACCAACCAGAAATCGGATGGAAACTGCATAGAAGGTTTTTGTAGTTAGGCATGAGAAATTTCCAAGCTGTGTACGGCATCATCAGAGGATCTCATCCTGACATCAGAACTTCCCCCAGCTGACACTGAAGGCTTTGCTCTTAAAGGACAGTCCCATGGTGCAGAGCACATGCCTAAATTTAGATCATAGGTGCCTCCCTCCTGATCCCTACGAGCAGAAAAGTCATCAAACGCTGACCCAAAATAACACTCAGTGAGTTGGTCTTGGATTGAAGTCATAAGGTATGTCAGGGCTCATGACTTTGCAACTGTCCGTAAAAATTAAGAATTATTCCATGCAGAGGATGCCATTCGAGGAATGTTTCACTATGTGGCCATTAGCACTAAACGCTACAGCTCGTTCAAAGTGCACCTCCTACTTCAAGCCTCAACTTAAAAGTCCTCTTGGTAAGAACTTCCCTGACTGGCCACTGTGCTCCCAAACTGCTCTGCAAATGCCCCTCCATTGTAGTATTTTGCATGTTTTCCTGGGTGTTGATGTGTTACCGTATCACGGCCACCCCAACCTGTGGTTCGTGTGGAGGTAGGAATTGTCCAAGTTTCTTTCCTGGAGGCCGAGGGGCATTCAGCTTTGGGGAAGTCTCCGCTGGTTGGATGCTGGAGCGGACCAGGCAGTTACCTACAGCAGACACTGCACAAAGACTAAGTGCATGAATGTGGATCAGAGTGAAGAGGGTCACCACTGCAGCACTAAGGTCAGAGGAACACCACCAGTGTCGGTTCCAAAAAGGGAGTGTGAATCCAGAGGGAAAAGAAAAGAATAGATGTCCCTAGGTCAAGGGACAGTCAAGAGGCCATTTCCAGGGACTACAAGCTTTCTGGTGAGGGCTCATAGGCCATTGTGATAAGCAGTTTGGACTAAAGGCAGCCCCTTTCTCATCTGCTGCGCTTGACACACTGGCCCAAACAAAACAGATATTTGATAACTGTTGACTGAACAAACAAATCAATCAATCAGAGAGGTTTCTAAGAGATGACCTACATATTCCAACAATAGTGTCTGCCTCCTTACAGAGTAATTTTGGCATCCTCTCTTTTAGCATTTTTCATAGGCTAATTTGTTTGCAAATTAATTGTCTATGGGTCTCCCCCATTAGATGATTGCCCCAAAAGAACAGCCATGAAGTCCTAGCAGAGAACAGACTTTCTTGCACAAGGTAAGTGCTCCTTAAATGCCTGTGGAGTTGCACAGAATGATACTGAATTTAGATGAATCGCTTTTCAACACAAATTAGCTTGGTGGTCCAAAAAAAGAGTTTAGTTTTAGATCAAGGGTAAAAATAGAGACATAAAAAATGAATAAGCACATGAAATGATACTCAACATCAGCAATCATTTGGGAAATGCAAATAAAGACCACAATGAGACTTCACACCATTAGCATGAATATTATAAAAACAAAAACAAAGACCAAAAAGAAAAAATGCAAAAAATAACAAGTGTTGGCGAGGATACAGAAAAATTAGACCGCTGGATATTACCAATGGGAATGTAAAATGGCGCAGCTGCTGTGGAAAACAGTATGATGAGTCCTCAAAAAATTGAAAATAGAATTGCCATAGGATCCAGCAATTCCACTCCTGGGCATTTACCCAAAAGAAGTGAAACCAAGAACTTGAACAGATATTTGTACACCCATGTTCATGTCAACATTGTCTGTGATAACCACAGGTGGAAGCCACCCAAGGGTCCATCAACAGATAAATGGATAGACAAAATGAAGCATCCATACAATGGAATAATATTCAGCCCTACTGTAGAGGGAAGAAATTCTGACACCTGCTACCACGTGGATGAACCTCACAGACATTATGCTAAGAGAAGTAAGTCCATCGCTAAAGGACAAATGCTGTGTGAGTCTACTTATATGAGGTACCTGAAGTATTCAAATTCATAGAGACAGAAAGCTAGTTGTCAGAGGTGGAATTAGCTAGGAATGGTGCGTTAGTGTTTACTGATGCAGACTTTCAGTTTTGAAAAGATGAAAACAGTTCTGATGATGGCTGCACAGCAGTGCGAATGGATTTAATGCCAAGAAAATGACTAATGATCACCAGGAAACATAGAACCACACACACATACATACGCGCAAACACCTCAACCACACACACACACACACACACACACACACACACATTACTTTATAGCAGGGCTTTTGGGGTTTTTTTAGGTAAGTCAGATTGCCCCTCGAGTAATGGAAGCTAGACTATTTTATCTCCAAGACCTCTCGAACGGTTAGCTTCCAAAAGAACAGGCAGGCTAGGCTCTCTTCACTCTCCATTGCTAGGGACTCACTCTTTCAAGCTCTACCACATGCTTTGAGAACCATGGGCTCAGCAGAAATGAACCTTGCTGTGAAGTACAAAAGGACAGTAAATGTGGAGTCTCTACCTGGTCTCTGAGAGAAAAGAGATGTTTTTCTTCCTCTCTTATAAGAGACTGCCCTTCAGTAAAGCTCACTCACGAGCAGAGGGAAGATAGAGAAACATCTTATATGCCACCTGCCCACACAGAACCCGGATGGACATTGCACATGTGAACACATCACCATGGCAGTGAGACATCTGTCTCTGCCCCTAGGCAATCCTGGATACTGGACCCAGATCCTAGGTTCAGATCTACCCAAGATTTCAGAGAAGGTTTGTTCTTTTGATCAGCAGGTTTAATGAACAAATAAACCAGTGCACAGAACTGCAGGCTGGAAGGAAGGGCCCTTCAGTCCCTGTTTACTTCAGAGGCTTCCCCCTCCCCTTACCTACCTCCCCTTACCTACCTGTCCTGCAAGGTCCAATTCAAGTGTCACCTTGTTCATGAACCCTTTTCCCAATTACCCAAGTCCTCAGGGATTTCTTCTCTCTCAATTCCTGAATAATAGGTCTTAGATGTTCTTCAGAATGAAAGCTTATGAAGTAGAGTCTCGTTAGGCCTTTTATTGAGTTCTTGCGCTGTGTGGTGTTTGGTCCTCAATTATACAGTGATGCCCTGACTGAAGCTCACTGCCCTATCTTCTTTTCCACCCCCACTTGACGCCAACTGCATTGGAGCATATTCTCAGGAATTGGTTAAGCGTCTGAAATACTTCAACCACAGCTTTATTGGGTAGAAAGACAATCTCCGCAGCAACATTCCCTTTCAGCAGATCTTGGCACATAGTAAATGCTCAGTAAATGTCCGTGAACTGACCATCTTGCAGAAGCAAGAAGTAGTTCCTCTGAATATCATTTTTGTGTCCGTTAACTAAGTAGGAGGCAAAAAAAGCATTCTCATGAACCAGCTCCCAGAGGGAGGAAATTCATGGGCTCCTCTGAGGGTCTGAATTATAGGTGACTTTGTGGCACAATTAACTAGCACAGTCTCTTTTTCCAGAAAGGTAAACTAAGTCCAGGGAAGGAGAATGGTTTATCCAAGGTCACACGATGAGTTAGTGATGGCTCTAAGACTGGAACCTAGGTCCCGACGATGGGATGGGTGTGGAATCTAGGGTTGGGTAGAGTCCATTCGAGAATTTCTTTCTTTGATGTTAGAGAAAATTTTTCACGAAGCTATTGCATTGAGGTCATTGTAGATTGACAGGACTTCTCCCTGTCTTTTACAAATTTCCCTTTAAAATTATTGTAATTCCAGAAAAAAAAAAAAAAACAAGTTCTAGAGTCACAGAAAGTGGAAGAGAAGTAAAGACGATCCATCCTCCACAGCATGGTATGGTAATTTCACTCCTTTGTAAATTATTAAAAATATATTTCTCATTCAATTTCTCATTGAACACCTACAAGATGCCAGGTGCCATGTTAGGTCAGGGGGTCCAGAGATGAATCAGGAAAGGTCTCTGCTCTTGAGGAGTGCTGGAGATAGGCAAATAAACAATTTTTAATCAGTTGTGATAGGCATCATGACAGACGTTTATAAGTTGCCCCAAACATTTCCAGGCAGGCACGGAGGAGGCACTCAATAAATATTTATTGAATGAATGAATTGACTAATTAATAAGACTTCACCTGAGGAATTTCGGAAAGTCTTTATAGAAGATTTACATTTAACCAAGGTCTTCATTCATTCATTCATTCATTCAAGTGATCATTTATTCATGTATTAAGCACATGATTTGTTACCAGGCACTGTGATAAGCTGAGCATACAGGGATGAATCAAGCAAGGCCCTCACACCTAATTATAGATTAATTAATTAATTAATTAATTAATAATAGTTACACTATTATAATAGTGTAACAGCTAACATTTTATTCTACATCTTTTATTCTAATCCCCATGTGTTCCAATAGGATATAAGTTTCGTGAGGACAGGGTCATTCTCTGACTTTCTCTCTGCCATAATTGAAACATGTGGAACAGTGCCTGGTACCCAGCTAGCCCTTCATAAACAGTACCTGAATGAATGAACGAGTGCTTGAGTGAACAGGTGGGTAGCACATTAGCAATACTGTGGGACCACAGAGGAGCAGCATCTTGCCCGCAACATTTCAGGAGCAGATGGAGACAGAAGAATCCAAGAAAGAAGCAGAGAAAGGCTGGGTAGGAAGAACACCAGGAGAGACCACTGTCATAAAAGCCAGTGGAGGGGCGCCTGGGTGGCTCAGTCGGTTGAATGTCCGACTTCGGCTCAGGTCATGATCTCGTGCTCCGTGAGTTCGAGCCCCGCATCGGGCTCTGTGCTGACAGCTCAGAGCCTGGAGCCTGCTTCGGATTCTGTGTCTCCCTCTCTCTCTGGCCCTCCCCCCATTCAGGCTCTGTCTCTCTCTGTCTCAAAAATAAATAAATGTTAAAAAATTTTTTTTTAAATAAAAAAACAAAGCCAATGGAAGGGAGAACTTCCAAAAGGAAGGGGTGATTGACTTGTCTTCCCCCAAGAATCATTGGTGACCAACCACGTTGGACCCCAGGACCAGGACTCGGATGGGACAGGCTTGGAGCCTTGGGTGTGAACTTTGAGGAAGCAGGTCAGCACCTGAAGGTAACGCCTGTCTAAATTCTGTGTCCTCTATGCTTGACCTGTCCCAGCCCTGTTGAGCTCAGTGCTAGGCTAGGTCTTAGGGCTGTAACAGTCAATGGAACACAGCCTCTGGCCTCAAGAAGTCCAAGATCCAATGGTTAGACGGACCTAAAGTGATCGCAATGATTGTGATACAGAAGATGAACTCTGAAGACATAAACAGGAGGTGCCTGGCAGAACCAGGAAAAGAGTGGTCTCGGTCAGAGCATGGGCTCAGAAAATGGGCTAGTGCTTGAGCGGAGACTAAGGGACACCCACATACTCACAGAAGGAGGGAGAGGAACAGCAGTCTGGGCAAAGGGATGGCAACTACAAAGACAAGGGAGCTTAGAAGAACATGAAGCGTTCTGGCATGGTGATGTGCGGTAGCCAGAAGCGGAGGGAGCCCGCCAGTAAATGAGGTTATGAATGGAGGCTCCCATTATGTGTCCTTTTAGACCATAACTCCCTCTTTATTTTTACAGTTATATTAGTATCTGGGGCAGTTTTCCTTGGAAACAGGGCGCTGCCGAAATTAATTGGGAGGCCCATCAATCTGTTGGTCTTGCCTGGTCCTGGCCTCCCAGAGAACAGGGAGGAGGCCCCAGCTGAGCCTTTGCTGCCGTCAGATGTATTTTTAGCCCCAGCAGAAAATAACAGCAGTGTGCATTTAATAAAAATATCAAACCCTGGGAATGATCTAGTGCCAGTGCTGGAGCAATCAGGGACGGAATATGTTTCCAATTGAATTACTACTGTGGTCATAGTTATAAAAAGAGAGAGGGAGGAGAAAAATGTTAGGCTGGTCAGTTTCTCGGGAGCATTTAATCTCGGTTCACTCTAATGTTAGCGTTCAAAGACACATGAGCCAACTCTGCCCTTAGGAGTTATTTCAGGGGGACCGGCCAATACCGCAGCTTGCAGTCAACCCCGGGCAGCCCTGCCTCCTGAAGTTTTCTTTCTCTTCTCTTTTCTTCCCTCCCACCACCCCCTCCCAGTCTTGGCTTCCGCTCGTTCTGCTCACAAGCTGATGAGGCACAGTGTGAATAGTTACGATGAGGGTAAATTTAGACCCTGACGAAGCTGAGGGAGGTGGGCTCAGAAGCCGGGCTCCACGAGAAGTGGAGCTGATGGAACACCCAGAGGGGAGCCTCAGGGGTCCTAAGCACAGGGCTCCCCGACTGCTTCCAGAAACAGGAGACACTGTTGTTTCAATTGTCCCAACCTGATCACAATTTACCTCCTTCTGTTGGTCCACTCACACCCTTCACCGTGTCCTCTAGGAAACTATCACAGTTGTGATTCACCACCTGTTGGGGGCTTCCTTTGTGCCGGGCGCTGGCTGAGCAAGTACAGGCTCTGTGTGATTTCATTCTCACACTGACATGAAAAAGGAGAAAGCGCTAGTTACCTCCCTCTCACTGGGGAGGAGGCTGGAATTAGGACAGGTTCAGTCACTTTGCAAAGGTCACCTTGCTAATACGTGGCAGAACCTCAATTTGGGCTCATTTTAAAGCCCATCCACCCTCTGCCCTTTGCACCCCCATGTCTTACACATGCTGCCCTCCCCCTGAAATACCTTCCCACCCATTTCCCCAGAAGTCTCTCCTGGGATGTCTTAGTTTTTGTCCACATCCATTGCAGCATGCATTACTCTTAGGATTGGTAATAATCTCTATGATGTATTCGATTCATGCTGTATGCCAGGCATTATTCTAAATGTGTTACATGTATCATCCGATTTAATGACCTCAGCATTCTTACAACATAGTTACTATCATTATATCCGTTTCACAGGAGGGAGACCGATGCATGGCAAGATTCTCGGACTCGCCCAAGCTTCCGGTGCTTGTAAGTGGTAGAACTGGAAAAATAACTATCATTAATTGAGTAATTACTATGTGACAGTCACTGGACTCAGCCCTGGACATTATCATCGCAGTTAATCGTCACACCAATTGGGAGGTTGCATTGTCAACCCCATTTTACAGGTGAGAAGACTCAGGCTCAGGGGAAGTCCTAAGTAATTTGACCAAGGTCACAGAGCCAGGATGGGAACTCAGGTCTGAGAAACTCCCACTCTCTTCACTCTTATGCATAGCACACAGCTGCTCCCGTAGCTGTCCACTTAAGGAAGTGTCCCTCCTCCATGCTTTACTCATCTCTCGTCCCCCGACACTGGTGCCCTGATGCGTACCCGGGCACACAAGTAAAGGTGAGCTGAGAGAATGAAGGGACCTAGGACGTCAGCAGCTCATTGCAAACGTAACGCATTAAAATGCACCAGGAGGAAAAACACACAGGGGACACGCCTGTGAAGGAACCTCCCAGGCTGTGCTGTTCCCGCTCGCTGGTCAGGGCCGTCGCATCACAGTCACACGAGGAGAGGTCCAGCCCTGCCCCTCTGGTGTCCCCCTGCTCACTGCCTCCACCCTCCCAGAGCCTGAGCTCTCTTGCGAGGCCCCGACGCCAGGCCCGGGCTGTCTCTGACACCTAACAGTAACGGCCACCACCGCTGGCTCTCCTCAGCACGTCCGGCACCCAGCCGACCTCACAGGCACCCTTCATGGTGCCCCTTCCCTGCTGCTCTGCACCATGCCTGTGGTCAGAAAGCGATAACATCCTTTTGGAATAAAAGATCAATGGGCTGAAAATGGAATTGCCCAGGAAGCTCCCAACAGCAGGTGGTGAGTCCCCAAATACATTGCTGCTTCTTCCTTATGCCTTCAGTTTTTGCCTTTCCAACCTGTCTGAGGAGAGCCGTGCAGAGGCGCCTCTGAGCCAACGAGAGCTGGGCCTCTGTCACTGCTTAGTCGGTAGACCCCGGACAAGTCATCGATCTCGCTGAGCCTCCACGTCCCCATCAGTAAAATGGGTAGAACATCCCCAAATTACAAACTGCTCAGACTGTCAGATGACTTCATGAACGAGAGGCCGGAGAGCACGAAGTTTAAGGACGTACTCTGCCTAAACATCCACCGACTGATGAATGGATAAAGAAAGATGTGGTGTATACACCCACACGTGCATGCACATGTACACAATGGAATATTACTCAGCCACGAAAAAGAATGAACTCCGCAATGATGTGGATGGGGCTAGAGAGTATTATGTTAAGTGAAATAAGTTAGGGAAAGATAGATACCATATGATTTCACTCATATGTGGAATTTAAGAAACAAAACAGATGAACATATGGGAAGGAAAAAAAAAAGAGAGGAGGAAGTAAACCACAAGAGGCTTGTAACTATAGAGAACACACTGAGGGCTGATGGATGGAGGTGGGTGGGGGGATGGGCTAGACGGGTGATGGGCACTCAGGAGGGCACTTGATGTCATGAGCTCTGGGTGTTACATGTAAGTGATGAATCACCAAGTTCTATTCCTGAAACCAAATTTCCCATACATGTTAACGAATTAGCATTTAAATAAAAACTTGAAATTGAAAACATTTAAAATTAAAAAAGAATGGAAGACCAAAATGAGAAAGAAAAAAAAGGAAAAAGAACATGTTCTTTGTAGTAAATGTAGACCTTCAGGTGCACCTCAGGTGACCAGCTGTCCCGGTTCCTGGATGGGGGACTTTGAGTGAGAAACCTGGGAAATTTCAAGACAAACCAGCATGAGTCAGTCCCCCAGTCATGTGCCACCCAGTAAAACGAAATAAGTGCTCCTTCCCTACAGTGCAGCCATGGGGTTCTGTGAAAATGTACGTAAAGTGCATGTTCTCATTTCCTTCTGTTCGCTACAGCTCCTCCCTAGGTCTCCCCATTGATCGCCGTGCTGTTTTCTAAACAAGGGATTGGGTCAACCAGGCAGATGATGGCCACGGGAAAACCACACCGCCCTTGCTGAACCTTGCAAAGTTCTTCTCCTGGGACAAGTGGCTGTGTAGGTAACTACCCTGTCCTGAGGATGCTGAGTGGTCCCCAGGAGCCCACAGAACCAGATTTCTGTGTTGCTAAATGTAAGTTGACTTCACTCACTGCTTCGTGCCAATCTGGTATCTGGAGGCTACTGACGGGGAGAAGGCCAGAGCAGAGCACTAACCTAACGGACTGACGCAGGCCTTGGGCTGAGAGAATAAAAACAGTAAACCAGTTGGCCTCTCGAGTTGCTCCCAAGAAAGGTATGTGATAACACGGCATCACTCACGGGTAGAATTCATTTTATCCCTCCTGTTGAAAATGCATGGTCAACAGGCCCAGCGCCTGGCGCAGAGAAAACACTCAAGAAGTACGTCCTTAAATCCGTTGACTTTGAAACTGTTTCGACAACCTCGTTGGAAATTTTAAGGATTGATCATCCACTGACTTCAAATGTATCTTCCCAAAGAGACCTTTTATTGGCACATCTTTTGCCCAAAAGGTAACAGCACAGCCCAGAAAGCCTTTACTTTAAAATCATGACACCTGCTTACAAATTCCCACTCCATCCCTCACCTCCACTAACCATCCTTGGCTTGGATTAGCTTTGTGACCTTGTGTAAGCCACTTACCCTTCTGACCCTCAATTTCATACCTGTAAAGTGGCAGTAATAATATTTGCCCACTTACCTCACAGGACTGCCTTAGGACCAAAAAAGGCTCAATGTAGTAACAATAGACACACGTTTTTGTACTGGGTACATGTGTTGGAGCCATTTATCACTAGTCATGTTTACTAGTCACACCATCAATGTCATCAAGTGTTCACCTCTTTGAAACCAGGACTCTTGCCCCCTAGACCAGTGGTGTGAACTCAGAGCAGGTTAACGGCAGTAACACTGACAGAACAATTCAGGGGCCTCACTGCCATTTCCTAGGCGAGCAGCTCCTGTGTGATGGGACCTTGATTTTGACCTTCGTATTGAATGCATGTATTATCTCCTACATGCTTAGCATGTTGCAAAGCACCAGAATGGATAAAAAGATGTGGTGAGCACAACGCATACTGCTACTGAAAAGCTTAGGGTCTAATTGGGAAAGGAAGTATATAGAAAGATACAGCTAGGGAATAACCCCAAGGAGCTCTGAACCCTAAAATGCTAGGCTCTAGAGTATTCTCTGAGGTCAACTTCCCAGGGGAAGAAATTAAGATCACTGCCTTGCCTTGGTGACCGGTCCGAACGACAGCCCACATAAGCAAACGTGACAAAATGAAAGCAATAATAATAAAAATAATAACGAATCACAGAAGTTAACATCCATGGCATGCCCATCATGTGCTAAGCATTGTGCTCACTCATTTGGGCTGCCATATTGCTTTTAAGCCTCACGGAAATCTTCACGGGCTCTGTTTAAACATAGGAATTGAATCTCAAGACATTGTCCTGAGTGAAAGAAGCTTACACAAAAGAGAACATACTATATGATTCGTAGAATAGGACAACCTAATTTGATATAGTAAGGACATAAAAGCAATGATTGCTTGGGATGGGGATCAGGGTGGGGGCACAGACTGACAGACTTGAAAGAACTTTTGGGGTCCTACTAATGTTCTATATCTCGTAAGGGGGTTGCACTGGGCAAGTGCATGTATCTGTCGCAATCATCAGGGGTAGATCTAAGATTTGTACATTTTATCATATGTTCAAAAAAGGGACAGCACCAAATATTAAACTCTAGAGGAGGATAATGTGCTGAGATATTGATGGGGAAGGGTTCTGCTATATGCAGCTTACTTCGGATTTTTTTAAAAAATAGGATAGATTGATGAATGCCTAGATCGGGGGATAAATATATAATCATGCAAGCAATTTATAGTGAAATGGCTATGGTAGAATCTTGGCGATCAGCATGTGAGTGCTTGCAACTTTTCTATACGTTAGAACATTTTCATGATAAAATTAAGGGGGTGGAGGGATAGTAAACCACAGAAGCAAATGTAACGAAGTCTCATCCTAGTTATCTCAAGGAAATAAATGCACTGAGCTGTTCTCCTGTCCCTAAAGTGCCAGCATAGTTTAAATTGGGTCTGAAATGGCCGAAAGGCACCTACATCTGGATCAGCAGGAACATTTCAGAACATTCTCCCTGAGGAAAAACCAGACTCCTCTCTGAAGGAGGAGCAAAGTCTCACTCTTGCCAAGTCACCCCCGAGCTGAGATCCAGGGGATGCTAGAGAATGAAGGTCAAGGGCATGTGATAATGGGCCGAGGTGCCCAGGGGGAGGCTGACATCACCAGAGGCTCATCTCTTGGATTATCAGAATGACCTGTTTGCGCAGCCTGGAAGGGGAGAGGCAGCCAAGCGCTCCCTAAACCAGCAGATGAGAAATTCAGTCCTGGAAACCGATGACTCCCTTCTCGAGCGTGATTACATTTAGTCTTCCAGTTAACTTTCATTTGGTTAGTTCTATTCGCTAATCTGGTCTGGTCTCTGCGTAGCTCAGCTCTAACAGGGCCTTTGTTCAGAATGATGTCACTGGCCCTGTTCTTTTCTTAAAACAAGAGCTATCAGTCCATGGGAAAAGCTCTGGACGTGGTATCGGGAGGCCTGGTTATGGATTCTGGAAATAACAACTCTGGGGCCTCGTGTGAGTCCCTTAAATTACCTGGCCACACAGGTGTTTTACAACCGGTTGTAGATTCACCACGAACTCCTCATGAGGACTGGATCTCTGTCCTATTTTTGCCCTCGGAGGCTAACCTAGGGCCCTGATGCACGTGAGGCTCTCAGTAAACAAATGCTGCTGATCTGAAATGAAGAAACAGCCCCCTTATCCTATAAACGCTGGTAGAATCTGAATCTGGTTATTAGCCTTTGCTGCCACTTCCCATAGTCTCACTACCGTGTGTCAGATATCTCAGGGAACTGCTTTGAATCCTCGCCGCCCCCTTCGGAGGCAGGCACGGTCACTCCCAGTTTAGGTTTTCGGGAAACTGAGACAGGGGGTGGTTTGTATGTCTGTTTGCTTTTTCGCGAAGCCCACCTCCTCCCGCCTCCCCACGGTCATGGCTAGCGGGAACAGCATGCCCGACGGCCCCCAGGAACGCGTCTTGGCCCCATGTGAGACAGTAGCAATAGCTTCGTCCCCGCTTGACCAAACCAGTGAAACTATGTCTCCTTGGGAGAACGCCACACATCCTCCGTTTCCAGCCGCCGGGCAGGAACAAAGAAACAAAGACACGTACTCTTAATTGGGGGCCGGGCCCCACCGCCAGCCGCATCACACTTCTGGGTCACCCAAGCAGATGAGAAGTCCCTCGCTGGTGACACAAAGGGGCTGCAGGTCGCTCAGAAGTGATAGCTGAGGGCCTTCAATACCAGAGCCTGATTGATGGAGGCCCGGGGAGAATGTGCTCTTTGCAGACCGTGACAAAACCGCCTGGATCCATTCATCTTGCCTGACCGCGGCCTTTCTCCTCCCCGCTGGGGGAAAATCGGGCCCTAAACGAGAGCACAGCTACACCTGCCACATTCTGTTTCCATGGCTGTGGCTGCCCTGAGATTGCTCTTTGAAGGGGAAATAAAAAATGTTCCAGCAGAAGGGATGGTTCCTAATATCTTCATCCTTGAAAGATACCTCTGACCTGCAGGGGGAAAAAAAAAAAAAAAGAGTAAATTGTGCTTTGATGCCAGAAAGTTGATTCTGATAATTAAATCTCATCGTGTTTCAAAAGCATGCGATTTTCATCTCTCCGGCCTGCCGAGACTTGGCGTGGGTTTCTTGTAGCACCATTTAATCACCCGGATTATGCCAGACGCCATGGAGACGCCTCAGTGCCTTGACATTCACAGTGACCTTGAGTTAGACACATACACCCAATTCACAGATGAGGAAAACGGGGCTCCCTTCTTCGTTCAGTAGAGGGGGCTTGATGGGATTTAAATAGGCTTTACACTATGTCATAAGCCATCAATGGCACTTAGGTCAGTCAGTCTGGGTTTGAAGTCTGTTTAAGAGCATGTGACCTGGGGCAAGTCACAGAAGCTCACCTTCAGCGGGAATGGGGATGATGAGAATGCCTCCGTCCCAGGACTGATCTGAAGACCAAATGAACGATGGGACAGCGCCTGGTACATGGAAGGTGTGCAGTAAACGGTTGGGGATCGTTAACGAGGAAAAGATGGGGTTACAAAACAAGCAGAAGGCACAGCAGCGGAAACGAAATAGTGCGTGGCCCGCAGGAGGGAATCACAGAGTGCTGCGCCGGGGCTAGAAGGGTGCAGGGAGGAGTCTGGACCTGCTGCGGATGAGGAAAGATGGAACCACTGCAGGTGCTTGAGCAGAGGAGTGGCATGGCGGAAGGAGAGGCGTTGGCGGGACCGCCCGGTCTCCGGGATGTGACGGTAAGGTTGGCATCACGTGAGCGGCCCAACTGCAGCCAACGTTTCTCTTCCTTGTCTGATGCTTGTAATACCGTAGCGCTTTTTCTCAAAGTTTGGTTAGCCGGCGGCAGAATCCCCCCGGCAGGCAGCCCAGGAAAATCGCACCGTGCTGGGCCCTGCCCAGACGTAGGCATCCAGAAACCGTGCAGATAGCGCCCAGAAAGCCCCGTGCTTGCAGGTGGGCTGGGATGATTCTTATTCACACGGCAGCTTGAAAGCTGCTCATCTACACCAAGGGGGTTTCATACTCGGAGTAAAGAAGCCACATCAGAACAGGCCGTGTGATCATAATGAGGGCACTGGGTTGCCAAGGGCCGTTCACAGTATAATAATAAACCCGGGACAGCTGTAGCCTTCTTTCAAGCTGCCAGACACCTAAAAATAAAGTCAGCAAGGCAGTGGGAGTTCAAGCCTCAGCAAAGTGGCCAGAGGAGGAATTACCAGCAGCAACTGACCCCCGGCTGCAGAGCGGGACTTTTTTTTAGGCCTGTAGCTCATGCCAATTCAGCGGCCCAGGCCATATCCCAATTTCAGTGCAGCTTACGGAGTCCTGGAAAGTGGCCGTGACTCTCGCCAGCTCCAGGATTTGAGGCCACGCTGCAGAGCAGGCAGAGGGGGACAGGTGGAGACTGGAGTCAGGTCAATGGCATTGACCCAACACCTAACATCCAGAAGACACACAGGTGAGAGGGCCGAGCCCCGCCCTCAGGGGGCTACAATGCAGTGTAGTGCACAGCACAAGAATGTGATATTGTATACCTTTGGAGGATGGCGAGGGAGTAGATCTTTGGAGCTGCCCCAGGAGCAGGAATTGCCGTGTCGCCTCCTCTTTTACTTCCTTTGCAAACAATAAAGGCCACTTGTAAAGTAATACATATATATATATATATATGTGTGTGTGTGTATTATAATTATAATTATAATAATTATAATACTATATATATATGTATCTGTATATGTATATGTGTTTGTGTGTATATATATATATATACACATGTATATATATAGTATTATAATATACATATATACATATATAGTATGTATATATATAGTATACATATATAGTGTATATATACATATATATACAATATATACACACACATACACATATACATATACATGTGTATATATATGTTTGTGTATATTATAATTATAATTATAATAATTATAATACTATATATATGTGTATCTGTATATGTACATGTGTATGTGTGTGTATATATATATGTATATATATGTATATATACACTATATATGTATACTATATATATACATACTATATATGTATATATGTATATTATAATACTATATATATACATGTATATGTATATGTATATGTGTATGTGTGTATATATATACACACATGTATATATAGTATAATATACATATATACATATATAGTATGTATATATATATAGTATACATATATAGTGTATATATACATATATATACACACATACACATATACATATACATGTGTGTATATATATGTGTGTGTATATTATAATTATAATTATAATAATATATATATATGTGTACATATACATGTGTATATATGTGTGTATTATAATTATAATTATAATAATTATAATACTATATATGTATATGTATATGTATATGTGTATGTGTATGTGTGTGTATATATGTATATGTGTATGTATATATGTATGGTATATGTATATATGTATATAGTGTACATATACATATATATACACACGCATACCATATACATACACATATACATGTATATATATAGTATTCTAATTTAAAAAGTGATTAAGGAACAAAAAGGGAAAAAAGACATTTATTCTAAGTAGTTTGGGTGTGGGAAGGGAAGATGCAGTGGGGGGAGGCTGGCGACTGGGCAGGGTCTTCATAGCGTGAGTGGGATTGCAACAGGCAGAGGTGACAGGTGAGCATATACAGAGAGAAAACGTTGCATGTGAACAAATACAGTCGGAGGAGGAGGAAACACAGGAAGATCCTCATGATACGGAATGTTGGTTCCTCTCCCAGAAGTAACAGGGCCAGAGCCTAGGGAGATTAGGAACAATCCATGAACACCTTGCATAATGGGGTCGTTATTTTGTAGATAGTGTGAAGAACTTATTCATATGACCCTGGTGACAAAGTGGAGGGTGATTTGCAGTGAGAAGGCATAGAACACTTGTCGGTCTGCCTCACAGGTGGAATATGTCTGTACCTTCTTCTGGGCTGAGGTCCGGGAAAGAGGACTATATTCTTCGAACATCTGTTTCTTCTCCGTCAAACTGGTTTAAAGGCAGGTAGGTCACCGTGCAGCTACCACAGTTGTCTAAGCAGCAGAGACCAAGAAAGCTGCCCCTAGAGCACTGTCAGGGGACAAAAAGAGCAAGGGACCAGATAAGGAGAAGAGAGAAGCCACATTTTTCCTTTCCTGAGTTTACGGCATGAAATAATTTCCCAGCTTGCCTCAAAGGTTACCTGATAGATCGATAGCACACACACTCTAATTTCTACCTTCCCTGTATCTGCACCACTTTTCACCTGACTTTACAGCTCCTCCTGTAAAGAGGTGAAGACGCCCCTTTGAATCTGGACTTTGGGAAATAGCACGTGGAAGATGGGGGCAAGTTCTGACCCTAGACTTCAAGAGACTTCGAACAATTCTGTCGTCTTTAGGAAGCATGTCACCACCATGCACAGACGCTCAGGCTAGCCGTTGAATGGGAGACATCCCACCGGATGGCATCCTATACCGGCCATTCCCCAGCTGGTCCAGCAGCTGGTCCCTGATGCATGAGAACAGAGGAGACCAGACAAGACCAGCCCAGATGAGCGGATCTGTCCAGCTGACCCACAGACTCAAAAAACCAATCAATCAATTAATAACTAGGTGGTTCGGTCTTGTTTGTTTTCCGCGTAAGTGTTGTGCTGGCTTACCAGACATGGCGGCCTCAAGATCAGGGTTCGTCATGACCAAGGAGGCTGGTCTCTCTCCAGTGATTCATTTTAAGCTAGGTTATAAAAGGGAAAGGAATTTTGAGTATCTAACCGAAGAGGATTTGCTAAATCACATAGTTATTTAATTCTTTCAACAAGCATGGGGTTGCTAGGCCCTTGGTACTTCCTCAAGCACACGACTGCTTAGTCAGTGGTGACCGAGTCAGGCCCTGCCCCTGCAGCGCTTTGGAGTATGGTCCCTTCACAATCTGTAACGTGCTTTCATATCCACCGGTTCACTTGATTCTTCCAATTCCTGGAGGAAGATATTCTCAGTAGCTCCCGTTTACAACTAAGGAGATTGAGAGTCAGAAAGGCCAGCTAATTTTCCAAAATTATGCATCCAGTTAGTAAGCTCTCATGCCCCACTATACTAGGAGCTCATTGTGGGATGAGAAAGTGGCCTACTGGTCCCAAATCCTGGACCAGCTTAGCAGATCCTATAATTAGATTGTAAAGCACAAATACAAGGACTAGGACTAAAACCCAGAGCTCTGACCCCAAGCACTCTGCCTGCTCTATAATGTCAGCTATGCCTCCCATAGCCTGCTCTGCACCTTCCCTACACAAGTTTGAAGTCAGATAAAGAAAAGGAATTCATATTCCTCACATTGGCAGCTCTCAACCCTAGTACTGAGCGCAGTGAGGGTATCTGCTCAATGAAGCTCCAATGTAGGCATTCAGGCATGGCAGGATCTAAGCGTTTCCCCTCTCTCCATGTCTCAATTCTGCTTTCCTCTGTGTGGACTTCCTTCTTGAGCAGACTGTCTCAGCATGGTGGGTAACATGACCTCTAGACTTTCAAGATCCTTTCAGGTCAAGATCGGGGACACATTCTCTGAATGTCCATGTTAATTCCAGATATTGGACCCTCGCTCTCCTGTGATATCTGCCAGACCCTGGACTCAATATGTTGTCTGAGAGAATTGAGTCCTCTGATTGGCCACCTTTCTGTTATGGTAAACAAAGACAATAACTGTTCACCATATTTAATCAATAAATATTTCTGAATGAATGAATGGATGGATGGATGGATGGATCTTGGCTCACGACGGTTTAAAAGGCTTTTTTTATGTTTATTTATTTTGAGAGCAAGAGAGAGAGAGCATGAGTAGGGGAGGGGCAGAGAGAGAGGGAAGCACAGAATCGGAAGCAGGCTTCAGGCTGTGAGCTGTCAGCACAGAGCCCCACGCGGGGCCCGAACTCACGAACCGGGAGATCATGACCCGAGTCGAAGTCGGATGCTTGACCAACTGAGCCACCCAGGCGCCCGGGCTCACGATGATTTCACTATATGTCCCC
Source organism: Lynx canadensis (assembly GCF_007474595.2). Classification (NCBI taxonomy): domain Eukaryota; kingdom Metazoa; phylum Chordata; class Mammalia; order Carnivora; family Felidae; genus Lynx; species Lynx canadensis. The sequence goes on from NC_044320.2 coordinate 12,737,844, forward strand.
TGCCAACAAGGACAAGCCAACGTCTTTTTTTTTTTCCCCTGCATTCCATAAGCAGAGTGTCATCTAACCAATAACCCTTCCTGGGAAGCAAGATATGGCCTGCAATTCTAGAGGCATCTGTACCCTGAGTATATAATTAAGTCAGAGGCTAGTACAGCTGGTCAGAGCAGGAAGGCATGCATAAACTCTTAAATCTAGGAATGTTTGCAGACCCTATCATTACATACCCCACATGTGAATCTATCTGACTGGGACTCCATAACACTCTGCGACTGTAACTGTTCTCCAGCTGAAAATGCACGAGTCCTCTTCTGGACCAAGATGTTCCTCCTCCTTCCCTGCACTGAAAGCCTTTTCAAGTCATCAGCAAGTTTACAATTGATGCGTTGTTGGGTAAGGGGTTGATGTAGGTGATGCTCGAGGTGGAATATTAGCATTGGGTGCAGGGGGGAGAGTAAGTTGTAAATAGGAAAACTCTATTCCTACTCACTGTGTGATCTTTTTCAGGTTACTTAACCTCTCTGAGCCCCAGTATCTACCTCTGTAAATGTTAGTGATAAAACCTGCCTCCCATGGTCACTGCGAGGTTTAAGCATCATCAGGAATGGAACAGGTTCAGCATGATGCCTACAACATGGCAAGTATTTGACAAACGTCACTTCTCCTCTCCTTTACATACAAGAAATGCTGACCTTACTTATTAAAGCCAAAACAAGGCAAACAAAACAAAACAAGGGAAATGTAAAAGGAATACTTTTAGAATGGTCTTCTTTATTAAAGTAAAAAGCAAATTATATACCTAATTGTCTAGATTACTCATTTACCTGCTAGATGCTACAATACAATCTTGAGTAGGACATAACCTCTAAGCTCAACGCACTGAAAGTCGAGTGGATCCGACGATCATCTAATGAGGGATAGTATAATTTGAAATTATATTGCATTTTAACTGATGATACTGCTTAAAACCCTTGCGTTGTTATTACAGTTGTGGGCATTTATAGCCTATCTCTCTGAATACACTGTAAGCTAAGCTAGGGCAAATTTTGTATACCTTCCACATTGCCAAATACATGCAAGGCTTTATTTTTTACAAAGAGATTTGAAGTGAGGGGGGAGATTGGAAAGAAAGCATTTTTTTTTCTCTGTTTTCCCCTGAATACCAATTTTCCTCTGAGAAATGATGCAATCAGGGATGACCGTGTTCTGGGGTTCTCCCTTTAGCACAGCCATGATGTTGCAGCTTTTCCATCTGGGAATGAGATATTGTAGTATTTTCCCATCGTAATCTCATTGCGAATGCTTGTGACCCACTCATGAGCAGTGATCCTATCTGTATCCTTTGTGTTCTCTGCATTCAGCCATTTCAGGCCCAATATATATGCTCAATAAATGTCAGTGGCCTCAACGACAAGCATCTCTTTTGTTCTCTCGAGCCAGCAGGTTGGATGGCCTGAAACGGGCTTGGTTCAGCGCCTCTGGACTGGACTGGATTCACACATACATCGCTGGTCAGCTAGTGGGTCGACTGGGGGCTGGCTGGTCTAGGAAGTCGTCGGTTGAGGTGACCGTGTTTTGTCCCCTGCAGCCTCTCAGAGGTGATGGGATCCTCTGGGGAGCAAAGGTTTTGCAGGGCAGCATTAAACTTATTTAATGGCCCCAAGAGATATCCTGAGAAAGCTGTTCCGTGAGACAGGTACAAAGATAGACATAAGAAAAGGGATGTTCTTGTTCCACATACTTTTATGATCTGCTGGAGGAAATACACAACCTTTCTGGAAGGCAACTCAGTGCTATGTGCCAAAATGCAGCCTTCCTGCTCATTTGCGCTGAAGGTGAAAAGGTTGGGAGAAATTGGGGCACCTAGATGGCTCGGTCGGTTAAGTGCGGAACTCTCCACTTTGGCTCAGGCTGTTGATCTCATGTTGGTGAGGTCGATCCCCGCAACACTGCACTGACATCGTGGAGCCCGCTTGGGATTCTCCTCCTCTCTCCCCGTCTCTCTCTGCCCCTCCTCACCCCTTTCTCTTGAAGTAAATAAATAAACTCTTTAAAAAAAAAGTGGGAAAAATTAGGCCGGGCACAGAATGGCAGGAGAGAGATGAAAGTGGGGGGAGGGGGGAGAAGAGATGGAGAGATAGGCAGTGGGGAAGGCAGAGAAGAGGACCCCCCTACTGCACCCTGAAGCCCCTCTTACACCTCTGTTCTACGCTCTCCTGAGGACGCTGGGCACCCTGACACTGAGCCACGAGTCTCTCCCCACTTGCTGGAGACAAGTGAAAAGAAAATTGGACAATGAAACGCTTACCACGGAATGCCCTTGGAGCAAACCAGACAACCCGGGCTGCTGGCCCCGTTCTCTCAAGTGGATCTGGGTAAGGCACAGATCCCGGGGTCCAGCCAACAACCCTCTGGCAGGGTTTGAACAGGCATTGAGACTTGCCGAGCACCGAGCACCGAGGACAGATCATACCGAAACCATCGGGTGGGCGGGTAATACAATGTTCAAATGGGACCAATCTCTGAAATCTCTGCAGGGGAAAAAAAAAAAAAAAAAAATTGCCTCTGTTTCTTTCCCCCCTTATCTGTTCCCGTGGTCTGGGTTGCCGAGTTAGTAGCAGGCTCTCGACAGTCTGGAATACGTCCTCCATTGTGTTCTTTCTGTGAAGAAAATTACAACTTGAAAAAGAAAGGGGGCGGAGAGGAACATTACATTCTAAACAGTCTCAGGGAGATAATTGCCAAGTCTCCTTCCCTCGCTCCTTGCTCCCCCTCCCTTCTTGGCCCCTCTCACTCTTCCTCGCCTCTAGGATCTGGCAAAGGGAGGCTCTGCAAACACTGCTGTGGCAGGTAGATGGGCAGCTTTGCAGGCACTTCCCCGTCATGTGCCCCCTTTTTGTCCTCACCTTCCTGGGGCAGTGCACACCCACTAGTGCTGCTCTCAAAGGAACGTGCAGGAGGTTTTGTCTAGGGAAAGTCGGGGTGGTTTCGTTTTTTCACGGTGGTTTCTGTTACCCCATGTAATGCTTTATTTTTTGTATTTGTGAAATGTTGACCATTATTACTTTATTTTATTTTATTTTTTTAATATGAAATTCATTGGCAAATTGGTTTCCATATGACACCCAGTGCTCATCCCAACAGGTGCCCTCCTCAATGCCCATCACCCACCCTCCCTACCCTCTTTCTCATTGCCACGTAGTATTCCATTGTGTATATAAACCACAATTTCTTTATCCATTCGTCAGTTGATGGACATGTAGGCTCTTTCCATAATTGGCTATTGTTGAAAGTGCTGCTATAAACATTGGGGTACAAATGCCCCTATGCATCAGCACTTCTGTATCCCTTGGTCGCAGGATACAAAATTAATGTACAGAAATCAGTTGCATTCTTATCCGTCAATAATGAGGCAACAGAAAGACAAATAAGAAACTGATCCCATTCACAATTGTACCAAGAATCATAAAATACCTAGGAATAAACCTAACCAAAGATGTAAAAGATCTGTATGCTGAAAACTATAGAAAGCTTACAAAGGAAATTGTAATGCTTTAAACTGTCCGCTTGGCCATGATTCCGTTCAGGACTCATTGAGCAGCTACTTCATTGTTTCAGGGCATTTATAAGTATACAACATACCATTTATTGATTCTTTACTATGTGTCTAAAAGCATGCCGAGCATCTACATCCTTGCTTTCCCTTAATCGCCACAGTCATTCTGGGTCGTCACTTGTGTCCCTATTTCTGTATCAGTGATATGCTGGGTCTCAATGAGTTCACATGTCCAAGTGCACAAGCTAATATGAGGTATGGTCAAGATTTGAACTTAGTTCTGTCTGATTCCTGACCACAATGCTATAAAATCCGCCCCCCATATACACACAACAAAAATTGATAAAGGCAGCCCCAGGCTGCACCATCCTTCAAGCCTTAAGGAAGAAGACAGAAACCTTAAGTAGAGGTGGTTGTAGGGGTAGCAATCTGACCCATTTTCTGCCCAATAAGGTCATTCCAAGGGAGGGAAGGACTTTCCCAAGGCCACTTGGCTATACTTCGAGGCTGGAGGAAGCAATCCATATAGCTCCTTCTAGCATAGAGATTTAAGGAATTGTGACCACCAGTGCACTTAGCAGGTGCTTGAAATATTGCTTACAATGATCGTCTTCTTCACTCCTGTGGCACAGCTTGGAGGAGTATGCCAAAGGGGAAAGAGGAAGGCAAAGAAAGAAAGAAAGAAAGAAAGAAAGAAAGAAGAAGAAACAAAGAAAGGAAGGACAGTGAAGTGAAAGGAAGGGAAGTGAAGGAAGGAAAGGAAGTCAAGGAATGAATGAAGGACGGGCAGGAAGGAAGAGAGCGAACGAATACCTTGGTTTTCTTTTTCCTTTCTTTTTTCTTTCTTTATGTGTTTGTTTTAAAAAAATCTAAGCACTGGGTTTATTGGGTCTCTTGCCCCCATTTCCTAGATGAGGAACCAGAGTCTCAGAGGCAATTGAGTCACTTATGATCTGTAGATTGGGGGTTCTTCCTCTACACTCGCATTTTCAAGGTGTGGCCCCAGGACCAGCATCATCAACATCACTTACCTGGGAACTTGTGAGAAATGCAAATGTCCAGGCTGCACCCTAGACTCATTGAATCAGAAACTCTGGTGTTGGGGCCCCCGCATTCTGGGTTTGAACAAGCCCTCCCCATGATTCTGTCGCAGTAACAGATTGAGAGCCACTGCTGACCCCGGTGGGTAACTCGCCGTTAGAATGAAATCCAGGTGTGAATCCATGTATTTAAAACTTTGTGCTGCTTTACCCTGCAGACGGTTCTGAGAGCAGTTTTATTTTGCCCTTGAAGAAATCCACTGCAAAGGGGAGATGCCAGCAAACTCTTAGAAATCCCTTCAGCGGGGCAACTTGTGATATGCTGGCATCTGGTGCCCGGCACAGAACAGCGGGTTGCTACATTAAGTACAAAGGTGTGGATGGGACGGGATCTCCCACATCCTCATCACTTCCTGAGCTGTGCCTGGCCGGGGCTGAGCTAAATGGAGTCCTTCCCAGCTGTCAAGGCATAATAAGCCTTGTTAGAGGCGCCCTCACGCAAGGGCATCTCAGCACCCGTGAGAAACCACACCAGCATCCTCAGAGGTGAAACGACTTGCCTAAGGTCACCTAGCCGCAGCGTGAGGTTGAGGGAGGGAATCTACACAGAGTCCCCTTCAACACTGACCCTTAATGAATCTGACTGCAGGTGGCTTTAGCAGCCGCTTAAAACAGTGCTTTAAAGTGATCCCTCGCCCTGCCTCCCTGCAATGATTGTCACACAGCTTGGAAGAAAATGCCACAAAAATCCAAGGGCAACCTTGGAATTTTTCTAGTTTTTCAAGCTTTGGGTTTGTTGCCATTTTTTTTTTTTTAATGATTTCAAGATTTTTCAGCGACAAAGCGAGAAGGTGGTATTCTAAAAGTATCTATATCGTCCTTCGGTTTTTGCAGCAAGCAGAGGCTCGGCCATGTTCAGGTAACCCAGTGTGGAAAAATCTAGTCGCAGCCACATTGCTCTCCGTTGCTCTCCGTCCTTCTGTGTCTGAACGTACTGATAGGGTTGACTTCCTCCCCGGCTTTACCTTCTTCTCTGTGCCCTGTTCAGTTTCTGCCCCACATCGCTGCAGGTTTCTCTCCGACAATTACCAACAACCTTCCTGTCCACAGTCCCCTGGTTTGGGGTCCTCTTCTGGCCGTCACTCTCGTGTTTTCTTTTCTCATGATTCCTTCTCTGTCTCCTCCTAGAGTCCCTGCCCTTTGCCTGAACACGGGTGATCCCCAAATCCTTTGGAGATAAACCATCTGAGTATCCCAGTATCTCAAGTGTAGCTATCCTGCCTGGAATGCCCATCCTTTCACAGGACTGCAGCTTGGCCACGCGGCCCTAACTGAATGTGCCTTCCCCTCTTCAGAAGCTGCCTTCTCCATATTCTTAGAGTAGACATAACACAGCACCAGTCCCCAGTTACACACGCCGGAAACCAGGGAGGTATTGTTCATCCCAAATGTCGCAAGCATCACCTCCATAACATACACACACCGCAAGCACACGCACAGCACACACACGTGATTTTTCTTGCACACGTGTGTGCAAACACTTACGTGCTTTCTCTCTTACACACCTTGCATGCACACATGCATATCCCATATGCAAAGACCAAACCCTGTGAATTTTGCCAAGGACACACAGGTGTCCTCCCCCCCTCTCCAACTCTGCTGTCATTGCCCTTGAACCGAATCCCTGATCATTGCTCACCTGACGATTGGGTGTCCTGGATGTTCTTCCTCCTTCCTTTAAATCCAAGTGCTCATTGCAGCCAGAGGAATTTCTCTAAAATGCAAGCCAACCCCAGTTGTCCCACTTTGCACATTCCACATCTCTTATTGCCTGTAGAGAAAGTCCACGCTCAGTGCAGCCACAAAGGTCCTCCTTGGCCTTTCTCCTCAGCCCCTGTACCAGTTTCCATGAGAAATCCCCCACCAATGAGCACCCTGATGTCCTCGAATACTTTACTGAAGTTCTAGGCACAATTCATGCCAATAAAAGGCAATTAATTTTTTTAAAATTTAGTGGAAGTGTGGTCCATAAAACAGAGATTTGGAACACATCATGAGTCTTATCAACTACCTCACCACTCCAGTGCCATAGCATTTGACTAACCGACTGTCATCACTGAGAGAAGGTAAGCAACTGTAAGAAAGAATTGGGAAATCTTTACGCGCCAGTGTGAATATACGATAATTTATTTAACCACCGACCTCTATTGATGAAAGTAAAGGGCATTTGCTGATCTTTATAATCTATGCTACTAGAGGATCGTCTGCCTCTGGGATCAGAAAAAGAATAGAGTCAAAGTGGGAAGACCAGTGACAACAGACCAGCAAAGAGGTCAGCTGGTGGCAATGAAGATGGAAAAGAGAGATATTTAGGGACCTAGAGGTCTTGGCCTTAAGGCATTGAGCATTGTAGTGGGCACTGAGGAGGGCACCTGTTGGGACGAGCGCTGGGTGTTGCATGGAAACCAACTTGACAATAAATTTCATATAAAACAAAAAGGAATTGAACGTTGTAAGGAAAAGTGCAATAAACTAATAATTCCGGTGCTTTGATTTACTCGACACATGAGGCTTGTCCACCCACGATGTTCTAAGGGGCTCTGTAGGACCGAATGTGGAAGAGACATTCGGCCAGTTCCTGCCCTCGTGGAGTTTCAGCCTAAAAAGGAAAGATGGGATGATTGTTTCAGAGGATCTAAACCAGCCTGGGGCACGCGGCCTGGGTTGTCAGTGAGCAATGTGCTCAGCAGCGGACAGCCGAGTCACTGAATGCGTGCTTCTCTAAATGAGGCCCTGACCAGAGCAGCCACACTGCCCGGAAATTTGTTACAAGCACACAGCCTCGGAGCCCACCTGAGACCTCCTAAATGGGAGATGGGGGCTGGGCAAAGCCCTGCAATCTGGGTTTTAACAAATCCTCAGGGCCACCCTTCCATAGCTACAGTTTGGGAGCCACTGCCTCGAAACCCAAAAGATCAGGGGACAGATATCCCTGGTGGTGTTGGTCTAGAGAGGCTTAAGGCAAGAAGTGACCTATGAGCCAGGTCATCAAAGGAGACGGAGAGTTCCCCACAAGGACAAGCAGAGCTGGAGGGGAACATTCCAGGAGTTCCAGGTGCCTGTGCTCCCTGAGCTTGCTTACAATACCTCCCCCCTCATATATTCTTAATGGATTTAGAGCTAAGTTGGGGGAAATGACTTGTGCGCAAAGGTATTCGTTGCATTTTTTGCAAACAGTTTAAATGCCCATCAGCTGATGGCTTCTTGAATGAACTCTGAGTCATACATGTAAATAAACACTAGCCCTCTGCTTACAAGAAGAGAGGTTTAGAGAGGAGCTTCAGAATGTAGTGCTACATAACAAAAGCAAAGTGCAAACTCATGTATAGGTCATGCAACCTTTCGGGTGAAACAAGGTAAATATGTGTACTGCAGGGATACACAGGAAAGTGGGAACAGGAGCTTGGCTCTCAGGTGGAGAATTTAGGGTGGAGGACAGGAGTGGGAGGTACGTCTTCACTGAATACTACTTTGTACCATTTTAAATTTCATTCTCTGTGTATAGATGACCAGTTTCAAAAAATAGACACCGTACTTTTCTTAAGGCAAGAACAAGGCATGGGGAGGGAGAAGGCATCTGTTCTAAATGCCCTCTCGGCCCTCAAGAAAGCCCCCTCCCCCGCCAGCCTCACCTCTCTAACACCTTTTGGGGGATTTCACAGGGTGGGGGATGTGACAGGGAGGGGTGCTCGGTGTTATAATTATTGCTTTCAGTACCTATTTTGTTCTAACAGGATGTGCTGCTTGGGTCAAGGCCCTGGGCCAAAGTCATATAAGAGTAGCTGTTTGCGGTACTCCCTCTGAGTTCCCGGTATTTGGAAACGGTCACCTCACAGCAGCAGCGGGGGTGGGAGAAATGGGGGGGGAGGGCAAACCACCACTGTGGTGGGAAGGGGAGGGCCTCAGGGGTTCCATTCAGAAAAAGAACAATTGGTGGTTTCAGGCAGCTGAAGTGAGGGCAGAAGGGAAATGCGATGGCCTGGCCTATTGGAGGGGACCGCGCTGACCCGTGCCTCTATCCAAAAAAGAAACCAAGCAGGTGCGAACGACGTGGGCTTGAGTGCAAACTGCTTCTTCCTTCAGCAGCTTTCAGCACTCTCCAGAAAGATGATCTTACCACCCTCTGTCCGCTTGAGCTTCTCCACTTTCCCAGGAGAGGGGAAACTCATCTTGATGACGGGCCCAATACGCACCAGCTCCACTTGGTTGCCATCTTCGTTATCACACTGAATCTTCTCCAAACCCTCTAGGAAAACACCCCACCTTGCAGATGCGGAACCTGAAGTCAGAGGAGCGACATGACGTGCCCGAGGTTGCGACGGGGAAGTCAGGATCAGAACCCACTTCTTCTGACTCCAAAATCTCTGCTGCACTGATTTTAGGCTACCTCAAGCTAGGGAAAGACCCCTTATCAGACTCTGAAATCATTCATGGTGGAACCAGCCATGTGGGCCCAGGCTCAGACCTCTGGGTTTGAAAACCACAATTAAAAGAAGCCAGGGGCGCCTGGGTGGCTTAGTCGGTTAAGCATCCAAATTCGGCTCAGGTCACGATCTCACCGTTTGTGAGTCGGAGCCCCGCGTCGGGCTCTGTGCTGACAGCTCTGAGCCTGGAGCCTGCCTGGGATTCTGTGTCTCCCTCTCTCTCTGCCCCTCCCCTGCTCATGCTCTGTCTCTCTCTGTCTCAAAAATAAATAAAACATTAAAAAAGATTTAAAAAAGCAGCCAAAAGCACCGTGATATTGCAAGAAAGACAGAAGAATTAACCAAGGGATCCTGTTGGAGACAAAGAACTCCCAGGATTTATCTGCTTAGGTAACTCTGGTTCGTGACTGCTTCTGTAAAAATACTGGTTTATAAAGTCCATGTATTTGATGACCATCTCTGGCCCATCCATCACAAGAGTTTTCTGTGAGGCAAGTGGCCTGCCAGTCAGGTCCACTCAACCCCCGAGCTCCATGAACACGGTCAAGATAAAAGCTTATTTGGAGGGGATATGCCCTTCTCTGGAGTTTCCCGAAAGAACCTTGCAGACGGCTTTAAATGAAAAGACGACTGGACTCAAATAAAATGAGGGAGGCCTGTCTGGGATTCGTTCATTGAATCACTCAGCAAGTTTCACTGAGGACCTACTACGTGCCGGGGGTAGTGAGATGACTAACAGAGGGTTCCAGTCTCTATAGTCTTTTCCAGTTCCAATATAACACAAGTATAACACTGAAAAGTAAACTCGAAAAGACAGTCTCAACAAAAGCTTGGGAGCATCGAGGGACAAGGGGTTAACCCCTCCTAGGGTTGGGGTAGTGCAGCAAGGGTTGGAGGGAATGGGGAATTATGAGAAGCCCTCAGAGGAGGTGGTCTTTGAGATGAGCCTGGTAGGATGTGAAGGAGGACATTCCAGGTAGAAAAAGAGCATGGGCAAATTTTTGGAATCTCTAAAATTCATAATGTGTGTAGGGGTGTTGTTCACTTGGTTTGAATCTGTCTCCGGTTCTTGTCCCTATTATGAACTTCCTGTATAATTCTAGGCATCTCATTGCCTGTGATTTGAAGTCTCAAGTTCAATTTGTGTAGACTGTAGAAGAGGGAGAAGGAGAGAGGCAGAGGCAGAGACAGAGACCTGAGTTTCACGACAGAGGAGATACACAGTTGCATGTCACAAAGGGGTCCTGATGGAGCTTATTGAAAATCTTTAGGTACCTCTGCATGAAAACACACATGTTTGAGTCAAAGACCACGGAGGAACTTTCAAAGGTTAGCTAGTGGCTGTCATTCACAATGCCCCATGTCTGAGGTTTCTGGTCAAATTCTCAAGAAAAGAGGAAGTAAAAATAGAAAAGACTAGACAGCTGACAACAACTGATTGCTGGTGCTCAGGGAGAGCCTGAAGATGTAATTCCCCCTTGAACTTCATGCTAGTCTCTTAGGACCACGTGCGACATCCCTCTTTAACTCCAACATGAACTGTTTCTATAGCCCTTCCCTGATCCACTAAGACAGGTCAGATGGATCTTCTGTGGTCCACAATTTCTGTGCTTCCCAGCACCCCATGCTTCCTTCACTGTCACCTTTGTCATACTGAACTGTAACTGTCTATTCACTTGTTAACATCCCTCGTTACATCTCATTAGGCAGCTATCATAGCTGTCCTTTTTACCCCCGGCCCATTATATAACACGGAAAAAGTAACCGTTGAATACGAATAAGTGAACAGTTGAATAAGGAGAGAATGGAAGATGGGAAGCGAATGGCAACCGATTCGTCAAGAAGGCTAGCGCCTCAGAGCTTGAATGACACAGTCTTTGGGATTCCAGGAACCATTATGGATGAGTGTGAGGGAGGACCAAAGAAGTCCCAGCCAGAGACGTATTGCATTGCAACTGTCCAGTGAGACCATATTTACCTCCCACTGCTAGAATTTTGAAAATCCAGTGGGATTTTGGGCCATCTTTCTATGGAGATCAAAAGGCATAATCTACTCCTGTCTTTAACAGTTAGCTTCAGATGGTTGAGCCAGGGTAAGTTCCAGAAGGCACGAAAGGAATGAGTCATTATTCGCTATGGGAGATGGCAGGCTACCATGAAATAGAACTGAGATGGATTCCACTGAACCAACTGAATAATAGTGGAGAAGTCAAGGCAGATAGGGGTGTTGGTAGGGAATCGGTGCATGGCGACAATGATGGTGGTGATGACGGTAGTGGTGATGACAGTGACATTTGTCAATGTTTTCAATATTCTACATTATTATTTTATTTACCCCTCACAGCAACTTTAGGAGGAGGGTACTATTCTTATCTACTGTTATGCTCCTCTGCAGATGAAGAAAAGAAAACTCTGAAAGCTTAAATAATTTGCTGAGGATTGCACAGCTTACAAGGCAGAGCCAGGACTGAAAACCCAAATCTGCTTCCAAGCCCACTCAGCTCCCTGTGGCTGTTCTGCCGTCCAGTGTCTCTACTGGGTTCATTTTCTCTTACCTCGCATCTTGATATCTTCGTGTTAATAGACTTTGTATCCTGAGTAACAGTTAGAGTCATTGTTAAGAAGAAATAAACTTTATACCAAACTTAGTTCCCTGGAAGGAGGTCAAAACACTGTCTACACCAGCTCAATAGGCAAAACACTCCCAGCCATGCACACTAACTCAACTGCATATTCCAAAATGAAAGGCTGCAGCTACACAGTGTCTAGAACCTGATTTCAGAAGACAGAAGGTAAGTTCAGATGGGCTGGAATGAATCCAAATTTCCAGTAGTGCATATCACTTTTCACGAACCACTGGATTATCATACATAGACCCCATCGCTTCTGCACGCTGCCCCTCTTTATCCAAAGGTAGCCCTGAAATCCTTTCTCAAGTCTTTGCTCTGGCAAGAGTAATCCTATTAGGTTCCTGATGCATTCTAGGAAATTTCATCACTATGGGCTTAACTAATTATCAGCTTTTAAAAGACAGGAAGTATGACCATTAACTACCATTTACTCAAAAGTCAGGGGATGGTATGGTCTCATTACTTTAATAGTCTGGGATACTATAAAGGACCATAGAAAATGGATTTCTAGATTTCCAAAATGTAGGCTATAATGGAATAGAGTACATTTAACCTCATATGAAATGAAAATGCCTTACAGTTCATAAAGTACTCTGAAGAACATTTCCAAATATGACACCACAACATCATGAGGGAAATGATAGGCCTATCTGCATTAAAAATAGAAGATCGGAGAGAAATAATTATGTGTCCCAGGTCACATATTAAATAGGGAGCAGATTAGATTTTGAGCTGAGTCTCCTAAACCCTCATTCAGTGAGCATTCTGCTACCTGTACAATCTCTTATCTTCAGTTTCTCTTCCTCTTTAGCCAATACAAGCATCGCCAACATGGATGGACAAACAGAACCTAAAGACAATGAGGAAACCATACAGTAATTTGCTTTCATGCAAAGGAAATGCGGAATTTATTGTGGAATATAGATGGTGTGTAAGCCCTTTGAGTGCAAGAGTCGTGTCCTATTAACTTTTCTTTTATGACTGGGACTCAGCACAAAGAGAATGTTGAATTCAGCAACTAGCATGTTACTGTTCTATTTGGATAACAAAGTGTAGGGCACGTCCTGAGCTGTGAGCCAACCCTCTTCCAATTAGTTGCTGTCTCAAGTCAAATCAAATCAAGAGCTCAGATTGGGAATGAAAATATTCCTGACCAGGGTGCCTTGTAACCTTTCACCTAGAACAATGTCATCGGGTGATGTAAGATATGTCTCCTTGGGAGCAATAAAAGAAACACTAAGTGATATCAGGCTGATGAAATCAGAGCTTTGCCGAGATCAGTCAGTGGATACCAAGTCAAGGACTGGCTTCCAGCCACAGCCTGCATTTACATGCAGGACACACGAGATGTCCCTAAGAGAAGCAGAGGATCAGACTAAAAGAGTGTCCCCAGTCTCCAGTAGACGCCCTTGGTCATGGAGGCAGAATAAATCTCCCATGAGAGCGAATGACAAGGCCACATTTCCAGAGATGACCAGTTTCTCATCTCCCTTGTTGACCACTGACCACTGCTTACATGGAAGCATGCCTATAACCCACAGCCCAAATCAATCGATCAGGATGGGAAAGAACAGCCAAAGGATTGGGTTTCAGACCTGTGTGATTTAAGAATTTTCTAGCTGTGTGACCTTGGGCAGATTGATCAAACTCCCTGAGATTTAAACTGCTCTTCCTTAAAATGAATGGCCACAAAGTTAACGTAGAGAAAACGTACTATTACTAACGCATAGTAATGGAGTTGAATCTTTCATGACATGTCAAAGTTACATATAATTAAAATTACCCTCGGAATCCCTTAACTTGCCCAGAAAGGACAATATACATGTTCTTTTATATATAATCTACCACAGTAATATATACATGTAAATATGTGAGGTAAACAGTAATCAGTATATATGCAGAAATAAATTTTATAGTATTCTAATTACATATAAAAGAGTATGTAGTTGAATTTGCATGAGTTAAATAGACCTATGAGAAAACTCCACTCTAAATAGAAGTTGAACATTTATGATGTTACTGTCTTGGGAGTAGTAGATGTAAAGAAGCATCTACTGACTGATAATAGTGAATTAAGCATATTCCCCAATCAGGGCTCTCTTCTAAGCACTGATTCATGTTTCTTCATTTAATTTCACAACCCTACAATGTAGTTCCTGTTATTATCCCCATTTTACAGATAAGAAAGCTAAGGAACAGAGAAGTTAGAAAATAGTCTGTCCCACAAAGGACATCGTAATCTAGTTATATAGGTGAACTAAAACTGAAATCGATACTATGTAAATATTTGTAAGATGACTGCCAGCAAGGATAAAAATAAATGGCAGAGGAGTGATACAGACGCCACGCCATTGGCGTGAGATTCCAGAGCTGGAAGGACCCTAAGAACATCTAGTCATGTAGAGAAGGGGAGTTCACTGTGGGGTCAGAGGTTCAGAATGGACTATTCTGAATTGTGAATGAAGCTGTGCCTTGAAGGATAGGTTTTCCCAGTCAGGTAGTAAGAAAGCGGAAGCAGGTGCATGGATGTTGATTATGGAGTGCACAGATGTGGAGGTAGGCATATGACATTTTGTGCAGTGGACGTATAGAAAAGGTGAGCTATAGCTATGATGGGAACAGGGAGGGAGGCTGTGAAAAACAGGCCAAAGTCATACTGTGATGGTTTCTGGGGTGACACTCCAAGGAATTTGACTGTGGACCTCAGGGAACCACTGAAGACTCCTGAACTGTGGAGCAAGAAGACAAAACAGGGCACATGGAAAGATCTATTCTAGTCCTAACCCAACACACGAGGGTCATCGAACAGCTGAACCGACCCTCCATGAGAAACAGCTAAAAACAGTTCCGAGGAGGTCATTTTTACTCAGATAGCAAATAACTAAACAAATATGACTTCTTTCAGGATGAATCTGGACTTTCCAAACCCTTGGGGCCATCTTCGCACCGAGCCCACAGGCTCTGCTGTATGACCCTCACAGCCAAATGACAGTCATTCCTAGCACTCAGTGGTAATGGTTTCTTTTCAAAGCTCTTGGCAAATTAAGTCTCCTGGAAGGTACCTTCCCTAACACCTTTCTCCTCTGCACTTAATTCTCTCCATCTTCATTGCTCCCCCAAATTGAATGTACACGTGCATTTGCCAAATTGTTGACATCACCACCAACAATTTGTTATAAAGATATCTCAACTTCTGACACCTACAGCTTTAGAAGTAAATAAAGTGTATTCTCCCCAATACCTCTCACCCCACTTGAGAAAAGATCCACTCATTTAGGAAGTTTGTCCTGTAAAGCTAAGAACACAAGGTTTGATCACAAGGAGCCCTGGTTTGTTTTAAAAAAAAACTTGAAGGTAATTTCACATTGAAGTAGCTGCTGGTTCCATGATAGCAGCCAATGGTGAAGCATGATGTGATAACGCAGCCCTGTTAACCATTGTACATAAAGTCAATCATCATCATTTGCGAATGCCACATTTGAGGATTTGCTTGCCTGCTAACATTTATTTGTAATGCCAAAATCAACGCAGCACTTTTGAGGTGATCCACGGACATGTATGTGGTATTGAAAAATTTATATCAGCCACTGTGCATATCCCCAGCTGTGGTCTGACAAGGAGGTGCTCTGTCTTCTGGTTTCGGCTCTCTTGTTGTGAACAAGTATCCTTTGCGTGATCTATTTAGTACCACATTTTTCTCATTTTTGTGCTTTTTGTTGGTGCACTGTTTAAAATGGCCCCCAATGGTGGCACTCAAGTGCTGTCCAGGGTTCCCAAGCATAGGAAAGCTATGATGTGCCTTACAGAGAAAACACAGCTGTTAGATAAGCTTTGTTCAAGCGTGAGTTACTGTGCTGTTGGCCACAAGATCAATGTGAGTGGATCACCAATACATATTAAATAAGGTGTTTTTAAGCAGAAATACACATAAAGCAAGTTTATGTACTGATCCATCGATGAAAATGCTGTGACCAGAAGCTCATAGGAACCTAACTTTGTATTTCCCCTAATAATAATGGTTCAGTATTCACTAATTCAGTGTTCCCAG
Source organism: Lynx canadensis (assembly GCF_007474595.2). Lineage (NCBI taxonomy): Eukaryota > Metazoa > Chordata > Mammalia > Carnivora > Felidae > Lynx > Lynx canadensis. The sequence continues at coordinate 12,753,602 of NC_044320.2, forward strand.
CATCTTTTTGGAATCTAATTACTAAAACTGAGAATAATGAGAATCATCTGTACCTGGGGCAGGGGTGATGGTACATGCACAGGATTAGCAATGGGAGGCATTATTAGCAACGCAAGGAGAACCCATATGAAAAGTTTCTAAGAAATTTCGGGACTAGAATAAACTCTAATGAGCCAGGGAGTGGTGAAAGGATGGTACCAGCGACGAGAAGACAGCAGAGAAGAGAAAATAATGCTAAGCTCTCAGAGCAATGCAGCACTCCTAAAACTTGTTACAAATGTGACCACTTCTGAAAAATGTTGGACTCAGTTAATGGCTGATTTTGTTCTACATAAACATACATTGTTTTCTGGGAGTCTATTGGGTGATATATTTTCTTTATAGTTAACTTCATTTTGGAAAACCAAGAATCACATTACTTTTTCCCCCTGGAGTAACTAAAATATGAAATATAACCCTGGTCTATTACACTAATTTCTTTGTTCCTCCAAAGATAGAGAGAGCAGGTCCCCAGTATGTCATTCATATTCTTTCTTATGCTTCAAACGTTTCCCCTTCCCTGTGACAACCCATGCCACATGTTAGGACCCAACTTAATTCCTTCCTAGAGCATTCACAGTCACGTCCATATACTAACGGAATGATTACAAACACACACATTGGAATCAGACAGACGTGGGTCTGGATCCCAGCTCTGCCGCCTACCAGATCTCCGACCTTGAGGAATTACTGAATCCCTCATATTTTAGTTTCCTGATCTCCAAAATGAGTATTAAATAGGAAAATATACGCTGGCTTCAAGCACACTTCCTGACATGAAGCAGCTGCTAAGCAACTCCTTACTGGATTTTCTCTGTGTATCCATCACTCTTCTCCATTCTGCGTCTCCTTTTGGACTCTGTGCCCCAATCCTCCCGGTGCATGAAATTTGCCTCTGAAATAATGCCCTGAGATCTTCAACAGAGGGGGTCCAACTCGTGTTCATGGCTATCTCAGAGCCACCTCCTGCCCCCTCTGACCTCTGCCAGTCACCTGCAGGTTTCTTCCTTTCCTCCCCCCATGTCCACTGCCACTTCTCTGTCAAGGACCTCCTACAAACTCCTCGAGACTCTTGCATAAATGCCCCCCACCAGAGAGCTCTCTTGTTCTGTCTCCTCCCTTTCTGACCTGTTACAGTGTTAACAACTACTCTTAGTCTTGAGTTCCCACTACCCATCAGGGACCAAGAGAAGCACATGACACACTCCTTCCTTAATCTCTGTAATGACTCCAGCGGTGTTTCTTACTATTCCATTTTGCACTTGAGGAAACTGAGTAAGTCTGAGAGCAGTTGTTACATGACTGAGGCTAGTCAGTAAATGGGGGCACAAACCCAAATCTATGCCAGCTCCAAAGCTCTCTCCAGTGTGCCCTGCTCCCTCACTACATATCTTTTTTTTTTAATTTTTATTTATTTATGTTGAGAGAGAGAGAGCAGAAGCAAGGGAGGGACAGAGAGACAGAGAGGGAGGCAGAGAATCTCAAGCAGGCTCTGTGCTGACAGCACTGGGCTTGATCTCATGCCTCTCAAGACCATGACCTAAGCCAAGATCAAGAGTCAGATGCTTAACAACTGAGATACCCAGTCTCCTCCCTCCCTACCTATCTTAAAGTCTACTGTTAATGAGTCTTGCTAAGACTCCTGCTTATGCAGGAAGGCTCCTGCTTATTCATAAAGAAAAAACTGGGAATCCCTTGGCCCGATATGTAAAATTCTGTATCTCTGACCTCAGTCCACAGCCCAAGCTTTATCTCACTATTGCCTTTTGTGATCCTGCCATAGAAAACAAAACCATTCTCCAATATTCTTCGTGGAAGCCCATGCTCATTTAACACAGTCCCTCCACTGGAATACTCTCCAGGCTGCCGCTCTCATTGTCAAACCTGGGAACCTTCCTGTCTGTCCCTCGGGGCTCATCTCTCACACACTGCAGCCTCCCTGAAGCATGCACCCTGTTCACGCCTTCAATCATGCATCCAGCGTCACCTGCCTGCTGGGTGGTTTGACCTTCCATGCCCTACAGCACCTGTGGGGGTGAGTGTAGCACAAGATAAGTATGAGGGAGAGGCACAGAGGAGTAGCATCAGCCAGTTGGGAGGACCTTTCTGAAGGAGTTGATGCTTTGGTTGAAACTGAAGGAGAAGTTAGCAAGTAGAAAAGAATCTGTCCTCACTCTGAACGTCCACAGACAGCATTCTTCTCCATCTTTCCTAAGATCTCACTTTTTCCTTTGTAGTCTATTTTGTTCATCTATTTTATCACCCCTACTAGACTGAGAGGTTCTGAATAACAGTATTTGTGGCTATTTCATTCTTTTTTCAATCTTTTTTCTTTCTTTTCTTTTTTTTTTTTTTTTTTGGAAAATAGGTACTCCGTGGTGGGCAAGAACACAGGCAGACTTTGGAATGGGCAAATAGGGATGAAAAATCCAACTCTACCACTTACAAGCCAAGTGACCTTGATCGGACTAGTTAAGTTACCATTTTAAGATCTCATTTCCACATGTAAATGAAGCAAGAGGAAAAAAAAATCTGTCTCACAGAGCTGTTATGAGAACATAAAATAATTATAAAATGTTTGTATAATGCCTAGCATTGTACCTGCTGCACAGTAAAAGTTCAAAGCTAAGTGGTAGCTTTGTACTTCTAATATATAGTCAGTGATTTTTTTTATTTGTGTCACATACCTCTTAGCACAGCCCACAGGAATAGTCCCATGTGAACACTCACTAACTTGAAGTATATTATTCTAGGCCAGATATGTGCACATAAGCATGATCATATTAATTAAGACCGTATCACAGATACTTCTTTTGCAAGGCAGATTTGTGCTCTGCCCCAAAATTCATAAAGAAATGGCATTGGAGGTTGAAAAAACTAGTGTTTAATCATATACCACCTTCCCCAGAGTTTATCAATTTCTATATAAATAAGCCTCTTAAGTGATTCATTGTTGTCAAGTGTATGGAGGGGAGGGAGGAGAGTCTTTCAATCAAAGGAAGAAAGAGAAAAAAAACTGACAATAATCCAGGCTTCATAAGAAGTTACAATCATGTTATTCTTTCTAAGCAGTTTTTGTGGTTGATTCTCAGTTTAGATGGTGGTGGTTTTTAATTACCCAAGGTACAGGAACACCCATCTAAGAAAGGAAATTCCATTAAATGGTCTCAAGTCAACCACTTTAATTCAGGCAAACAGAGAGAGAGAAAGGCAGATCACGAATTTGAAAGATGTTGGAAAAAAATGCCATTGTATTCCCTTCAAATGCACGTGGGGCCCTCAGCTACCTCACTACTAATTAAAGAGATCCACATTGAAACTCTCTGGAGAGAGTGAACGTAATAGATTAGAATATTGAGCATACACCATGTCCTATACAGCACACCAGGGGGCCCAGGGAGAATACACCCATGAATGAGATCTAGGTTCTTTTAGCTGGGTGAGAAAAAACATGCAAATATCTAACTTCACCGTAAGATAGAGTGAAACAGCACAAAATGGAGGCAAACATTGCATGTTGTATGAAATTCCAGAACAGAGCAACTATCGCGGTTGGGACTGACCACTCTCCTTTCCTAGAGGTGGGACCACCGCTGCCGAGCCTTGAAGACTAATCCCACAGGAAAACGGGGGAATTCATCCTTGTTGAGAATGTACTTCTGTGACACATAGTTTATACACTACATTTCATTTAATTCTTAAAACTCTCAAAAGCATTTGTACTATCTGTTCATTATAGAGATAAGAAGGCACTTTTCTCAAGGCCATACCACCAAAGAGTAGGAGCTTGGATGCTAATATGGGCCTGATGATCCCAGAGCCTATGATTTCACCTCCTCTCTTGCCCTAGAGCTCCCTCACAGCATGTATGAGGTCAGCTATCTGGGAGATGAGGTTAAAACCATTGTCCTGGAGTGTCTGTCATTGTAGCCCAACAATGAATACGTGAAAGACTTTGTAAGCAGTTCATTCCTGTAAGTAGATTATGCTACAGCCAATACTGCTTATACTATTCATTATCTGTATAGATTAACTAATTTACAGCTAACTTATAGCTAATTTATACAATTAATAAGGATTATTGGACTGAATTGAATGAATTTCAGTCTCGTCAGAGACAGCGTAAAGGTTAACTTTAACCCAGTTCAAGCCTAATTATAATAAATTATACAAAATACTGAATTAGCCAGAGATCTAATGAGGTGTTCCCAAGGCTCTGATTAGGGCACAAGCCCACCAGGTACTAACACGTAGCTGATGTCTGTGGGAAAGGCCAGAGACACACAAGAGAGCATTGTGAGAATGCGGGTAGTAGAAATCTCAGACAACTTAATGCTCTTCCCCAGTGGAATGGCTCAGTATATTACATTTTCTCCATGCACCAGGGTAGCCTACAGCCATTCAACACCTCACCAATGCTGCTGTTTGGACTTCTGCGTAGACGCCTCCTCATTTCTCTGAAAAAGACTCCTTGGTCCTCTCTCTGACTCCATCTTGTCTCACCTGCTGGGTGATCTCACCTCATCTCATGGCTTTTAACAGCATTCAACACAGTAAACCTCCAAATTTCCATCTCGATGGCTCTCTCCTGCATGATAGACTTGTATATCCAGCTGGCTGGCTTGGCAGCTGGCTTGACATCTCCCCTCAAATGTCCGATAAACACCTCACACGCAACCTGTTTTCACTCAATTTATCATTGAATTACTGATTTTAGCCTCCCCCCAGCCTTCCCTTAACGCCCCTGATCTGTTCCTCCTGAAGTTTTCCCAGCCTCAGTTAGTGGGAACACCAGATATTCAGTCATTGAGGCCAAAGGAACCTGGAGTCAATCCTTGATTCCTCTTTCCCTCCTACTCCACCTCTAACCCATCCCGCTACACTATCACCCCATCTACTATATAATCTACTCTTCCCTCAACCTTTAAAATGTATGTAGAAAAAAAAATAAGAAGAATAAAATGTTTGCAGAAACTGACCGCTTTTGGCCACCTCCATGCTATCAGGCTGACCAGAGCCACCATCCTCTCTTGACGATATTTCTGCATTGCTTCCAATGATCTACTTGTTTCCATTTTTGCTGTCTACATTTCATTCTTTTTTTTTTTAAGTTTATTTATTTATTTTACAGAGAGAGAAAGAGAAAGCAGGCACGAGCGGGAGATGGGTGCAGACGAAGGGGTGAGAGAATCCCAAGCAGGCCCCACGCTGTCAGCGCAGAGCCCAGTGCAGGGCTCAATCTCATGAACCATGAGAACATGACCTGAGCTGAAATGAAGAGTCAGACGCTTAACGGACTGAGCCACCCCGGCACCCATTCCATTCTTAACACAATAGCCAGAGTGATGGCTTTGGCTCTTGACCTCATCAGAGTAAATACCCAGGTCTGTACTAAGAATCACAAAGCTTTACATGAGCAGCCCCCACCCCTCAACACACACACACTTCCCCTCTGTATTCCCACTTATAGCCTCGCAGACTCTTGTTTTTCAGTTACGATCTAGTCACACTGGTCTCCTTGCTATACCTAAAAATAGCACACATCTTCTCGCCTATGTCCACCATCAAAAAGATGAATGGGCCTTAATCTCATCTGCAAAATGAGGTAATTGGATCAGATGACCTCCCAGGTCCTTCCATAAAGATGTTATGACTTTGTAACTATTTTCACCTGCAGTTAAGATCATGAAACCCCAAGCCTAAAAATGGGGCAATATTACGATCTCTGACCAATGGCAAAGAAAACTCTGCATTTCGATATCTTTTGCCATTTGTTCTGAAAATCAAAATTAGATGTCCTAAGTCATTATAGTGAGAACCAGAAAATTAACAATGGTCTGTGGGAACAGTATTTAACCATTTACATGTTATGACTATCGGAACAGTATTATAAGGAAAATTCTTCTGTTAAAATGCTAAGGGAAAGTAGAAAACCAACTTGATACGAACACTATCATAACAAATAAAAATGTAAGAATGAACAGAAATATTTGTGGAAGAAAAATCATCAACATGCTAAGGGTAATGGTGTTAAAGTCATGGAATTCAGGGTGATTTTTTTTACCCTTCTTTTCCTTCTTTTCTAAATATTCTACTGTATGATTTACTTTACCACGTTTTATAATGAAAATGTGACAGTGTATGTGTGTGTGTATCAGTTCTCTTAAATGTTTAAACCAGGAGATTATTCTCCAACTAGAAACAGTACTTTACGTTCTTTCAATTATTGGTCCTACACACTGTAGGCAAATTAGGAACGGTGTTCTTTGAACAAGAACATGGTAATAAAAGATTAACAGGCAATTTCCCTACATTGATGTGAATCAGCCATGCGGTCAACACAGTTGGTAGCCAAAAGAGCCCCAACGCAGGGACTCGGGTATTTTCTTATCCTACGGACACACTCATTGATTCAAATTGCTGGACGTATCAGAGGCCCTTGGAGAGATTCTATATTTTTTCTCTCCCCAGTAATGTCAAGATCTATTCTCAAGTAAAGGGATAGAATTCCTTTACTTCGCCATTCAAGAATATTCATTGAGTTTCCCAAATTGCAATTCAGTCTATCCGGTATTTGCTAGGTCTATATTATGGATCTAAAAGTATGTAGAGTCTAAATTTATGGGTCCAGAGACCTTCATAGACAAGCTGTTTGATTAACCAAGGTTACATGCCATCACAGGTCTCGGTCTTCTTATCTATAAAATGCAGAAAGCAAGACCCTGGCCACTGTGGAAGAAGGGAAGCAAGGGAGGAACAGGGCAAGGAATGTCTTATGAGGTTGTTACGTGTATTACATATTATAACAAGTTACCATAAGATTTGGATCACAATACGGACTCAAAATTTAGTCCTTTATCCGTTCAACAAGCGTATTGAAACCTTAGCAACGTGCCAGGCCTGTGCTGGGTGATGTGCACACAACACTGAACAAGGCTCATTCCCCTCCTCCAAACAAGTGTGTAAGCTGATAGGAGAATCCCAGAGGTAAAGGACTGTTTCAGTCCTATAGGATATGAACCAGATGTGCAGAAAAGGAGGCAGAGGAGGACAGGACATTAGGGGGACCAATAACCCCTAAATACACTAAAAAGAAAATGTTTTTGGTATCAACAGGCACTCGCGGGCACTGTCCAGAGATTATGGAAAGTTTCCATTTCCATTATCTAATTGAGTCTATTATGTTACTAACATCCCTATTTTCAGACAATCGAGACACGGAGTGGTTAAGTAACTTGTCCAGAATCACACCGCTGGCAATCTTATCGGGGCTCAAATTCAAGGCTTTCCAACCTGCATTTTTAACCACTCTGCGCACTTCCTCCTTCCTTGGCTACTGTACTTAGTAAGTGAGGCAACAAAGGTAAGGTGCATACAGTATGGCCTTTCCTAGTAAGCATCCCGGGTTGGCTGGCGTTAGTAATACCAGGAGTAACAATCGCCGCCAGAGTAATAGCAAAAGTAGTAACGAAGTAACAATAGTAGCACTAGGAGGAGAGGGCGGGGCAGTGAGAGTAATAACAGAAGTAGCAGCAGCAACATGTCAAGTCCTCTACAAATGCTAGCAGTTATTATTAGCCTGGGCTTTAGAATCATTCTAAGAAGGAAGGTAAAAAGTGTTCTGGTACTTCTGTGTCGTATGGTCCCCGCTCTAAAAAAAAAAAAAAAGAAATTTTTGGAACTGAATGATTTCGGAACATGCCGTCCTGTAAGGCTAGCGCGAAAGGGACATATGTTAAGTCTCGTGTGCCCACTTAGCATGGATGAGGCCGTGCCATAACCACCATTTCACAAGTGCCTGGCCATCTATTTCCTGCCACCCTTCCGTGAGGTAGACACCCTATCATCCCCTTTCCGCATATGAGAACTGAGGTCCCGAGAGGGCAAATCGTTTGCTCAGGATTATACACCAGGTAAGTAGCAAAGCCGGGATTTTGACCCGAAGCCATTAACTCCGCTCACCTGCACCCCCCCCCCACCCCCCGGGAGGAGGATGCGGTACGACCCAGGCCGAGGGTGGGTCAGAGGTGAACAGGCAAGAAGGAAAGGCAGGGCATCCTGAGAAGAGTGGCTAGACCAGAGTCCTGGCTGGAGGTGCGTCCATGAGGCGGAGGGCAGGGAGGAGTGAGCTGGGCCAGCTCTCAGGCATGAGCCGGGGCCCTGCCCTTTTAGAGCTCCCCACCCAAGAAAAACCACATGGGTGAGACACACGCTTGTTTATAAAGTCTGTAAGTTGCATTTTGTTTTTGTCATCTGTCCCAGGGTGTACAAGACCAAGATGAGAGCACTGAGAGAAGAAAGCTTTTGTTTTTCATCGTGGCTTCCTCCAAAACGCACCCAAAGTAATAAAACTTAAAAACAAAACAAAACTCCTTTGGGTTTTGTGACACTGTTTAGGGCTGCATTTATACACCCGTTTGACTCCCCTCCCCATTTAGGACTCAAATGAAGAGACCACAGAAGCCTTCTAACGGCAGTCATTCATTCAATCAACAAACATTTATTGAGCATTTAGTCCATATCAGACCATATGCTCAACAATGTAGACATGGTGGAGAACAAGAAAATGTACACTCCTTGCTCCTCTGGAACTCACATTCCAGCTGGGGGAGAGGGGTAATGAATGTAAAACCAAATAAATAAGGATAACGCCAGATTGTGACACATACTTGGACAAATACAACTAGAGTGACGTGAAAGAGAGCCACTCACCCAATGAGTGGCCAGGGTTGGTCCCAACAAAGGGATGTTTGAACTGAGAAGGAACCATAAGAAGGAGCCCACAGTGACGATCTGATGCTAAAAGGAGCTCGAGGTAGGGGAGAGCTAGTGTCCAGACTCCAAAACTGATGAAAACCTGTCTGACTGGATCATAGTGTGCCTGGGAGAGAGCTGTAGGAGAGGAAATACAGAATACATTCAGTAAGCAGATCAGGAAGGATCTCGTTGTCTCACTGTAAGGAGCTGGGATTTTGCTTTAAGTGTTTTAGAAGTCATTTGGGGACGGCAAGCAGACCAGAGAAGGAACTTCTTTTCATTGGGGAAAGCATCTACTTGATAATTGCGTAGAGAATGGATTGTAGAGAGGCACAGGAAGTGGGAAACGGATTAGGAAAGTGTTACAGTGTTTAAGGTGGGTGAGAATGGGGCATAGGCTGCAATGTTTTGGAGTGAAGCAGTTAAATCTAGAAAAGGTGTTCAAGGCAGAGGTAAGAAGCATCACTTTCTACTGTCACTATCCTGCTTCAAGAGTGGATGTGAGGGATAAGGGAGTTTGTGAAACCCAGGCATATCCTTAGGTTCTGGTTTGAGGCACTAGATACACGGTGGGGTCAATGAATAAAATATGGAAATCGGGTGAAGGACAAATTGCAGGGGGTGCTGGGAAAGGGTTCGTGGGTTCTGTTCGGAAATAATAGATTGGAGATGATTATTAGACGTCCACATAAGAGTGTCAAGTAGACATTTAAATACATGAATCCAGAGTGCAGAGGAGAATATAAAGTTGGAAATAGATTTGGGCCCTTTCACTATGTAGATGACAAGTCTGACAGATGACTGGATATGATCACCTTTGGGAAGACAGAAGGAACAGAAATAGGTCCAAGCCATCTCAAAATAGGATAAACCTCAGTTTCCTCACTTATAAAACAGAGACAGTAACATTTACCCCATAAGGTAGTTTTACAAATTAAATTCTGTTTCTATATAAGGCCCTAATCTCTCAGACCTCAAATTCCTGGTCCATTCAATATCCTATCAAGGTCCCATCAAGGCCAGTTTCACAAGAGTTAGGATTGCTCAAAAGACAGAGTTAATTAATTGATTTGCAAAGCCAAGTTCCTATGATCCCATGGTTTCCAACACATTGCTTTCTTTTGCCTTTTGCCTTGACCAATTCCATCCCCAACATGTTTTTACATACCACACAGACATGCATAATATATTTGGGTCATTTCCCATGGGCTGCTAAATCCCAGGCCCCCCAGGAGAGAAAAGATCTTCAAGAGTCCTGACCTGGTGGTATATGACCTCAAAGAGTTGTAACTGGCATGGGTCAAGCCCATTACACAATGTCAAGTCAAGTGGCAGCTAATTCTCCTTGGCTAGAAAAAGTAATAGCTTCCCTTAGGGTCCTGGGTTGGTGCCCAGTAGGGTGAGTTGCAGGCAAATGAGTCTTCAATCGATGGGGTACTTGAGGACACCAAGGTGCATGTGCCCTGAGCTGTCCTCTCTGCCACATTCCATTGTCCAAAAGAGTGGCAGAGCCTATGATAATAAAAGCTAACATTTACTGAGTGCCTATTCTGTATCAGACACATGGGCAATACTTTCCAGGCATTACCTTATATAGTACTTGCAGAAATCCAGGGATACTGATACTAATATAAATTCCAGGTTACATATGAGGAAACTGAGACTCAGGGAAGATAGGTCACTGTCCAAAGTCAAACAACTAAGAAGTGATAGATGTTTGAATGCAGGTCTGCTCTCAACCACTATGCACTATCATCTCTTAGCAGTAGAGTGTGTTAACTCTTTACAGTCTCTCTCAGCAAATTGACTTCCCATGCACCCAGTGAGAAGAGCACTGGAAAAAGCGTCAGGATGAGTTCTGATCTCAGGTCTGTCACTTATGAATTAGGTGGCCTGCAGTAAGTCATTTGCCTTCAGTGAGCCAAATGTGTTCTCCCATTTTCAGAGTGGATAGAGTAATCTCTGCCTCATCAAGAGTATTGAGGGGGCAGCTGGGTGGCTCAGTCGGTTGAGCGACCGACGTCGGCTCAGGTCATGATCTCACGGTTTGTGAGTCTGAGCCCCGCGTCGGGCTCTGTGCTGGCAGCTCAGAGCCTGGAGCCTGCTTCGGATTCTGTGTCTCCCTCTCTCTCTGCCCCTCCCCCACTCATGCTCTGTCTCTCTCGGTCTCAGAAATAAATAAACCTTTAAAAAAATTTTTAAAAAGAGTATTGAGAGCACACGATGCGATAACTTTATAAAAACCATTTGCCAACTCTCAGGTGATGAATGTGCATAAAAGGTGATTATGAAATTATGATGATGATGATATTGATGCTGTTGCTGATAATGGTACACGTGCACACACACGTACACACGTGCACACACACACAGACACACAGACCGCAATGAAAATATCTCGGAAGTCTCATCACCGATTATTCAAACAATTAGAATAGTGCCTGGTCCCTAGGTAGTGTTCAATAAATACTTATGAAATAAGTAATGAAGATGAGGGAGAAAGAGGTAAAGGAGAATTCACAGATTCAATCCACTTCAAACAATGGGATTCGAGGTGGTAATAGCAAGATAAAGATTCTATACCTATGGTTCAGCTGTATCCTTCAGAGACTTCAGGAAGGATCTGCCATAGCTAAAAAAAACCTTCCCCTACCTAGCAGTTAGCAAAGTGTTCAGCACACCGTATGTTCTTTATAAAAGTATTTTTCCCATTGCCTCCTTTTTTTGTCTTTTTCAAACCCCTTCCCTTCTCCGTCTCTCCACACCCCCTTATATTATTTTAGATTTTCTTTGAATCATTTCCTCTCTTCTCAAATGTCTTCTCTTCTTTTGGTTTCTCCACATTCCTTCTTCCTTTTTTTTACTTTTTTTTTTTGTGGTCCCTCCATATCCTTTCCTCTCTTCTCTTTCTCCCTAGCTCTTTCTTTCTCTTTCATCCTCCCCAGTCATTTTCCCTAGCCCACTATGTAATGAATTCTCTTCTTTGTCTTTTGGGTTTCCATTCCTATGTGAACCCAGAAAGATATTTCCTCCCAGGTTTTTATCATTTTAAATAATCAATTCAACCACATGGCCAACACAGAAAGACTTCTTCCAGGCAGTCCAGCCATTGCCATCTTCCAATGCCTGAAGTCCAGCTTCAATGTCCAATCTGTGGGTGGATTCATCTCCAAGGGCATCCTAAAAACCATTGATATGATCAGGGCTACTGTTTCCATTCATACAGTGGTTAAAGAGAAACTTGCCCATTCCAGGAAACATGTGCCCATTTGTGTTGCCATAACAGACTGTCTTTTGTGGATTTCTGTCTCCTCCTCTGCATGTTGACCCCTTGCAGGGCCCAGTTCACATCCAACCTTTCATTTTTTTCCACATCAACCATAGGAGTGGACCCTATTCTTCCCCACCCCAATGCAGAGATAAAGAAATTAACTCAAGAAAAGAAAAAAGAACAGGAGAGAGGGAAGGAGGGGGAGAAGGAAGGAAGGAAGAAAAAAAGGCAGGAAGGAAGGAAGGGAGGGAAGAAAGAGGGAAAGACAGAAAAAAGAAGAAAGGAACCCCCAAATCACATATTTATTATGAAGAGAACATAGAGTACCTGACTCCAGGGGTATTGAGAAGGCATAGATGATCACCACTCCTCCCAATCTTTATTCAACTTCCTGAAGATTCACCAGCAGAGTTATTCAGAGTAAAGAGAGTAACTACAAGTTAAGGTTGTAAAATCAGATCTGGGTTCATTTCTTAGCTAAGACTTGCTGGCTTTGTGACCTTGGAAAACTTATTTGGGCTTTCTGTGCCTCATTTGTCCTAAAGAACAAAAACAAATCTTCCTTATAGGATCAAATGTGATAATGCATGCAAAGACTTTAAGAGAGCTCCTGGGAAATAGTAGTCAAGGAAAGTTAGCTACTGTTACTACAAAGTTTTCATTTCTAGAAAGGATGATCTTTTTGCCACCAGCAGGGGAATAAATATAAGGTGTCAGAAGACACATTTGATGACATTCAGATATGAATTTGAAGCAGAGTATCCTCCCACCGGCTCATAGAGAAAAAAAATCAGTTGAGGAGGAGACCCCCATGGTTCTTGCTAGTGTTCTGTTCTCTGGAAATCATCACAGCGGCCAATACTTAAAGATGTCTTATCCCCCATGGGTTTTCCATGGAGCTAATGACAACTGGTCCTGGGCTCACAAAAAGTAATCACAGAAGTCTTGATTGCACTCAGCCCTGGGATAGCCTGGGTTGCTCCCTTCCTATACAGGGGCCTGGGAGCCTTTAGAACAGCTACATTACTGGGCCACCAGAGACAGCATGACGGCACCAGTCCTTATTCTCCTGTTGATTAGGAGATGGTTTGATTACCCATATTCATTTACCTCAAAGCCCACAGATAAAACTGGTGGTTGGGCAGGTGATCAGCTATCTCAGGCACCCTCTAAAAAGAAGTCTGGATGTTAGAATTAAGGAGGGACTTCACACTCCGTTCTTCATATCCCTGACAATGCTGCCTTTTAAAGGGTTCAGGTAGACCTCACAACATTACCAGAGGTTCAAAACCAGCACAAACTTTAAAGTGTTCTTGTGGGTCCTTCAGCACCACCCACCACATTTGAGTCTTTTATTACTATAGATTATTAAGCATGCTATGAGCAAGGCATTATGGTAGGTATTGACTAAACAAAACTCCATCCTCAGTGTCATTTGGCCAGGAGAACTGTAGACAATAGAAATGATTTGTTGGCATGGTTTCTTTTTCATTCTGTTCTGCAGAGTTGAACACTGAGTCTCCAGGGGGACATGTCCCACCTTGAAAGCAAGGCCCTTCCATGACCCTACTTCTGTGACTTACTCAAAGACTGGTAGAATTGGCCTTTTGGGATACTGACCTTTGCTTTTTGAATAATGGTCATTCTGTTCAAGGTCAAGGTATAAGGTTACTTCCTCTCCTTAGCCCAGACATCATCATATTTGGTGGTTGTCAGGTTGATCTTTGGAAATTTCTTAGTTTCTCTGAAGTATTTAATTCACATTCTTTTATTTCTTTGTTGTTTTTTTTTTTAATTTTTTTTTTCAACGTTTATTTATTTTTGGGACAGAGAGAGACAGAGCATGAACGGGGGAGGGGCAGAGAGAGAGGGAGACACAGAATCGGAAACAGGCTCCAGGCTCCGAGCCATCAGCCCAGAGCCTGACGCGGGGCTCGAACTCCCGGACCGCGAGATCGTGACCTGGCTGAAGTCGGACGCTTAGCCGACTGCGCCACCCAGGCGCCCCTTCTTTGTTGTTTTTATCGAGACTCAAGGGAAGGCAAAAGAATCTCCAAAAATGCTTACTCTGCCATCTTTGAACCAATCCTTTTGTTATAAAGTTAAGGAAACTGGTCCAGAGATATAGTCAGAGTCAAGAAACCTTGAACAGAAGTGTTGTGCCAAATCCCAGCCTCTTGTCTCCAAATTGATGCTGGACAGAAGGGCTGGGAAGGAGGGCTCCCTGGCTTGATGTCTTGGTGATAACTTGACGGGAAAATGTGTTGAGAAAGGCTGGCCTCCAATGGTTTCTCACTCAGTCTCATTGCTGTCCCCAAGACAGCTCAGAAGTTCTCAAAAACTTGGAAGTGTAGTTTGTCCAGCAAGTTCATTACGTGTAATTTACTATCTCATTTGATGTTGAGAATCAAATTTGGTGAGAGAATTAGAAGGAGCTGTGGTTTCCCAGTCAATTAACATTTATTAAGATCCATCTGCAAGATAAGCTGATTCATTTATTTATTTGATATAGCTTGTGTCCTTTTCATATGGCAGAGGAAGCACCATGTGGTAGTCTTAGAACCCAAGCTTCAGAGTCAGGCAGCTTTGGTTTGCCTCCGGAATTTGTTACTCACTAGTTGTTTGATTTGGGGGTAAATCCCGTAATCTTTATGAGCTTGGATTTCCTCAACATTAAGATGGGAGCAAAAGTTTCTACTGTATAGCATTCTTTAAATAAAATAATGTAGGTTAAATAACTCACTGGTAGCTAACACATTGATGTCTGAAAACTGTAAATCATAATCATAAGTGCTGTGAGGCATCTGGGTGGTTCAGTTGATTAAGCATCTGACTTCAGCTCAGGTCATAATCTTACGGTCTGTGAGTTCGAGCCCCGTGATGGGCTCTGTGCTGACAGCTCAGAGCCTGGAGCCTGCTTCACATTCTGTGTCTCCCTCTCTCTTTGCCCTTCCCCAGCTCACACTCTATCCCTCTCTCTCAAAAATAAATAAACATTAAAAAAGTTGTTTTAATAATCGTAAGTGCTAGATTATGATCAGATGAAAATAGTTTATATGAGCCCACTATCAACTATCTTATTGAAGAAAACATCTGAGAAATCCTTCAGATGTTTATTTTGGCATCTGAAATCGTTTGTAAAAGGTAAATCTATTTGCATGCACATCCTACTTGGTCCAACACATATTGACCCAGATGAGTTTCATTCTCGAATCTGCTCAGTCTTGTGATTTTCTTCTCACTCATAAAAAAGATTCTGACTTAACCATGGTTTTCCCAGTAAATCATTGAAAATAAGAACCTTTGGATATCATTTACACCTTCATCTCCTTTTGGTGTAATGTTTAATTTGAGCAGAGGGCCCATCAGTGTGGACCCCTACAGTGTTTTTCTGCAATGCGCATTATGCAATAAATTTACATCACACATGGGAAGGATCACCTCTTCCCACCCAACCAGCCAACACCAAAAGTGAAATGAAGTCAGTGGATTATTAATGTGAAAAATCCGTTTATAAAATAAAATGTGCAATTATAATTTCACATTCTTTCCCTTTTTTTAAAGTATATACTTACATAGTAAAAACCATGTACTACTTACAGAGTAGTAAGCTCTAGAAAGTGAGACTATATATTATTTCTTCCTCTTACTATTGTTATTATTCCTTTTTGTATTTCCAGAAGAGACCACAATGAACCTGTGTTGTTTGTATAATAAGGAAAATAGCACAGTAAAAAAATTAGGTTCCAAATACAGTCTACCTGGTACAGTACTTGGCAAAGTTTAGATGCTCAGTGAAGGTTTAATGGTTGAATGAATGGCTCACAATCTGGGCAATTCCTGATGAGCCAACAGTTCAGTTGCCTTGGTATACCCATCATTCTGGCTCCACCACTGAATAATCCTCCAGGATAACAAGAGAAAAAGGAGGAAAGAGAAAAAAATGGAGAAGAGAATAGAGAAAGAAGCTTTAAGAGTGAGGCACAGTAAGAGACCAGTTACACCACTTGATCATGGAATGTTTCACCCGGAAGGCACTCTATGAACAGGGGACTCATATCTCTTGGGCACTGAGCAAGCACCTCCCAGGGAACACAGTTCCCTATTCTTTTGCAACCTCCATCATGCAGATGGGGGCGTCAACTGGACCAGTTGCAACGATCATTAAGTGACAACGATTTGAATCAAGGCCTCTTGGCTCCATTTCGGGGCCCCCTCTGAGAAAGAAAGAAAACAATGAAATGTATTTGAGTGATATTTGCAAATTTAATTTAATCTGGGGGTTCAGAAAGGTTATGGGAAATAGGAAAGGTAGAGGGGAATCAGAACACTGAAGAGAAAAGAACTTCAGTGCATATTTATGGGGTCCAGTGAAATACATAAAACCTATAGTCAAATAATATTTATGCATGTCATGAAGGTTTTCAGCAACTACAAGGGAATCAATCCACAAAGAATAGATTAGTAACTCACCCAGTGCAGAAACCACCTCATCGGCCCAGACAAACAGGGAGTATTTACCAACAACCTGTGGGAGAAGAAGTCCCATTGTGTATTTAGGATGTCATTCATTGCTCTGTTGAGTTCTTGTGCTCAGGGAAATGGGGCAAGGTCTATTTCTCTTTCCTAAATCCTTAGATTTTTGCCCCCAACCCAGCCTACCCAAAGCCCTACCCTGGAAGATAGGAATTGTCAACTGACTCTAGTATTAACTACAACCCCCCAGATTGTACCCTTAAATGTCAAAGAGATGATTTAAATGTAGACCACTGATGCACCCAGAGGATTCCACATTCAGTCCAAGTGGAGAGAGAGAATTGTGTTTCCCATATTGTAATTCCCTACATAAAGGCAATCCCTTCTTTCAGATTATCCTTTTATTTTCAACTCGGAACAGTGAAAACATCACGTTTTAGCCAGGATTTCAGCATGCTTCACAGATGTTATAGAGAGACCAGTATTCCTTTTGTCCGTCCTTCAGACCCTTCTGGCACATAACGATTTAAACAAGAAGTCAGAGTTCCATGTGATAGTGAGGGCTTACGTTTTCACAGAGGTAAGGGCCAGACACTGAGGTGATGCCCCATTCATCTCCTTCACCACAGGCATTTGTTCTCTGGCCGGGAAAGGTTTGGGAAGGGCCATAGGCAGCTTAGTATGCCTTCGTCTTTCCCCCTCCTTGTCATTGGCTCTAAATTGGAGAGAGAACGCTGAGTGCAGTGATCCTAAGAAGGCTTTGATACCCTGGAAGTCAATTATTCATCATAAATAACAGCTAAGATTTGGGTTTTATGTTTACTTTTATTAGCAAGTGATAAAAACATTGAGGGTATCATAGGTTGCTATTAGACACAAACCCCCCAAATTTACAATATTCCAAGCACGACAGCGATGTCCACAAATGGGCGGTGCTGATCAGCAAGCGGCCCTCTTTCTGATTCCAGAAAACAGATTCATCCATCTCATGGCCCCATCATGTCAACAGGAGCCCCCCAAGGTTATGGCTTCTCTGTGCCTCATCAAGGTGACAGACTGGAAAGGGCAGGAAATCGCCCATGGGAGATCTTTTGTGCTGGGTGAGAAACGGGGGTGGATCACCTCTGATCACATCCTATTGGTTAGAGTTCAGTCACATGGCCACATCTAAATGCAAGGGAGGCTGGGAAATGTAGGCTGTGTGCCCAGGAAGAAGAGGAAAGAGTGTTATGCTGCTAGCCAGGCTCTATCACAGTAAGGAAATAAGTCAATATCAGCACAATAACAACAAAATGATAGTTTTCAGAGAACGTCCTGGAGGTTAAAGAAATGAGGTCCTGCCTATAATAACAGCATCTTCAGTCCTACCCTAAAGTCCCTCCCCAGAATAAAGGTTTGGTAAGGTTTTCTCTCTAAGAAAATTTAATTACCATCACTGGACCCCTCCCCCTAAAAAATGGAAACAAGGATATGCATTTCAGGGGGGAGAAAAAAAAAGAATTTTAACAACCACAGGAGAAGGGGTGGGGAAAGCATCACACTCCCTAATTAGTTTGAAATTTGAACTTACCAATGAGCTGGTAAATTAAAGGGACTCAACTCACTCGGTCCAGCTAATTTAGGTTTTACCCTAAGCAGTTAATAAGCCGAGGTTATTAACAGTGATATTGTAGTATATTCATTATCCTAATGAATCTCTATTTGCTATATATTCTATCTCAAACTAAATAGATGTCTCGTGAAGGAAAGAGAGCCAGAGAGAAAGGGGAAGAGAGAGAGGGAGGGAGGAGGTGGAGGTGGGAAAGAGGAAGGAAAATAGTTCTCTTCTTTTTATGTGTTTTTCACCATCATCTGTTCACTGGACAGCTACACTTGGCTTTCAGTCTCCCCGACTCTAATTGCAATGACAAAAAGGAGCGCTGAGTGAGGAAACCCAAGAGTATTTGAAACCAGGTTACAACTCCCTTCAGTAATTTGGTTCTGTAAGAAAATATGCAAGCCTGCAAATTATCTTTAACTCCTGCAAGGAGACATCCAGCTCTCATGGGAATTTGAATGTATTTTGAGGTGGGGGAGGAAGGCATTCTTTTTGCCAGTTTTTAAAATGGATCTCAGGACTGTAAGCATGAAAGAAAAGTTTCTGGCGGAAAAACACCTGAACTCTAATCAAGCAGAACTGAGGTCCTTGCTGTCGTACGGCGCTGAGTGAGAGATAACGGATTATGCCTGCCTCATATCAGACACACATACCACCTTGTCCCCTTCGATCTGGGCCATCATCCAATAGATGCAAACACTGAGGTGCAGCCTTCTCTGTCGTATGTATTTTAAATATCACCGGATATTGACAAGGGTTAATGAAATAGATACACCCAAAAATCTCTAACGGAAGTAGAATTTGGAAAGCAGTTTCATTGGAAAGGTTATCAAGGTGAGCTGCATTAATATTTTTAGAACCAACCGTTGAATTTCTGACCTCATTTCAAAGGAAATGTTCTTAATTTCAGGGGGAGAAAAAGCCTGATACATAAGATGTTTGCTGTAAAGCCTTTCATGACGGCAGATGCTGCAATGGAATTGGTTAAATCAATTTGGCATATAGACTATAAATGAAGGTGTTTGAAGTTATGCTTTCGTTCCAGTCATATGCAAATTATTACAAATGGTAGATTAGTAAACATAGAATTACTGATTTTTGTAAAGCTCTCGTGTCAAAAACTTGTGAGCTCAGTCTTTAGCTTTAAGCACGTTAGTGTGCGCTTTCTGGATGGCTAAAATATGTAGTTTTGTTTCTAATTCGGGGGCATTTTAATGACTTCACATTTGGGAATAAATTGAAATGGAATTCAAGTATCACTTCGAAAATGATGTCATTCTGCAAAAACTTGGAGGCAGGCTTACAAGATAACAGTAAGTGAAAAACCAGGAAAAGCACTTTGTTGGTAGAGTTTGTTCTCAAAAACGAAACAAAAATGAACATTTCGAAAGAGAAAAAAATGTATTCTTCCACATTTTTCTTCTTCCTTTCAAAATTTCTTGCAGAAAAAAAAATTTTAAGAAAAAAAGTTTTGAGAAAAAAAATAAACGACCAAAATTGCTTCTTAGGTCGATTATCTTCTCACACCTCAACCGCAGCTCCCCAATGGCAAGGATCATTTAGGTTATGTGAGGCCTGACATTTACCATGGTGTCTGCATTATTTGCCATGAAACTCAGCAGGCTTCATTCCTAGAAGTAGCGTGATCCCTAGGAAGGACGGATGTCCATGTGGCCGACTTAGTGTTCTGTGTCCACCCCCCACTACATAATGGGGCCAGGAGGATGAAGTTGATTACCAACTTACAAAACAGGTGTAAACAAGAATTCCGTTCTTCCTCAACTCTGTGGCTCTCCCCTGCCTTGGTTCTAGAAATTACTTCTCAGGCTAAGGAAATGTGGGTCAGCAGAAGGGTCAGAATCTGCCTTTCACGCTCCTGGTTAAATGTACCATCGACAGAAAGACTTCAGCCACCACAAGTTCACAATCTCCTTATTGCTGTTGCGGCCAGAATGCAGGGGTTTTGTTTTGTTTTGTTTTGTTTTGTTTCTCTTTCTGTGATAATGACACTGAGCCTACCTTTGGTCAGGGCTTTCTGTATCATTCTAAGAGATCTCTCTCTCTCTCTCTCTCTCTCTCATTTGGTCACATTCTCTGCTACTATATTTTAAAAAGAAACAGTACCGGGCACCTGGGTGGCTCAGTCAGTTAAGCATCCGACTCCTGGTTTTGGCCCAGGTCATGATCTCACAGTTTGTGAGTGTGAGCCCCGCATCGGGCTCTGTACTGACAGCACGGAGTTTGCTTAGGATCCTCTCTCTTCTCTCTCTCTCTCTCTCTCTCTGCCCCTCTCCCACTAGGTCTCTCTCTCTCTCTCTCAAAAATACATAAATAAACTGAAAAAAAAAAAGAACCAGTACTTAATCCTGTTCAGCTAGGCATGGAAGATGCCCCTGTGTTCCCAGGGTCCTGATGGAGGAGATTGGCTGTGAATTACAAAGTGTCTGAAGGATCCTGCTTGCCTGTGATCCCACTCCAGCCCCCACGTCTGGTCTCCTCCTAAAAATTCAGTGCAGGGTTGAAGATGTGAAGTACCACCTTGCCATATCACTTGGTCAGCATTGTGGCATTTCCTGAGAGCCTACTAGGTGACAGGCAGTGCCTTAGCTGCTGGGAATAGGACCGTAGAGATGTGGCTTAAACAAATCTTTCAGAGAGTTATTAACTAATGAAACTCAACTGTTCAGAGTGCTACAAGGGTGGCTCAGAGGGAAACATACTTTAGTGTAAGGCAGAGATTCTCAGCCAGGGACCCCCGGGAGCATGAGGCAGTGTCTGAGGACAGTTGCAGCTTTTACAACTTGGATGGAGACAAGGCCACGGCCAGGAGTCTGTTGGCGTGGAACAGGTGAAAGGCAGGACGTTGCTAAACAGTGTCAGGGTTAAGAAACCGTGGTGATTTTCCAACGTAAGCCAGCAGAGAGTCACCTAGAGAGTTGGGCCCCAGGCCCAGAGTTTCTGACTCAGTAGGGCTGGGGTGGGACCTGAGAATTTGCATTTCTTACAAGGTCCCAGGTAATGCTGCTGGTTGCTGGTCCAGGGACCACACTCGAAGAACTGCTGGCCTGTGTTTTCCCAGAAGGCATCCCCTAGAAAACGATGTGTAGAGGTTTGTAAGAGTTAGCTGGAGAAAAAAAGGAAAGATAAACTTCTCCAGGCAGTCTGTGCAGAAACCCAGAAAAGGGAGGATTCGGCATGTTCAAGGACCAGATCATTGACCGAAGCTGGAGAGGGAGCCGGAGGCAAATGGTGCAGGGCCATAGTAGGATGTGGTCTTTATTCCATTTAAAGCAATAGAAAGGCACTGAAGAATTTGGGCAGGGGACTGGAGAACTTGGCCAGATAATGGGGGTGGGTCGCAGAATGGGGCATGGCCTACAGTTTACCATAATGAAAGAGCATGGTCTTTGGAACCAGACGGTCCTGCATCTCCATCCTAGTTTGGCCTCTTACTAATGGCACGATCAAAGGCAAAGTATTTCACTTCCATGGGACTCAGTTTCCTCATCTGTAAAATGGGGCCATTCATATACACTTCTCTGGATGGTTGTGAGAATGAATGAGATCATGTTCATAAAAGGGCCTGGCACACAGAAGGGCTCAGTGAACGTTAATTCTCTTCCATTAAGTGTCAATGATGAAAGGACCAGGGGCTCCTCTGGAAGCTAATTTGCATCTCAAAGAGCACACAGCAAAGCATGATGTCAGCAGTCCAGGTCTGTCCAAAGAGCACTTGCGTCACCCATGTGTGCCAAACCTGAGCCAGGGCCTGCTGCTGGCATGTTTAAGTGCAAATTAGGCAACCACCAGCCCACACAAAAATGCTGCAAAGCTAATGGTAGGTTTACAGATACCATCACAGGGCTCGAACCAAAGTTACCTAATTTATTGATGTTTGGTTACTTCAGAGGCTCTTTTACCACATCTCTTATGGTTTTGTAGCCTGACAATGGGGAGGAGAACCAGTGCTTAGAACCACAATAAATAATAATACTTAGCACTTAAATAACCTTTGCATCTTCAAAGTCATTTCCAAACACTCTCAAATTAAGACTTACCTAGCCCCAGCCTTGGGAAAGTGTCATTATCTCTGTTTCTTCAGCACAGCAAGGAGAAGGAGGTGACAGTGTTGCCCAAACTCTGGCCAGCTGGTGTTAGAATGGACTGGTTTGATTCAATCCAAGCATCCCTAGTGGGTCCGTTCCGGAAGAATCTGGGCATTTCCCTGGACCATGGGTGGAGCAAAATGCTTGATTGGAAGAGTTAGTTCCACTTTTCAAGAATCACTTTAAAATAAAATAATAATAAATAGAGAAGATGGAATCAAACTTTTGGAAGGGACAGATATATTTCCGGCATAGATTGTGGTGATGGCTTCAAGGGTGTATACTTATCTCCAAACTCCTCAAGTTGTTTCCGTTAAATATGTATGGCTTTTTATATGTTGATCATACCTTAATAAATCGGTTTAAAAAAATTCCTTGTGAAACTAATTTTGCACAGATGTTCCCGGCACATTATGAATTAGACTTAATGGGAACAGTTGCCTTTTGGCCAAAAAAGTGCTATTTCTGGTTCCCCAACTCCCTTACTCTGCCATCTCCCAGAAAGCTGGGCAAATGTCAGGAATTTTTGTGTGTTTGATAATTATATAATTAATAATGATAATATCTCAAAGTTTCCTCATCTGTAAACTGCAGATAATGACACACGGAGTTGTTGTGAGGACAGAGCATGAAGAACAAGAAGGTAATGAACACAAGGAAATGTTCTTTAATGTTGCTGTGGTTGACGCCATAGCCATTGTATTTATATCATTGTATTATTTGCCATATGTTTCCCATATGTTCTGCTTAGTAGTGTTCGTAACAGTTCTCTTGTAATGATAAGCAGGTAGCATTATCCTTTGTGGAAATATGGGCTCAGAGACAGAAAGCAGATTTATCTAAAACCACACAGCTAATGACCGAAGAGCAGGGGTGGGAGGAGTCACAGGTTGTCTTTATATCAACCTATTTCATTCATAACTTCCTCTCTTCCTACCCCCAAAGACTTCATCTTCATGTTATTGAAATCTAAGACGTTTGCATTCTCCCCCTCTTCACATTCCAGGAAAAAAAAAACATCTCTTAACTGCCTCCTCCATAAATCCACAGCAGCTCACGACATTTATTAAGCTCCTTGTATATGCCATATACTGGACCCAGGGTCTGTGGAATATCTTCAAGGAGGCTGTCCTCAAGAAGTTCCACGTCAACTGGGAAGGATGAACACCAGCTAGAACAACTGCTTCCTAAACTCAAGATTCAGAAAGAACCATCTGGAATGGTCTCCACTACAAAAGAAAAGAAAATGTTAATAAATAAACAAACAAACAAACAAATAAATACAAATGTAAAGAAAAAAAAAGACTGAGCCTTGTTGGCTCAGTTGGAAGAGCATATGGCTCTTGATCTTGGGGCCATGACCTTGAGCTCCCTGTTGGGTGTAGAGATTACTTAGAAATACAAAATCTTACAAAAAATAGAATAGTCTCCACTACAATTCTGAATCTGGGAAATGCCAATCACCCCCTCCTACCTTCACCCCTACTCCAAGGACACAATGTTTTAGAAAGAACATCAGACAATTGCCCAAGACGGTCATTTGTCTCCAGGGGTAAATTTCTCCTGCTAAGGTGCCTGAAATTCCCATAGGCTTATTTCAAAGTGGCTGATGTTTGCATTGCACGGACTAAGTGCCCAGACTTTGGGACCAAATAGACCTAGACCCAAATCCCAAGGCCCACATTAGCACAACCTTGTACGTTTACTCCACTTCTCAAAAGCTGGGCTTGTGTCAGATAGAAATGACATATTTGGGGTAGAGGCTCTGAGTTAGAAAACGTACATGAAGTGCTTAACACAAGCCAGGCACATGCCAGCTCTCCATAAGTAGCAGCTATTATTATTTTTACATTATTATACTATTATTGCTATTAATATACCATGATATTGTTTACACAAAAATTGTATTAAAAATGAGTGCACAGTTTGCCAATGATGCTTCTGATATTTCTCCTATACATAATCTTAGTGAAAACTGACTGGTTATCTACGGTGACAAAAAGGGGGTCCTAGAAAATAATATAGCTCTCTATGATGTGGTTGCATAAATTAGTTAATTAAAAAAAAAAATCTGTGTTTGTTGGCCACAATTGCAATAGCTCCATTTGGAAGCATTGGTCACTTCATGACCATCAGAAATAAGAAGAAACCAGCTTAAAGGTATAGAGTTGGAGTAGGACAGAAGGCAAATCCCAGCTCTGCTTTTGACTAGCTGCGTGATCTTGGGGAGCTCAGCCATGCCGTAGGGCTCTGTTTCCTCATTTATAAAATGGAAAACATAAGATCAACTTCCCTAGGTTATTGAGGAGTTAATGCAATGAGACATGGCACTTTGCAAATGTTACTAAAATACTAATGATTAGTATTTTACTGTTCTTAGAATGCTGTTAGCTTTAGTTAATAAGACAGTGGACAAAAAATTAATAACTGTTTTATAAATATACTTATTTGATACCTAAACTCTTTAAAACAGGCGGTTCATGGGGTGCCTGGGTGGCTCAGTCCACTGAGCGTCCGATTTCGGCTCAGGTCATGATCTCACGGTCTGTAAGTTTGAGCCCCGCATCGGGCTGTGTGCTGACAGCTCAGAACCTGGGGCCTGCTTCAGATTCTGTGTCTCCCCCTCTCTGCCCCTCCCACATTCCCACTCCGTCTCTCTCTCTTTCTCTCAAAAATAAACGTTTAAAAAATAATAAAAAATACAATAAAATGGCAGTTCACGATGGAAAAAAAAAACAATAGAAGGGATGTTTGGGGCAAAAAGGTGGAAAGTAACACATCACAATTATTGAACATCTTTTGTGTGCCATACAAATAGCATGGTATTAATTGTGTGGTTCTAGATCCAGAGAGACGTGGGTTCAAATCCTACTTCTACTGTGTTTTGGCTCTGCGGCGGAGACAGCTACTTAGGGTCTCTCAGCCTCAGCTTCCTGATCTGTAAATGGGATAACAAATATCTCCTACCTCGTAGTGTTGGGTGAAGACCGTGTTCATGAAAAAGACTTAGCACAGTATCTGAGAGGCAGCAGCCACTTAGTAAATGTTCCCTTTATTTTAACTATTATACCAATAGAAAGAGAAACAGAGAGAAAGAAAAGGCAGTTTAGTCAAAATTCTTTACATCAGCACTTTAGAAAGTGGAATACACTGTCTCAGACAGAGCAGCGGTTACAAGAACAACATCTAAAGGTGTTACGCCACCCGAGAGAGCAAAGGTATAGAATTGGAATGCTCCGTGCCTTTAGATCACAGAACGGCCAGCAAGAAGGAAGGATCAAGGCTGGGTGCGAAGTGAGGGGGCAGGGGGCTGTAAAGCCTGAAATACCACCACAAGTAGGGGGATCATGTATCTCAGCGTGCCCAGGCATTACAGTTGTCTTCTGATCTGTT
Organism: Lynx canadensis; assembly: GCF_007474595.2. Lineage (NCBI taxonomy): Eukaryota > Metazoa > Chordata > Mammalia > Carnivora > Felidae > Lynx > Lynx canadensis. The sequence continues at coordinate 12,779,241 of NC_044320.2, forward strand.
GCAAACCACCCCACATTTACAGGTGTAAAACACATCCTTTTGTTCATGTCTCTGCAGTTTCATCAGGGCCCTGCAAAAAGAAAAGAAGGAAGGAAAAGGAGGGGAGACAGGGAGGGAGGGAGAAAGGCAGGGAAGGAAGGAGGGAAGAAAGGAAGGCGGAGGGAGAGAAAAAAAGAAGGAAGGAAGGAGGGCATAGAGAGATACATGATATCGCTCCCGCTCTCGCTCGCTCGCTCCTCTCTCGCTCGCCCGTCTACTCGCTCGCTCGCTCGCCTCGCCCGCTGCGCGCTCGCCCGCTCGCTGCTCGCTCGCTCTCTGCTGATCCCTCGCTGCTCGCCCGCTCGCTGCTCGCTCGCTCGCTCGCTCGCTCGTCTCTCTCTCCTCCGCCGCTCGCTGTCTCGCTCGCCCGCCCGCCCGTCTCGCTCGCTTCTTGCCCTCCCGCGCCCCGGTTGCTTGCACTCCCGCCGCCTGCGGCCCCCCCCCTCTGGTGGGCTCCAAGGAAGAGAAGTCCTCTCGGGACTGGAGGTTGTGCCAGCGACCTCTGACATCCCTTCCAGCTCTCAGACTCTGTGACCGTCTCCAAGGAACGGACTCGGTGATGATTAACATTCCCTTTACCCCAAGATGGGTGGTGCACGCTTTCATCTTTCAATGTTTATAAATGCCTTTGAAAGTGGAATGTGCCACATGCATACTACGAGCTATTATTAATATGGTGCCCAAACGCCCCTCTCCGCATGGTAGTTAGGGAACAAAGCAACGGGGGTGCGAGTGTTAGAGAACCTTCAGAGTAAGCATGTGTATGTGCACACACCCCGGTCAAGGAATGTTCTTTATTCTCACCCTGCCCAGGGAGAGGCAGACAGTTTCACAGGGGCCAGAGACGGAGCAGAATCAGGGACGTGCAAGGGCCTGAAGGGAGGAGTCGTGGCAAGACCGGATATAATTAATCAAAGCAGTTTTCGTGGACCGCAAGACATGGGAAGCACTGCGGAAAATACAAAAACTTAATGGACACAAGGCCCTGGCTGGAGCGCACCTACGACCAAGACGTTGACCCAGCTTTTAAGAAGTCTGCTTTCAGAAAGTGGACTTACAGGCCAGATGACCAAGGGCCCAAATGCAGAGGACCCAGCAGGCCTGAGCAGAGCAGGACCCTGCTTGTAGATGACCAGGGGCAGGTCACTGGCAAGTTCTGCCGCCATTGCAGAGGCTGTGGGTCTAAAACATTCTGTTGACGAACGCTTCCAGAAAGCCAGTGGAAGTTATGAGCCTCTTCCCAGAAAAATTTGCGTGCGGATAAAATCTCGCACGGAGTGCTACACATAGTTTACACGCCTCCTAAAGCTCTGTCCCTCCTGGGCCCTTTCCTGCAGCTCCTGCACAGCTAAAGCCTCTGAGTGGCAGAGTCTGCAAACTGAACAGATTCCAGGGAGAGCCCAGCTCTTCTCTGACTCTGGAGCCTGGGCATCTAGTGCCGTGTCCCGTGCATCGTGCACCTAAAATGAATGCTCCTTTAACAAACAAGCACAGAATTAACGTGTCTTAAAGAGCAACGGCTCCTCCTTTACGGTTCTGTATGGTCTTCCCCCTTTGCTTTCTTGCCTGTTCTCTGAGACCACTCAGGACTTCGACCGCCATCCTCCAGAGAGCCAAGAACATGTGAATGAATCCCTGAATCGCCCGGAATCATTTCAAGAACGAGGAAAGGTCGAAACATTTGCTCTCTTACCCCCAACACAGGATGCAAAGTCTGTCTTGAAGAGCATTAAGGGACCATGAGTAAACTGCAAAATCCGCACCTAAAATGGCCAGAGTGAAGAGGTGTCTCTTTAGAAATCCCCGAAGACGAACAAAGCCGCCGGTAAATGCAGCCTTTGATCTGTCTGAGCAGAACCGGCGTGGCACCCTTCTCACACTTCCGAGGGTCCCTCCAGCATGAAAGACGGGAATAGGTCACACTTAAACTCTCCCTGGCTGCAAGCTGTCGCTGGGGTAAAGCCCCTCGCCAAGACAAACACCCTCTGGCAACCGTGCCCTGGAAGAAATGGATCCTATCGCTCGAGCAAGGTCAAGATGGCAGGAGAGAGGCAAAGTCGGGAGAGAGTGAAAGAGACAGGGTGGGCGGGCCGGAGGGACCGAGGAGGGCTCCTGAAAGTCCCGGCTTCTGGTTTCGTCTCTTTCTAAAGTAGCCATTCCCCTTGAAGAGGTAAATAAAACACCAGCACATGGGTAAGGCAGGATGCAAATGAGGAGGCAGAGAGAAGAGACCCGCAGGGCTGCGAAGAGCGGGACTGAAAGCCATGTGTGCATCACGTCCCGCCACCCTCACCCCTGCCAGCCCTGTCTTTGCATGCTGCTCCCAGAGCTCGGCCCTCGAGGGCTTCCAACTTCCGGCCACCTTGAGGGGCTTTTTGGTGAAGTGCCACAGAAGATAAAATTAGAAACCAGGCTTCCTTTTTCCGCCCCCTCACTCTGTTAGTCACACACATCAGCATTGACTGAGAAACACCCCTGCCAGCCCTCAGTGACAGGCACAGGAGTGAGCTGAGCTCCCACGGCTCCCTGCTCCCTGCCCCCTCGGACCTCTGCTTCACCACCTGCTACCCCAGAGGGAAGAAAACCGGGCCCCTGGCCTCACGTTCCCACCGTGTCATCTGTCCCCTCTTCTTTCTGACTGTGTGATAGTTGAACTTCTCCAACCTCCTCTATGAAATGAGATTTTTTTTTCAAGTTTGTCCACCTGCAGAGTTGGTCTAAGGTCCAAGTGAAACAATGTGGGTGGTGGCTGGCAGCCGGCTGGGCACCGACCTCGTGAGCCCAGTTCTTCAGGTTTATAACCCCAAATTCAGCTGCAAGCATGCTCCCCAGGGCAAGGACCTGTTGCACTTGTGGCTGGCCGTAGGGTCTGCACCTCCCGCAGGGGGTCCAAAAATGCTGCAGACACCCGGGGACGGGGATAAAAGATTCACTGATCTCCTTCTTTTCTCCAGGCCTCTGATGCCATTTATGTTTATCAAAAGGAGAATAAAGGGGCAGAATTTGCCTGTTGTTTCTCCATGAGGGTCACGGGCGTGGCCCGTTTGTAGGCAGTTTTCACGGGCTTTGCGGAGGCTCTGACTTTGGAAGTTACCCTGAGATGGGACAGGCCTACGTGCCTCTGACAGGTGCATCAGTCGGGAGTCCCGGCAGCTTCCTCAAGTGTGGCCATTCGCCGGGAGATGCTTCCGCAAGGCGCCCGGAGATCAATGTTATCTCTGTGTTGTAAAGTTTAGAAATCTACCTTAAATCATTACAACAATTGACAGCTCTTTTCCACTTAAAGTAGTAAGCTCAGTTTTTCTTCTGTACTATTTCTGTTTAGATTAAAAAAAAAAAAAAAAGAGCTACTCTAAAGACAATATGAAGGGAACAGTAACACAGATGCTAAGTGAGTCCCAAATCTGGAGTTGGTATTCAAATTATTTATTATTTTTGGACAGGGAGGGGGAGCTTTGAAGATAAGGTAAGGGACCCGGCCCCAGCTCTGGCTTGTGATTTTTCTGTGAAAACGCAGGCGTACCAGATTACATCTCTGTGCACAGATTTCCCCGTCAGTGACGGGAGGGAGGGGGGTGATGCTCCAAGTGGGAGAAATAGTCTCTCATGCCTCTGCTCGTGGACAATATCGTGTCTTTAAGGTTCACTCTACCCTACTGCTGTCTCTGTTGGATGTGCCTCTCCTTTCTCCCGACTCCCATGTCATGGCTCACGGCTTCTTGGGGACCAGCCTTGGTGTCCCAGAAGCGATTTGAGCACAGTTAGAGCCAGGCTGTGGAGTTCATCTTTCTGCTCTGCCACTCACCAGCTGTGACTCAGTTTCTTCCTCTAAAAATGAAATGGCTCCCTCAGAGCGTCATTATTAGAATCAAAAGAGAATACACAAAGCTCTCTTTGTGTGCGGCACAAAGTAAGGAGTCAGGACAGACTGGCTATTGTTACTGTTCCCCTGGATGTGTCCCAAGTCATTTGATTTTACACTCAGTTGCCTACATCTCCCATAAGAAAGAAGCTTCTTGAGGACAAAATTGAGGGCTTCTCCTCTTTGATTTCCCTTTAACACCTAACACTGCTCTCTCTGCAGGTGATTGGCATGTGCTACTGAATTGGATTGAAGAAAATGTGTCTTTTTAAATTTTTATTCAACAGTTTAAGAAATTCCACTGGGTAGGGGCGTGCCTGGGTGGCTCAGTCAGTTGAGCGTCCGACTTCAGCTCAGGTCATGATCTTGCGGCTCGTGAGTTTGAGCCCCGCGTCGGGCTCTGTGCTGACAGCTCGGAGCCTGGAGCCTGCTTGGGATTCTGTGTCTGCCTCTCTCTCTGGCCCAACCCACTCGCATTCTGTCTCTGTCTCTCTCAAAAATAAATAAACATTAAAAAATTTTTTAAAAAAGAAATTCCATTGGGTATTGATATTATCTGAGTCAGTGAATCTTGATTGTGTTCCGAATGAAGTGATATAAAAGCAAAAATCATGAGTGCCAGAGAGCACCCTCTCCCCACGGGTCCCTCCCCTCTGCACAAGTTGAAAGGAGAATTACATTCCCCAAACCTAAGGATGTATGTCTTTTTCTCTTCAGAGTCCGCGGGACCTTCACATCAAATAGGCTCATCACGGAAAATTTGCACTCATAGACTAATGCCAGGTTATAGTTGAATGAATCTTCAAGACAATTATGCTCATCTCTTACTTTACCGAGGTCGGGATTGGGGCCCTGAGATGAAAATAGGTGCACCCAAGATTACAAAGAGCATTAGCGGCAGGGCCAGAACTCGAACATTCCTCTGTACGCCCGGAAGCATCACTATGACTGAAGTCTGTGTGGCCACTATACTATGCTCTGTTCCAAAAACATTAACTAACTTTATTGCGGTAATCCTTTTGTGACATATACACATGTCAAATCATCACCCCCCTAAATTGTACATCCTAAAATCACACAACGTCACGTGTCAATTGTATCTCAATAAATCTGCGAAAGATTTTTGATTGCAAGACATTTCTAAAATAGATAGAGGAACGGGCTGAGTGACTAAATGAAAGAGTTGCTTCTCCAGGAAAAACCCACCATCAAATTTCCAGAAGAGAAGGACTTGATAGAAACTCAGCACCCTCTGCGGCATGCATCAGCCTCAATCAAAATGATGCTAATTATGACTGAGGAGTTGCCATTTAGAGCAACTGTCTATACACTGGAACCAATGGGCCACGTCTGGCCAACCACTTGTTTTGTCCATAAAGTTTTATTAGAACACGGCCGCACTTGTTCAGTTACATATTGTCTACGGAGGCTTTCATTCTATAACGGCAGAAGGCTGACTCAACGAATACAACAGACAATATGACTGGCTGGCCCAAGGCAGGGTTCTGTCATCGCCAGCCTGTGGGTCCCTCCTGCATAAGAGAAACCTGAAGGTTCAGTAAGGAGGGGTCGTCCATTCAGTGGACGCCTCTTCATTTTGCCTGTCTGACATTCATGAATCAAGGTGGCCAGAGAGAATTTTACAACACGTGTGGAAGCAAGATATATCATAGACTATACCCCATTCATCTGAGAATAAATCCCCACTTGAAAATGTTTTCCTGGTTTTATCAAGATCACAAAAGATTACTAATACTGTAGGTCAAAGTTATTCAAAATTACATTCGTATCCTTCACTGCCATGAAAGATCAGAGATGTCGAAAGCCAACATCTGAAGCCTTCAAAGGAACTGCAATTTGACTGCCAGGTCTAACAGAGGCATTAGGTCTTTCCTTAAGAATCAGCAAGCTCAGGGAGGGGCAAGAAGGGTAAGGAGACTGGAGACTGGTGAATCAGCCTCAGAGTAAATCACAAAGAAGACTCTTTGATTCCTAGATCCAGCTGCCTAGAATTTTCTTAAAGTGTCTGAGGCTGTGCTCATTGGGGATTGCACTATTGGTCAGGAAATGTTCACTCTCCTTTCTCCAACACCATGGACAGGACAAACCACCCTCCTCCATGACTTTGGGCTTAGCCAAATGACTGGCTTTGGCCAGATGGCCTTGGGTGGAAGTGACAAGAGGTCAGGTTTGAGCATTGTGTATTTCCAATCTCTCTCTCCCATTCCTGCTGCCACATGAGAAGTAGATGCCCAAGTGGCCACTGTTCTTTCAGCCTGTGTCCAGGAAGGAGACGTGTGTGGAATACGCCTGAACCCAACATGCAGACAGCACCGATCCACAGACCAAAGCTGACCAGCAGACCCATGAGGAAGAAGCAAAACTTTTAGTTAGAGGTCACTGATACTTGGATTATTTGGTACTATAGGAAAGCTGACTAATACAGTTTACTTCTTTGTTTGCCAATGAGACTGTGGAAATGGTTGGTTTATGGTCGGGTTTGTAATTTAAAATTCTTTAAAAAACATTGTTCTAATGTTTATTTTTGAGAGAGAGAGAAAGAGACAGAGACAGAGCATGGGCGGGGCATTGGGGGAGGGGGGCAGAGAGAGAGAGGGAGACACAGAATCCAAATCAGGCTCCAGGCCCTGAGCTGTCAGCACAGAGCCTGACGCGGGGCTCGAACTCATGAGCCGCGAGATCATGACCTGAGCCGAAGTTGGACACCCAACCGACTGAGCCACCCAGGCGCCCCTGTAAATTAAAGTTCTTAAGTAATGCTTAAACAGTAATCAAATGCCCTTTATTTCATTTCCACATAACGAAACTGAGATCCAGTGAGGGAGTCCCCCCAAAGGCCCCAACAACTTAAGCAGCAAAGAAAAGAGAAGGGGATTCCTGCCTTACGTTCTGCCTTCCTTAGGCCGATTGGGTCATTCATCCATCAGTCACACTTCTAATCACGGGTAAACTTAACATTCTAACCTAATAAACACGTCACTCCATGAGAAAAGTCTAGAAATTATTATCAGGAAAAAAAAAAACAAAAAAACAGCTGAATTGTCCTCAGCAATGTTCTGTGAAGTCATAGTAGGATGAGTTCCTAACGGTAAATACAACCACATCTCATTTTTCAGCCAGAGAGCTGCCATTCACATGCTACAGATGCTGTTTTAGATTATCTTTCTAAGAAATCTAAGTGGTCATCTTGACTGACTGGCCAGCTACTCCCCAGATGACTCAGGAACATGTTCAAATTAGGCAATTAGACTACAGGCTTCTTACCCACTAGTCTGACATTAGACGGCTAATTTTTCAAATATTCCTAGAACTTCAAATTAGGAGACCTTTTTCAGGTAATATGATTCAAGCTTCTAATTAATAAAGCTAGAGTTTGAGGATCTGAAAGATCCTGTTGGAAACCTCACCTCTGCAAACAATTAGTGCATGGCCTTGAGCAAATTCTTAAATCTCTCTAGGGCTTGTGTTTTCTGTCTATATTATGAAATAATGCTGCTACCTCAGAAGTTCGATGTGGAATTTAATGAACTCAGGCACTCAGGAGAGGGGAATGTAGCTTTGAAGCAACCCCCAGGATTGCGAACTTAGAAGCCGCAGCCGAGGTGCTGAAAAGCATGTGAGCCTTGAAATGAATATCCCAGCCACAGTGACATCGATGCACAACCTGGGTAAATCACAGAACCTCGTTGTGCCTCAGTTTCCTGAGGAGTCGCGAGAAGCCAATGAGAAATGCTCACCGATGTTCCAAGTGACTCTCGCTGCATCCGGGCAGCAGAAATGCTCCAGGCTTCATTTCTCCCTTCCGGCCTCCAGCGAGGAAAAAGAAAGAGCAGGACAGAGCAAACATAGGACCGGCCATCCTGTTCCCAAGTAGCTTCACATAACCTCTCTGAGTCTCTGTGTGCTTGTCGATAAACTGCACGTGGCCATTCTCATACAGCCCAGATCCCTGGGCTGTCAGGCTAAACAAATGAGAAAATGCATGCGGAGAACCCCGCAGCCCAAGAGGGCCTCTGCATTGGTCAGTGGCTGTGAGAGAAAACAGCAGGTTGCGGGAATTGATCGGGCCGTGAAGGCTAGGATTGACAGCATGGGAAGAGAGGGCAGGAGTGAGAACTCAGCGGAGCTCTCCCCGTTTGGTATGAACCTATAAAACCTCCCACGTGCCACCACGGTATCTGGATCAGGCGGCAATGCGATCACCATCCATGTATTTGTTCCCAGGACAGCAAAGAGCGGACAGGAGGAAGGGAAGAAATAACCAGATCTGCCAGAGGGGGTGCGTATGTATCCCTCTTGCCTGGTTCCGTTCCTGAATATAACACTTCAAAAATCCGAGATCATTAGACTTTCTCTGCCTCAGTTTCTTCATCTCCAAAATGGGGCTAATAATAGGGCCTCCCCTACAGGGTTGTCGTAAAGATTTTATTCACTTACTGTGAGGGTTTAGAGTGTGAGGGCTTCCCAAATAATCATCCCTCACGTGTGTTATATTTATTCATTTAGTTCACTCTGTTCCAACCCCTGTTGGGACTGTGCGTATAGTCATGAGCAAAACAAAGTCTTTGCTCTCTAGTAGCTTGGAGTTCATCCCAGAGCAGCTCCAGAAGGACAGTAGACAAATTAATAGGAAGTGTATGTGAGTTCGTGATAAATACTATGGATCTGAGTGAGATGGGGTCGAGCGCACATGAAATGAAAGGATTGCAATTTTAAGTCGAGAGGCCAAGGAGACCTCCCCGATCCCACGCTGTATTGAGCACGTAGGTGGAGGGGTAGCGGGCCGCCGAGGTGCCCCCTTGGGGTGGAAACACCTGCTCCCAGGAGCTTTGGTTGCTGCCCCCAGATTCAGCCAAATAGAACTTTGATCTCATACCCTTTCTCAGAATGCAGCCTGCATCTCTGGTTAACACGGATGTACAAATGCCCCACCGCTCGTCCTCTACCGGGACAACTCTGAAGAGCCATCCCAGCTCCACGGTTTCCCGTGGGATGGCCACACGTGTCCACTGAAACTGCATCACGGTCCAGCTGCTCCCTCTGCTCAGTCCTGCTTGCCTCCCCATCACAGATGCTGGTCCCACGCCTGCTCCCCAGTTAGCTTCCTCCACACAAACCTCAGGCCCTCAGAGTCTCTTTCCCAGAACACTTGACCTACCGCCAAGGCTTACTAACTTCTATAATCTCTTTGAACAGAAACGAGTAGATCAAGGGGCTTGCTCCTGGGGCTGCCTGCCTCTGTGGCTTGGAGACTCTTCTGTTGTTATCAGTGATAGTGCATTCTAGTCTGTTCCAGCCAGCGTGGTAGCAGGAAAACTTGGAATTTCTGAACAAGGCAGAGCGCGAAGGTGTGGCTGTGGATGAGAAAAGGAGAGGAGGTGTTGATGTCAACAGCAAAAGACTTGAAATTCCCCCATTGAAACCCAATGATGTGGAAAGTGCAACAACACGTTTTGAAAAGAAACATGTAATGTTTTAGAATTTGAGGGGTTTTTTTTTTTGCTACTAATTCTTAGTGCTTTAGCTATAAACATATATGGTTTGTTTCATATGAAATTTAAAATAAAACTCTTTTTAAGTAAGTTCTATCTTTGGTCTGATTTTCCATCAAATGTGTTTTTAGATATTCTAGGATGTCATTTATATCTTGGGAGAAAATGACTTTGGGGGAGCCCAAAAATGTGATCTTCCTCCTGGTTTCAATAACTCATTTATTTTTATGTCGGGATGCCTTGAAGGATACCTGCCTTTGGCTTCAGTCTGGATCTCAGACACTGTACTTCCAGAAGCTGGTGATATGGTAAGTAAACATCCCAGACAGGGAGGGGTAACACAGAAATCCTTCATGTGTTGGGAAAGTTTTCCTGAAACAATATCACAAGGGTCTGTGGAGAGGAATCTAGGACGTAAACAAAAGAGTCACTACAGTAGAATCTTTTGAAGAAAAAACAAACAGACAAAACATCCAGGACTTGGGAGAACTAATTCCAGATTCACGTAATTTTTTATAAGAGCACATCATCAGGACCCAGTCTCTATGGATGTGTGCAAACTACATTTTCATGACACCTCTACACAGGAGGGGGTATTAAATTCACCTTAAAGGTGTGAAAACTGAGATTCAGGACAGGTAAGTGGCCTCCCAAAGTTTACACTCATGAGTTGCAGAGTGAGTACTTCACCTCTGATTGGCCCACTCCCAGCTATGCCCAAAAGCAAGATTTAATTTTTATAATGATTGGAAATGCAGCTCATTGGAAATGCAGGAGGTTAAGCATCCAGTTCTTCCCCAGTCTCACCATTTCTCGCCCTGAGATGCAACACTGTAACCCTTGTTAATGAGGAGCCAGGCGAGTGAATTCTCTGCGTTTACCTGCAGGTGTGTGTAAAAGCGTCACCCACTCTGAAGGTATTTGCCAAGATGAAAATTTCTTCTGCTCTCCCAGAATCATTGAGGTCTCTGCTGCGGCATTAAAATCAGTGGCTAAACTCTACACTACCGGGGCTGACTTCGAAATCGTTACAAAAATTTTAGTTGCACAGCATTCTTTAGACAGGTTCCATTCTGGCTGAGAGCCAGTGATAATAATGATACATTGGTTCTGAGTAAGAGATGATTAAGAGGACAAGTGATATCTCTCCTAATTATTAATGACTCTGAAGTGTACTGACCCGGCGCTGGCTTCTTTCCATTTCAGAGTCTCGGATGAGCATCTAAACTCTTGTAATGCATCAGAGCAAATGGTACCTAAGCTTAACTAAAGTCAGGAAGACTTCAACAGGATCCTATCGAACAGAAATATGGGGCATGATATTGAAATATTCTTTTTAACTTCTGTATTCTTCGAGCAGTGTATCTTTGAGTATTTAATTTCACCAAGACTCAGCCTCTCCATCTGCTAAATAGGGATATCTATGGTGGTCCGCTTATCATGCAGGGCTAATGCGAGCAACAAATCACCCGTTTGGCTCGATGGTACAGTATTTGCTGAGTTGAAAACCTTCTGTGGGATATTGGCTGCTTAATGAGAAACATCTGAATCACGTTCCCTCCCCACCCTGAAGATGCTCTGCAGTCTTTGGGCATTGCCCATTGAGCAGCACAACCATTAAGCTTGGTCCTTGAGGTTTGTTTATGACCCGGCCTCAACCTTCTACCCCTCTAGGCTTCACTAGCATAGGCTTCCTTCTCATGACAACCTAAGATACACCTGAAACAAGCCATCAACTTTCACCTTGCGTTGCTTTGCTTGTTCCGCCTCCCCTGTGAAGAACGTCCCTTACCCTTGCCTCTTTCTGCCTGGTGAAATCGAGTTCATAATTTAAAGCCCAACTCTCAAATGTCCCCCTAGAGAAACTTAGCCGGCCACTGTCTTGCCAACCCCCCAATTTCCATGGTACTTTGCCCATACCACCAACCAAGACCATAGGGTTCTGGCCATCCTCAAGGCTACCCCTGGGATTAGCAGAATCATGACCCAGCCACTCAGGTCATCTGACTTCCCCATCGTGCTCTCTTCCCACAGATGCTTCTGTGAAAATTATTCTAGGAAATGTGGGGGACTCTGACAAACAGGACAGTTATTCCGTGTTTGCCAGAGCTAATCTACCCAGCCTCCCTAATAAAATTGTGGAAATGCAATTGAGTGGACCCTATGACTCACTCATGGCTGCCTCTGTCTCCTCAGATAAGGCATGGGGAGCTAGGTACAGAGCTTATTCAAACAATAAACGAGAGCAGAAATGAACTAAAGGGTTGTAATTCCATCAAGGGTCTCTGACAGTGACAGAAACCCCCAGAGGAGGCTTCTCTGGTCACAGAAATGACCGCCTCAGGGAAGCCATTAGTCCCTGCAATATTTGGCTTTGATTCCAACAGTGACAAGACTTGCCAGATAAAGCCATGGGCTGTAGTAACAGATGGGGTCGGGGCAGCAAGGCTGTCCACACATGAACGATTCACTTCATGTCAATGAAAGCAGATGAATCTGTTTAGTGGCACCTTGAGTCTACAACCCCAAAACAGAATCACATCTCCTCCAATTGGAACACATTCCTCCATGCAAAGAGTGAAACACTCCAGGATGCATGTAAGTCATAGCAAGAGAGGTTTTGCTATTACGTCCACTGAATAAAGTCACACTGGGTATGGGATGACAAGAGGATCTATAGGCACTGAGAAAGTGGGAGCCAGGTGGTGACTCTGCCTCAAAATAAGAAAGGGAGTCTTTTGCACAACGCTGTACAACAATTACCCTGACAGATCCTCACAAACTCCACAAAGGTAGGCAAGTAAGTAGCATAATTGTCCTCATTTCACACGTAAGAAAAAGGAGGCTCAGCGATGTTGAATGAATTCCCCCAAAGTCACACAAAAGAGAGACTCAGGGCTTAGAAGTAGTCCCCAGTCCAGTGTTCCCCCCACTTCACTAACCAGCCTCTCTAACCAGGGGGTTTCATGCACTATCAAATAGAGAAAGAAAATCAGAGACAGCGAGCTTCTATAAAAGGAAATGGAAAGTTCTACATTCCAAAGGAAACTGGTGGTTTCTGAAGCTACTGGGCAATAATAATAAATATTCATAGTTACTGTTATTAATAATAAAACTGGACTACGTTTTCCGATCACCATTGTTGGGCTGTACCCTCCACGGAATGCGCTTTACTCGGGACAGAATATGATACGTTGGAAGCACATGGCATTTGATGTCAGACAGACGTGGGTTCCAATTCCAGCTCTATTTGCCAGCTGTGCAAGCTTGAATCTGCATCTCTTCATCATGAAAATGGGGATGATAATTCATCACAGAAATAGGATGAGTAGGGGCACCTGGATGGCTCAGTGGATGAAGCCATGTAACTCTTGATCTCAGGGTTATGAGTTCGAGCCCCACGTTGGGTGTAGAAATTGCTTAAAAATAGAATCTTTAAAAAAGAAGTCTGATTCTGCAGAGACAAACTTCTTAATAATGTCTCATCTGCTAGGGATAAACAAGCCACCCACAGGCTCTTTGAAAGAGTGGCCTCATTCAGGGTGGCCCCACTAGGGCACTGATCTTTCGCCCAACCTCTCATACTGTGAAGAAGGTGCATGTTCACGATTGGGGAATCAAATTGTTGTTTTCAGGTCTCCACCATCGGGCCAGGAAATTTTTAATCAGCCTTTTCACCCACCAGCAAAAGATAAGGTTCTCTTTTTCTTTATTAATGGAATGGCTGACTCATTCATTCAAATGAAACATCTTCTAAGCATTTGAAATAAATGCTCATCCTAGGAAAGCACTAGATGCCGGTTAAAATTTTTTGAGCACCTGCTTTGTACCAGCCTCTCTGGAAAGCGCTTCTACCCACATGAGCACATTTGAATCTTGCAAACAACTCTACCAGTAGGTTCTGGAAAGATAATATTCTCTCCATTTCATGAGTTAGGAAACTGAAACTCAGGGTTTCACAAGGTTGCTTAGCTCCTACAGCCGCTGAACCGGGGTTCCAAGTCTAATGTTGTTCCCTTTTCCTTTAGGACAAGGGCTCATGGCCAAGTCACCGTCATGTCAACATCCAACAAAAAGTACCCAAGAACAACGAGGGACAGACAAGAAGATGCCGCCACTACTGACTCATGACCTGGGGAATCTGTAGCAGAACTTTGCCCGCTTGGACGCTTCACTTGTGAAATGGGACAGCACCTTACTCGGTTTAGATTTAAAAGTAGCCTGATTCATTTCAGAATTTCATGTGTATAGTATGTTTCTCAGAAAGCCATTTGCAAAAGCAGCCTTTAAGCTTGTTTTTTGTCATTTTACTAAGAGAAAATCTCCTTTTTATGTTCACCCGCTATTTATGAAATGAGAACTATGGCCGGGTATTCTGCTAGGTTCCGGGGCTACAGAAACCACCTGGACAGACCCACCACCCCTGCCCTCCTGGAGCTGATAGTCTACTGGGAAACAATGGACAAATACTAAAGTGTAGGAGTGGTTGACTGCCACAGGGGAGCCTAGAACACAATGAGAGAGTGATCAGGGGACATTACCCTAGTTTTGGGGTCAAAAGTGAGAAAGTGATGATTAAGGACAAAGCTGAAGGATGAATGCAAGTTAGCCAATTGAATGGAGTGGAATGATACTCCCAGGGAAGGAAACAATGCTTGCAAAATCACACAAGTAAGAAGGAGCATGCCTTATTTGAGGAACTGAAAGAAAACCAGAGTGGTTAAAGCATAGAGACCAAAGTAGATGGAAAGGGTATGATAACTGGGCCAGTGGAAGCATGGCACTGTTTCCAGAAGCACCAGCTGGTGATGGCTTTAGTCACTGTGAGGCCCATGGTCCACCCAGGGCTGATGCCAGCTGAGGGATCTCCTATTTACAGAAATGAGACCCAAACAAATGAAGAGTTCAAGTGATCAACCTTTTTTTTCTCCTTCTCTTCCTCTTTCAGCTTCCTTTCCTTCTTAATCATTATCTGACAGTAGCAGAAGTCAAGACAAAGAATTTCACATGGAACACTAGGTGTTCAAAGGGTACAAACTCGCAGGGATAAGATAAGTAAGTTCTGGAATCTGATGTACAAAATGGCGACTGTGATTAAGTATACTGTTCTGTATTGTATACTTGAAAATTGCTAAGAGAGTACATCTCAAATGTTCTCACCCTTCCCCACACACACACACACGTACATCATGTAAATGTGAGGTGATTGATGTATTTAGTAACCCTGTTGTGGTAATCATTTCTCAACATATATGCATGTCAAATCATCACATTGTATGCCTTGAACTTACACAATGTTATGCCTCAATTATATCTCAATAAAGCTGGGGGACAATAAAACTCAAAAACAGTTAGAAAAGAAAAAGAAAGAAATTACATGTATTGCACAGCCTTGTGTACTTGCATCCAGGGGAACATGGTAAAATCTGATGGAAGCCAATACACTTCAGGGCGCCTGGGTGGTTGAGTCGGTTGAGTGTCCAGCTCTTGATTTCAGCTCAGGTCATGATCTCACGGCTCATGAGTTCAAACCCTGCGTCAAAGCCTGCTTGGGATTCTCTGTCTCCCTCTCTCTCTCTCTCTGCCCTTTTCCTTCTTGCTCTCTGTCTCCCAAAAACTAATAAACATGTTTAAAAAGACAAAGGAAACCAATACGCTTCAGGAGTTTTTTTCTCCTGCAAATCAGAAGTGTTTCAAAATCTCAGCACAGTTCTAGGATTAAATGAGGTAATACGCTCAAATTTACTGAATGCAGTGACAAGCACTAAGAGTTATGTACCGAACGCCACCTTTCCTATGTAGGGGGACACAGGAAACAGCAAAGGTGTATTGGGTAAGCGAGGCGAATTTCTGTAACAAACCACCCCTGTGCGTGATGGCTCAAACATGATAAAAGTTGATTCCTTGCTCCAGTGAGGTCTCACGAGAGTGTTCCTGATTGGTGACCAACTTTCCTCCACATAGCAGTGCAGGGACCTTCCTTCCTTCTCATGCCTCCACCATGTTCTTCTGCATCAGACTGGTAGAAAGGACAAAATGTGGAGATGTGTGTATAAATCAGGCCTGGGAATAGCATTTCTCTTGCTAGGACCCTGTCTCATGATCACTCCTGACTGTAGGCCATAAGCTTCGGCAGGTACTCAGGAAGGAGAGGGAACAGGGTGTGAGGGACCAGCCAGCAATCTGGCCACCACACCAAGACGAGAAAGAGCTCAAGCCTAAGTAATCAATGTGCCTACAAGCAGCTATTGCAGACAACCTCTCTGCAACACCTCCTGTCCATCTAGGTATGGGTGTGGCGATGGTGATGAGTAAGACCATTATCTTCCTCCCAACCCGGAAGTTCCTGAGAACTTATTAGCAGCCTGCATCCTCCCACTGCTTTATCTCCACAACCACCCACCCATTAGATTTTCTGCTTCTCCCTCTTCAAATGTGTGAAAATCCTTCCTCCTAGTGTAACAACGGTCACTGCCCTTTATCCTCTGTCCCTGGATCATGGCCGCAGGTCCCTTCCCTTCCTCTAGCCAGGCTGGCTCCCACCCCACCCACCCCAACCTCGGACTCCCGTCCACCCTCCTCACCACCAAAGGGCTAGCCCTCAAATGCAAATCCCAGATGCAGTTACCACTAGCCTACTTCAAATCCTGTTTGACTCACCAGAGATTCAGGATGAAGTCCAAACCCTTTAATTTGGTGGTGCACAGGACCTGGCCTGCCTCATCCTTCTCTAAGCTGCATCTTGTACCTAGCTGTCCAGCAACACCAAACCACTCGTGGTTTCCTGTACACTGAGCCACCAAGCTATTTCCCTCCACTAGGTCCCCTCAGGTCCTGTTGACCTACCGGCATGCCCCATCTTTAAATTCCATCTCAAGCATCCCCAATTCCCAGAAGCCTCGTGGGACCCTCAGACTGCTCCTCTGTGCTCTCAAAATACTCTGTACCTACACTTCTCCCTGAATAATCACTGTGGGGAGTTCATTTGCATTCAATTTCATCCACCCCTCTATCCCTGAAACTCTCAGCAGGTACACAACTTTGAGAGCATTGGATGTCATTCCAAGCTTGGAGTTTAATCCTGTCCTGTCAGAGAAGTGACTGAGAATTTTTGATGAAGTGAGACACAGGGTAGTCAATATTTTAAGAAGAAAAATCAAAGGGGACACCCTATAGCCATTATGGGAAGAACTGACTGGGTGCAAAACAACCAGCATGGAAGGAAGTAGACACCAATGTGGAATTTGTTCTACGTCCGGGGTCTCCGAATTTGGGTCCCAGCTTGGCCAGATGTTATCAGCGTAACCTTGAGCACATTGCCTCTTGGAGTCTTGTTTTATTTATGAACGAAAGGGAAATAATAAATCATTCTGGGCCATCTCACCAGGTCGATGTAAGGACATTGCAAAATAATGAATGCCAATGAGCTTTATAGATTCCAATGAAATTAGGAAGGCTAGCAGTTAAAATCCAGATGACTCCAAAATGAAACACTCTCACCCTGCGCTCAATGTCAGCATCCCTCCTCTAAGTCGGATGGCTCCCAGAATTCCCCCGTATTCCCTTGTGCGATGTGAGGCTAAGGTTATCCCTGCTTGCCTGTCACCTGCAAGCTGGCTTCCAGTATCTGAAGGGTTGTCATGGGGGAGAAGAATGGGGTTAACTCCACAGAGTTGTGTGGTAGTTACCAGGAGGCAAATACTGGCTCAACACAAGGGGAAAAAAAAAACCTTTCAAACTGTCAGAGCTGTCCGAAGGCTGCCTGGGGCTGGGAGTGGAGGTGGGCTGGGAACTCCATGAGATTGCACATGAATGACGTCAGAGCCAGGTGACCACGGCATCGGACAGGTTAGGACTGGGCAGCTGCGAAGTCTCCCTTCCAATTCTAAAATTATATTGTCTCCTGCCCCCGGGTGCAACTCTATCCCTCTGAATACTGCTCAGGTTGTAATTGTCAGTTTGTGACATGGTCAGTTTAGAGGTCTACCTCTTGCGCTACACCAGACCACCTGAATCAACTGAAAGGCAGGGACCGGGTTCCCTTCAACCCGGAATCTTCAGTGCCTGCAACAGCTCCCGGACCACAAAGAGTCCTCAGTAACTGGTGGCGGAATGAATGCGTGGAGGAATGAATTATTCTGAGTTCCTTGGGATGACGTTGAAACGCCACAGGGGAAACACGATGAGGTCTGAAGCTTGGGCTGGGATGAGTTCCTTCATAGCGAAGCTCCGTGCATGACGACCTTGGTCTGGGTCGATACTTTCCAGCAAGGAGTCTTTCAGTTCCTCGGGGTCCTATTTTCAATATACATATTTTTTAAAAACTACTAAAAGTCAAGCATTTAGTCAGGTTACAGAACACCCAGGTTTCAAAAACACCCAGTTTCTCTGCATTTAATGGCATTTATCAACTTGTCGTGGTCACTTTTATCACACTTTGGAACTTTGCACGTATCACCTCATTTAATCTGTACATGAAACATGCATGGGAGTCATGCTGTCTCTAGCTTACAGACAAGAAGACTGAGGCTCAGAGACGTTTCATGACCTGCTCACCGAGGAAAGTTTATTGTGTCAGAGGCAGAATTTCAATCTAGTTCTGCCTGACCTGTTAGCCCATTCTCTCCCCGTGTAACACGGGGCTTCATTTCAGAGGAGGTTCCTCTGGTGTGTGCTTGTATCACTGAGATGCTTGAAGTGGGGGGTCTTCCCTTTCTGAGGACAATGCACATAGGGTGGTATGACCACTCCAACAACCCCAGGTTTAATGAGAAGACAGATACACTACGCACTAAAGTATACCTGACCTCGTAGGCTCCCCAACCTCAGAAAGCAGCCTCTCCTCTAGCAGAATCTCCCTCTTCCTCTCAGATGATATTACATAGAACATCAGGAAGTCTCCCAGACCCTCTATTTTAGACCTTATATTTTTCTTGTGTTGACAACTTAATACATGTCCACTCTTCCTTTTATGGGGAAAGATAAGACTCTGATGGTAATCAGAGCACCAGGGTAGGAAATGCCACATTCCTCCGTGTAAATATTTGACTAACCTTTCTTCAAGCCATGCATCATTGTGCTGAGCCCCCAGAAAAGCTTCAGGTCCACAGATCTGCAGGTGAGATACCTTGGCAATGAATTATGAGAGGGCTTGTTTAAAAACCAAGGGCTGAGCAGTGTATTCCAGGGGGACTCTGCTCTATGTGACCAAAAACTGTTCTGGGAAAGCCAGGAATAGAGCCAGGTCTCAACTGGGATGGGGTTCTCTCCTGTGGTCAATTAATACCTGAGAAAGGGGACCTGTTCAGATGGCTTTGGAAAAAGAAATGACTCCAACAATGTAGCTGATGTTCATGTCTTTTTATAAAGTGAAAAATCAGGAGTATCTGACAGTAAGTTAGGAATTACTTATTGATCCATCAATGCAACAGGCAAACAATCATAAAAATATTGGTAATAATAGCTAATATTCATTGATTGCTGGCAACGTGCCAGTAGCCACTCTACATTCTTCTCATGTAATCACCTATTTTCACCTTTACAACATTCTCTTAAGGTCTCTCAAGGTATTTATCAACCCATTTTACAACTGAGAAACTGAGGCAGGGAAAGGTTGAGCAATTTGGCCAGGGTTACACAGTAAGCAAGTGAGTAAAGGAGCAGAAAACTAGGCAGCAAGTAGAAACGATCTTATAAATGAGTATTTGTTGGCTAAAAAATATGTTTGTGATATTAAAGGGGAAAATGCAGATTTTGAACTTGTGTGATTCCTATTATTGTTGTTGTTGTTGTTCTTAAAAGAATGGAGCACCACCTCACGCCCATGGTGAGTGTCTACTAGTAAGCACACCCATACACACATACAAACTAAAACACAGAAACTAAAAAGTGATGGTGAAGATATAGAGAATTTGGAACTGTTGGTGAGAGTGCAAGGTAATGCAGCTGCCATAAAAAACAGTATAGGAGTTCCTCAAATACATAAAAATAGAATGACCATATTATCTAACAGTTCTACTTCTGAGTATATACCCAAAAGAATTGAAAGCAGTATATCAAACAGATACTTGTAAAAGCCTATGTTCACAGCAGTATCATTCACGATAGCTAAAAGTTAGAAGCAACCCATGTCTCCATCAAAGGATGAATGTGACGAATACACACGAAAGAATATTATTTGGCCTTAAAAAGGGAAGGGAATTTTGACCCATGGATGAATCCAAGGATATTATGCTCAGTGAAATAAGCCAGTCACAAAAAGACAAATACTATATGATTCCAGTTATATGAGGTACCAAGAGTAGCCCAATTCACAGAGAAGGAAGTAGACAGTGGTTGCCAGGGACTGGAGGAGGGGAAATAGGGAGTTATTGTTTAATGGGTACAGAGTTTCCATTTTGCAATACGAAGGGTGGATAATAATTGCACAACAATGTGAATATACTTAACCCTACTGAACTGTACAGTTTAAAATGGTTAAGATGGAGGAGGGCACCTGGATAGTTCAGTTGGCTAAGTATCTGACTCTTGGTTTCGGCTAAGGTCATGATATTGAGGTTTGTGAGTTCAAGCCCCTCATTGGGCTCTTTGCTGACAGCACTGAACCTGCTTGGGATTCTCTCTCTCTCCCTCTCTCTCTGCCCCTCTCCTGCTCTCTCCCTATCTCAAAATAAATAAATAAACTTTGAAAAAGATGGTTAGGATGGGTAAGGAGAAGAAAAGACAGGAAAGGGAAGGGAAGGGAAGGGAAAGGAAGGGAAGGGAAGGGGAGGGGAGGGGAGGGGAGGGGAGGAGAGGAGAGGAGAGGAGAGGAAAAAAACATAGTTACAGTATTCATGGGGAAAGTTCCAAAAGGATATATAACCAATGAGTTGACAGTGATTTGCATTAGGTCATAGTTTTATAGATCAATGCATCTACTTTATGCTTACTTAAATTTTCTAATCTTCCCATAAGGAATGTATATTGTACTTGTAATAAAATTTTTAAAAATGATCTTCAAAACAAGAGAAAAACAGTGAGGAAGTGTGCAGGGAAAGGAGTCAGTCCTGTGCACAGAGGAATAGCATGCCCATGGCTTCTCCAGGGGAAGGGGTGGCAACAAAGTAGGCTCTGCACGCCGCTCCATTTGGTCCTTATGCCCAGACGTCCAGCCTTTGTAAGCAAGGGCTTACAAGGAACCCAAATAACCAGAAGCAAGGGGTCTTCTTCCATTAAAGAGCATGGATGGAGGAGCAGAGTGTGAGCATTGTAACTCTGAGGGGAAGTAGGCATTACCCGGGTGAACGTCTGCAAGGAGGTCTTCTAATGCACCTGTCTGAGCTCTAACCCTGGAAGTGGGACCGGCAGGGGGAAGGAGAGGCGTCCCATGCCCTAGTGGGAGCAAGTCCCATCTCTAGCCCACTACCAATTCAGATCCAGAATTTGAACCTCAGAGCTTAAGGGGGCCTTAGAAACCATTTAGTCCAAATGTCTAATTCTACAGAATAATCAAGCCCCAAGAAGGTGGTGTGACTTGCTTCGCATGTAGCCAAGTCTGTGACTGACACTGGATTACCACCAGCTACCCCAACGAGCCTGCTTTATCAGTCCACCCATCTACCGATACCTGCATGTACTGTTCGTCCCTCTATTTTTCGCTCTCATTTGTTCAGCTTCGAGGCTACGCCAGGCTTGGAGGGCGGTGCTTTTTTTCCCACTTTTTTGTCCCCTGCAGTGCTTCATACAGAGGTTATTTGCGGAGGTTGTGCAATATAATAGAGCTATCAAATGCAAGTATACGCTTTGCCACATTGTCACTTCTCTGCCTCATCATCGTGTTTGCATTATTGCTCATCCTTCCTCCACTCTGCAATAGCCACCCCATAAATAACCCCACCACCTTCCTGAGAAAAATCTCAGAGATGACTGCTGTGTCACGATCGTCCATGTGAGTCCCGTCTCCCAGTTAAGTTCTTGTAGTCAAGGATTTGTTGTCTTTGCGTTGTATTGTGGGAGTTATCGTGCAGGGGGCATCGAGATACTTAGGCTGCCTTAAGGTAGCCGTTGTAAGATCCGTTAGAGTACAGCTCAAAGTCAGACCCAGCTGGGTTCAAATCCTGCATCTGTGAGAGTTTAGGCAATGATTTAACCTCTCTGTGCCCGAATTTCCTCTCCTATGAGAACAACAATACCTACTTCTCATGTGTATCATAACCCACGGACTCTTAGTAGAATAAACGATAACTTTCTCCTCCATCTGTACACAATCCTTAAACATTCACACCAGCTTTGCTTTTTCTCGAGGGCAACTCCTAAAGTCAAAGAATAATGATAAATGAGGGGCAAAGTACTCTTAGATGAAAAGAAGGAAATAGTTTAGCCATGTTGAGTTAGTTTAGAGCAGACATTGGTAAACCGTAGTCCCTGGGCCAACTCGGTCCAGCCCTCTGATTTTGTAAATGAAGTTTTATTGGAACACAACCACATTTATTTATTAAATATTGTCTATGGCTGCTTTCTGTACAGGGGCAAAGTGGAGGGTTTAGGGCAGAGGCTCTGTATGCCCCACAAAGCCAAAAAAAGTTACAGTCTACGTTTTTACAGAAAAAGTTTAGTGCATATATGCTATTTTATCAGAAGATGATTGACACGTGTAATTTTCCTCTCCCAATCTTCAAGATGAGGTGGTGAATATCGGGAAAGACAGCTAAAAGAAGGACCTTATGTTCTAAAGCAATCTGGGGATCACCTCTCACCAAAGCCCTTTCACCCTACTTTAGAGTAGAGACTAGTGTCAAATTCTATAAAACCAGAATGTGGTTGCCAAGTGGCAGGCGGTGGGGAGACTTAATTGGTTTTCCAGCGGTAGATAGTCTGTTAGATCCTAAACAAAGAAGAAAGGCTAATGACTTTAAGAGGCCAATAACTAAAAGTTACGGTATAGCTGCGCGGTTAACCCTGTAATACTGAAATGACTCATCAGAGTCGATGGCTTTCCTACTATTGACTTCATGGTTTCTGTCCCATTTGGTTCTAAGTGCTGCCTAGAGCCTCCTGAGGCATGCCAAAGTCAGCTGCAGGGGCTCTTGATTTGCCCTCTTTTTTTAAGGGTCTTTGGCTTCTCTCGGCAGTAGAAGAAACTGTGAAAGTTTCTGCTTTACTCCACAGTCTCTGGAATCCACCTCCGAGCTGATGATTTGGACAATAACGGGCACAAGGTACTAGAAGACTGTCAAGGACATAGTGCTTAACTCAGCCTGGGTGTTTGCAAGTTTGGAAAGGAAGACAGAAGGCTTCCTGGGTATTTCAAGTAGAAAGGGACTTAATACGAGGAATTAAAGGTTTAAACAATTATGGGATGGGTTATAGACATGTCATTGGGGAAATCTGCAAGGGCTGAAATCCAGGAAGCTGCTCTCCCTAGAATCCAGGAAATAGTGCTGGAGTGGATAATTCTCCAAAGTATGAGTGGAGGGGCACCTGAGTGGCTCAGTAGGTTAAGTGTCCGGCTTCAGCTCAGGTCATGATCTCACATTTCATGAGTTGGCACCCCATGTTGGGCTCTGTGCTGACAGCTCAGAGCCTGGAGCCTGCTTCAGATTCTGTGTCTCCCTCTCTCTCTGCCCCTCTCCCTACTCACACTCTATGTCTCTCTCTCTTTCTCTCTCTCTCAAAAATAAATACACATTAAAAGTAATTTGGGGAAAAAAAAGTATGAGTGGAAAGAAGCTACTGGCAACATCCCACATCTACTGACACCTACTCCCTCATACTTGTTGCTGGGAATAAGGACTTTTTCTCCTCCTTGGCCTTCAAAACACCACATCAGCACCTCTGCTTGGCAGGATCCAACCCTGAACCCTACTGGCAACAGTGAGTGTGGTCCCAGGCTGGTTTCTTCCATGCAAGAAGAATATAGAAGGAAGAACGGAATGATGTCTAGTTGATATTAAATGACTTAGTTTTGGGGAGCTTCAGAAAGACTTCCTAGAGAATGTGATGCCCCAGACAGGTTGGCCAAGTGCTGCCTTGGTCAATGATTCATCAAAGGAGTTTCTCTTTCTAGATTGCAAGAGCCAAAGTTAGGGAAGTGCCACCTTCCTAAGAAGTGTTCATCTTATGCAACCAAATGAAGACGTAGCTATAAATAGCCTGACTTTCTTACTATTCTGTGTTCTGAATGGATAACTGCAAGAAACGTTTCCTTCCTAGAGAAAGAGAGTTATGAGCTATAGTCACCATATCAAACAGCAATACCTCTCCTCACTGGAAATATAAGTGGGGAAAGTCTTCTCTCTGAACATATTTCACAGGCAGTTTGGAATCGTTGTGCCAAGGGAAGGAAGATCTGCCAACCACAGTGGTTGTCAAGGCGACACACGGAGTGAGACTCCAACATCTCCACCTTGACTTTATCCTTCCCGTCCTTTGTATCTCCTTCTTTCCTTTTCAGAGACACATCCGGAACTCTCCAGATAACTAGCCCACTGACAATTCATATTTCTCCTTCTCCTCAAAGTTTAGATTGACAGAAACTTTCCAGGGCTGGGAAGGTAAAGATGCAGCATCAGTTAAGCACCTACTGTTTCTTTAAAAAAAATTTTTTTTAATGTTTTTTACTTTTGACAGAGAGAGAGAGACAGAACATGAGTGGGGGAGGGGCAGAGAGAGAGCGAGACACAGAATCCGAAGCAGGCTCCAGGCTCCGAGCTGTCAGCCCAGAGCCCGATGCGGGGCTCAAACTCACGAGCCGTGAGATCATGACCTGAGCCGAAGTGGACACTCAACCGACTGAGCCACCCAGGCGCCCCCCCCTACTGTTTCTTTTAATATAATAGATGTTTTGTGCACCTAATGTATTGAATCCTGTAAGGAACCTTCAAGATAAGCCTATTACCCCCACTTTCCAGATGAGGAAGAAGAGGCCAAGAAAGGTAAAGTAAGATTTCTGAGGTCCCATACCCGCTGCTGTCCTCCAGAGGGAAAGGCCAGACCCACACTTCCTAACTAGAAGTGGGTCCTCAATTCCATGGTGTTCCTGGGTCACACAGAGTTTCGTAGAATCCCCACACGTCTGCAAAACCAGCCCTGAAGACTTCGCTTCCTTCCCCCTTTAGCCCAGGAAATGTGGGCTCTCACAATTGCCAGTGACAATACTCATAGCGAGGTTCCACTCCTAGCCTTCCCCTGGGTCATTTTCCCCCAGACGTGAGAAAAAGAGATGACGCCTCACAGCCTAGAACCCATGTAGATTTTCACAATTTCAGGTCAGATTCATCTTAGGGTCCTTGATATCTCAACTTGTTACCTTCTGTCCCTTTCACTGCTCCTTTAGTAATCGAGTAAAAAGAAAATCTGTAAACACATTCCAAAGATAGAACGTATAGGTCCTTTGGAAGACGGTGCGTTCAACGCTTTGTTTTTCTTCTCCATGACTTCATGTGATGGCCTTCCCAGGCTTTGTCAACAATTCTGTGACATTTAGGGATCCAGATTATTGTTATGACACAAGGATTTTGTAGAGCATTAAAACTGTTTCCTTAATGAACTTCAGGCTTTAATTCAGTTTTTTTTTAAATTTTTTAATGTTAATTTATTTTGCGAGAGAGAGAGAGAGAGAGAGCAAGTGGGGCAAGGGACAGAGAGAGAATTCCATGCAGTCTGTGTGAACCCTCAGTACAGACCCCCACATGGGGCTCCATCCCATGAACCACAGAATCATGACCCGAGTCGAAACTGAAAGTCTGGTGCTTAACCGACTGAGCCACCCACATGCCCCTTTAATTCAGTTTTAAAACCATAGTGGTAGGATGAGCACTGGGTGTGGTATGTAAGCAATGAATCACGGGAATCTACCCGCAACACCAAAAACACATTGTAGACATTGTATGTTAGCTAACTTGACAACAAATTACATTTACTAAATTAATTAATCAATTAAAATAAAACCATAGTGGTGACATTTGCTTGCATCAATTGCTATCAGTGCCCACCTCGTGTTCTTCTCTATGGTGACCGTCTAGTTCTGAGCTCTTAATTGTTTTTAGTACTCAGTTTGCAAATCTGAAAGAAGCTTTCCAAGGAGGGCTTGAAGATAATACATTTTTTATTCCCGTTGCATATGCACCGATACAATTCTGTTCCCTGCATATGAGAAGGCTAACTGGAACCCAGAGGTAACATTACTGGATCAGATGCTTTTCTTCTCCAAACTCTGTCGATGCTCCTAAATTCTCTTCCGGTTTTCAGTGTGCTGGGGAGAAGACGATGGTTAGGTTAATTTTTATCATCAGGTATGACCCATTGTTTCACGCCTGGATATGATATTTATGGGATTTGTGGAACAAATACAAATACTTATTTGTGTATTTTTCTTAGTAGGCTGATACGTTCAACAAGCTGCTAGATGTGAGGCTCTGATCCTTGAGTTGTCCTGAGCCGGGGTCAGTTCTTTCTGTCTGCCATGAGCTTCTGTTCCCTTTAGTTCAGGAATGTTTCCCCGTGTCACACGGCTCCACATTTTCTGCCCAATATTTCAGAGACTTCCTTTATTGTTGCTGTTCTCCTTTCAGCTCTTGGTGTCCTTTTTCTAAACTCTGGAAGGGTTTCTCAAATACGTCCTCCACGCTGGCCACAGAGCTTCGTGCAGCACCAATAACCAATACTGTTCCTGCCACCTCTGACCGGGACTGAATTCCAGCCACTGAATACATCTTCTCCTTGCTTCGCTTCATCACCATCCCCCACCCAGTTCTAGTGCCTGTTCCCCTCCAGATATTGATGTTGGGCTTCAACTTCAAAGAGACCCTCACTGAAATTTGTGGGAATGCCATACAGTGTTCCAAGACGATCATCTAGATTCTGAAGTAAACTCTTCTCAGGGTTTCTCTGCCTTACTGATGTTATTTCGTCTTCCTTTTCTTTGCAACATTCTTCATGGGCCCCTTGCTGCTGCTGCTGATGGTGATGCTCATTTTACTCATCCTTAGACAAGGTCAGCTTGTTGTCATTTTTAAAGTGGGAGAAAGTGATGTGCTCTGTGCCCTGCTCTGGTGGTACCCACAGCTCCCAGTCTGCTCTCACCTCATAGCCAGCTGTCATCTGGGATGATGTGGCCTGAATACGGTTCCCCTCCCCTTAGCCCTGAGCCCAGCTTCGGGTTCTCAGAGACAACATAGGATAGGAAGAGCCTACCCCCTGCCAGAGAGAGCTAGCTCATATCTTCATGTCCCAGAAGTTTTCTTCAGAGCTTTGCCATGATTGCTTCCCTCCCTGAGGTCACTTCAGTCCAGCGCTTTGCTGAACTGGATTCAGATTCTGCCTGGTTCGGGGGAAGTGGGAGAAGAGGAAGCCTAAGAGAGGAGAAATAATACTACTTAAGAGAATAACTCCAAAGGATGGGAAAGAAGAGACTGTTCCATTTCTAGTTGACACGAGGCTTGGGGCTAAGTCTGAGTGCAGAGGGTGGGAGGAAGAAACTTCCTACCCTTTGAAGGGAAGATTTTCAAAAATGAATGCAAGGGTACGTCACATGCTGGAGCTAAGGCACGTGATCCTCAATCCAGATCCATCTACCCCATAATCATGGTGAATTAATTGTTCCAGAGTCTGTCCTTAGGTTGCGCTGTCAGTCTCAGTGTTCCGTCTCACCCACAGTTTTAACAAGAGCTGAATGGCTCAGCTTTGGGAACCACCAGGCAGCTGCCATTTTGAACCGGAAGTCAGTGGGCAGCTTACCTTGAACTCTTCTGGTTTCTAAGCAGCTGTTACCTCAAAGGGCCAGAAAGGAAATATCCAATAACTAAAGCTCATGCTGGCTTGTTTCTGTCCCCTACCCAGTCTAGTTTGGAACTTGCCACAGAACGAGAGACAAAAAGGCAACAGAATATTATTTTCTTTGTTTTTATTCTTTAAGATTATTTTAGTAAATCCCCTTCACAGAATCTTTCAAAGTTCAAGTTTACTTTTCACTCAACACCTCAACCTCTGCAGGTTGTCCCAGCGGCGGGCTCTCCCTTACTCTGCTGAGTGCCCCCAGGCTTTTCTGTGAGGCCTGGAGCCCACAGAGCCCAGTCTCTGTCTTTCTCACTTGGAGGCCCAGGCCGTTTGTCCTGGGCAGTCAGGGCCTGGGGAGGAAGGTCACATCACCTCGACCCCCCCGCCACTTTGAACTCTTATCACCTTACTGACACCTCATGACCTTCCATCCCTTGTACCCTTCATCCCTTTTCCAACTCCAGGCCCCCCATCCGTTGGAGGGGCTGAATCTCATGGTCAAGAAGATGTAACATGCATCCCAAGAGAAGAACAAATTTAAAAATAAATTAACATGTTTAGGCTATATTCATATGAAGAATAGTGTGATGGTTATGTTCGAAGGCCCTGGACCGCCAAGGTTCGAATCCCAGCTCCACTGCTTAACATCTATACAAACTTAGGCAAGATAGCTAGCCTCTTTGTGTCTTATTTCTTCATCTATAAAATAAGATAATAAGAGTACTTGTCTCATTGAGTTATTGTGAGGATTAAATGAGTTCATGTAGTCAAAGGGTTTTAGGAGCTAAATGCTCAGTGCCTATTAGCTACTAACATGGCCTATTAGAGCAAGCGCTTTGGGGCATATTATTGCTAGGCCCTCCGTCCTACTATTCAGTCCTTTTCTCCTCCAGGAATCCTTGCTCAGGTTGCAACACGCAAAAGGCATAACGGGCACCAAAGTCAGAGCCTTATCACTCGAAGGGCAAGTACGCCATTATCAAACAAGAGAGGATTTCTCAGCCAAACTCAGTCACAAACTCATTCATGTTCCAGGATGGCTGATTCTGCGCAATGTCTCTGAGCCCGCTCATCCATCCCTCTCCCTGGACAGAGATGTCCAACCCCCCCCCGCCCCCCACCCAAAACCAACTGAGTTGACATGAGAAGCCTCATAGATAGACACCTGTTCTGCTTACATATGGTGGCTGCATGTGGAAAAGACAGTCCACCCTGAATGGGCCACACCCTGATGAACAATGTCTTTCTTCCTTCCTCACATGCCTCTTCTGTACAGCGGCACAAACATCTGTTCACCACACCGATTTTCCCATTGAAGCCCCACCATGGCTCTGCCAAGAAGCCATACTTATCCACACAGTCCACTTGAGGAAACTGAGATCCAGTGGGGGAACCGAGATGAGAACCAGGCTGTTCCCAGTCAACATCCGTGCCGCTTCGACCGTGCCCCACGAAAGCAGTGTGTACGCGGGCAAAAGAACATTTTAGGTCCTGGCAGGGAGTCACTAAGCCAGGTGCAGAAAACACACCCATCAGGAACCTGGGAATCTTATCTCGGCTCCAAGGAGGACCCTACGTGGGACATCCGTTAGGACAGGCCCTTCGGATAGTCTTCTCTCCAACTTCCTATTCACGTGTTAAATAAATGTTGTTCACGCACCCACCAGCAAAATTGCCACAGGTTTTCTCAGATTCCACTGGGCTTCGGGTTTCCCATCTGTAAAATGAAAATAGTAGTATTGATTTTGCAGAGTGTTGAGAGGATTACAACTTCTGTATGAGTCTCCGGTGTGTATTAGACGTTCACTTGGGAGATAATATTCTTACACGTTAATGTGGTCTTCCCAGTATTTCCTGATACTTCTGGTCTTTCCCTGACCTTCTGGCATTGTGGTGGTTAGACACAGTAGCATCAGGTGATTCAAGGAAAAGAAATATCAACAGAAGAAGAAAAGGTTTTTTCGTCTCCCAAAGTTTAGATACTGGTTCCAGACACAGAATATATAAGAGGTCAGAAATAGATTTTCCCTGGGGCGCCTGGGTGGCTCAGTCAGTTAAGCATCAGACTTCAGCTCAGGTCATGATCCCCCAGTTCATGGGTTCGAGCCCTGCATCGGGCTCTGTGCTGGCAGCCTGCTTCCCATTCTGTGTCTTCCTCTCTCTCTGCCCCTCCCCCACTCATGCTCTATCTCTCTCTCTTTCTCAAAAATAAATAAACATTTTTTAAAAATTAAAAAAGAAGAAATAGGCGTTTCCCTTTCTCCTGAAATTAAATAAAGGTTTTGGGGATCAAAGAATAGAAGGGAGAGGAGTCTTTGAAAAGGGGCCCCTTGTCTGTCACCTGAAGGTCAGGTGAGAACGGAAGGTTGGGACTGACAGACTCTCAGAGAGTTAGGGCTCCCACAAGTGAGGGAGCCTGTGCCTTCTTTCCCAGATAGGAGCTGAGAAAGTCACAAGTCCCTAGACACTTGGTACGGTATGGGAGCAGAGGAAGTATTCACCACGTAGCCAGGAGCGACCAAGAGCCAATGGATCTGAAGGGCCTTGTGAGCGACAAGGAGCACTTCCAGGGAGTAGTGATAGGAGACCAGATGAGGACAAGACGGCTCAGGTGATGCCACCAAGAAGAGGTAATGACACCGAACAGATGTCTCCTCTTCCATCTTTCAAAACTTCAACACCACATGATGCTTCATTTAAAAAAGAGAGAGAGAGATGGGGCGCCTGGGTGGCTCAGTCGGTTGGGCTTCTGACTTCAGCTCCGGTCATGATCTCGCAGTTTGTGGGTTCGAGCCCCACGTTGGGCTCTATGCTGACAGCTCAGAGCCTGGAGCCTGCTTGGGATTCTGTGTCTCCTCCTCTCTCTGCCCCTCCCCTACTCATGCTCTCTCTCTCTCTCTCTCTCTCTCCTCTCAAAAGTAAATAAACACTAAAAAAGAGAGAGAGAAACCACTTAGTTGCACTTAGTTGCATTCGTAAGGGATAGAGCTACTAAGTTAGCTGAGATTAATTTGCTACCACCAGGAAGGCGGCATGCCATGGAGACAACACTCTGGTAGGAGAAGAGAAAGGACATTGTATGAGTGGTGTGCACGTTGTAGATGAAGTTTTATACCCATTGCACTGTTGTGATTACTGTGGAATATAGTGCAGGAAGGCACATAATTCAGTGCAAAAGTATATGCTTGTAAGTTTCTGGATAAAAGTGGGAGAAAGAAATAAGATCATAGAATCTCCTTCCCCAATACCTACCAAAATAAGCACAAATGAGAAAACAACAAAAAGCTAAAAATTCACCAGAGGCTACTTAATAAGAAAAAACTTTTTTTCTTAATAAGAAAAAAGACAACTTTACACAACAAACTTTGAGAGTTGCCAATAAGGAAAAGAATAGAAAATTCTGATCCACTGAAACCTGGTGACCTGTCTAATCCTCGACTTCTCAAAGACGTCTTTGAGTTTGGAGAAAAGCAGACGGGAAGAGTAAGCATGTGCAAATAGACTGCCATGGGAGTCAAAGATCAAGAACAAACGTTTCGGGTGAGAAGTGTCTACACAGCATTTTTCTATTCATCCGTCCACCCATTCAACAAATAAGTGAGTGGCTACCCTGTGCCCAGCATCCCTCTTGGCAATGAATACAGCGGGGAACAGAGCCGACCAAAGTCCCTGCCCTATGTTTGAATGGCGGTTGAGGGAGGAAGCACATGATAAAAAAAAAAGTAAAACATACAGTGTCTCTGATGATGTCAAGGGCTATGAAAAAAGAATATTAGAGAAGGGGGCAGAAGGTGGCTTGTCACCCGATGTAGAAAACAGCACCGTTAGGGAAGACCTTGCTGAAATCCTGACAACTGGGCCAAGACTTGGCGAAGCTTTGTGGCTGTCTAGGAGGGTGGTCCTGGTGGGGGAGCCCCGCCCCCCACCGGGGAAAGTCTTGAGGAAGGACATGGGCCCGGCATATCTGAGGCTCAGCAAGGAAGCCGGTATGTCTCAAGCCTAGCAAGCTAAGGGAAAGAACAGTTCCAGGGGTCGCCACACGGGGACACCAAGATACACTGGGGCAGTGGGTGAGATTTTGAGGATTTGGAACGGGGCGGTAACATGCTTTGATGAAGAATGTCAAAGGAGTGTTAGGACAGCGGCGATGAAAATGGAGCACGAGTGAAGCAGAGGAAGTCTGTGCAGAGGGAGCAGGGGCTGCTGGGACTGGATTTGTACAAAGACGGTGGAATGAATAGGAAAACACACCCAAATGGCTGGTGGTGCGCCTAACCCAGGATACGAGGTGGGTCTTAGAAGAAAAAGCGTTGCGCCGAGCAGGAGCTACAGGCCTGTCCTCAGCATCCGGAAGAGTACTCAGAAAAGGAACATCCAGTCCAATCATTTTAACTACGAGTAACAAAACAAGACCACCTGATGGAAGGCTATCTTTTTTTTTTTTTTTTTAATTTTTTTTTTTTCAACGTTTATTTATTTTTGGGACAGAGAGAGACAGCATGAACGGGGGAGGGGCAGAGAGAGAGGGAGACACAGAATCGGAAACAGGCTCCAGGCTCTGAGCCATCAGCCCAGAGCCTGACGCGGGGCTCGAACTCCCGGACCGCGAGATCGTGACCTGGCTGAAGTCGGACGCTTAACCGACTGCGCCACCCAGGCGCCCCTCGAAGGCTATCTTTTCCACATTGGATCAGAGCAAAGAGAAGGTCTGGGCCAAGCTCCCCACGCAAAGCATGAGGAAAACTCAGGGAAATGGCACTTTAACTATTCGAGCATTCTAAAACACAGAAGGAAAAGGAGACACCATCTGAAAAAGGCCAACAAAAATCTCAGTGTGGTGTCATTTATACAAGACTCAAAAACAAGATGATGAAGCAATACGCTGGGATGAAAAGGAAGATGGCCGGGTTAAGGAAACAATCAGGGGCCAAAGCAACATCTTTACAGATCAAATAAATAAATGCAAACCAGCAGAGAACAGACAAGGACTTCAAAGTGCACCCACTTAAAGATCACTTATATTTCTTAAGAACAGTGCCCAACAAATGGAAGAGTGTTTCACAGATGTAATTTCACAAGTTTTTCTTTCTATTAGAAAAATACTGAATCCACACATCATGAGAAGTTAATACACTAGGGGGAAAAACCACAATTTATACGGAGACACTGAACATACATTGATCAACATTAACTATAGAGAGTGACGTCATCTAGGCACAAAGAAGGTAGTGAGGTGGGATCCAGCTGACCTCAGATTTCTCCCCACCGAGATTTTTTTTCTTGTTTTCTTTTTTTAAGTTTATTTATTTACTTTTGAGAGAGAAAGATATAGCAAGAGCGTGCACACAAGCAGGGGAGGGGCAGAGAGAGAGAGACAGAGAGAATTCCAAGCAGGCTCTGTGCTATCAGTGCAGAGCCTGATGAGGGGCCTGAACTCACGAACTGTGAGATCATGACCCGAGCCGAAGTTGGACGCTTAATCCACTGAGCCATCCAGGCACCCCTCCACACCAATATTTTTCCAGAAGAAACCAGAATAATGCCCAAAAGTCCTGAGTAGAGGAAAGTGTAACTCAAGAATATTAAAACTGAAAACATTTTCAAATATGAAAGAATTCAGGAACTATATGAGCCCTTTGGGGAAATATACTGAAGGTTAATTCAATTACAAGATGAATTTATCTAATACACACTTGCACTCACACACACCCCCCTCTAGGGTCAAGTTATTGTTAAAAGAACTAACAATGCGGATTAAATCCATTTAAACAAGGATAAACAACAGCGCGAGAGCAAAATTATTTATTGCTGAACAGAATGTGTTATCAATGATTTCAAGTTTAAATTTATAAGAGTAACAGAAGTCAGGAGGCAAAAGAGACAGAGAGAAAGTATCGGTATGAATCACTTCATCCTTTATAGTAAGAGGTTAATTAGTACTGCCTGAAAAGTTAAAAGGAAAAAAAAAAATGACACTAACTTAATTGATTTCATCAAGTTTTTACTTAGCCTTACGAGAGAGATGTTTGAGGAAATACTCTTGTTGGCAGTAGAGAAAAAAAAAACATGAGCTAAGTTTGAGCAATTCCTTTGGTTTCACTTCGGTTTATCTTTCTTTGGTTACATTCAAGTGAAATTAAGTAAATGTTTTATTTGAATAAGCGTGTCAAGTATGATCTCTAGTTAACTGGCTATTTGCCTACCTAAAATAGCCTTCCATACTTCTAACCCACTCATCTATGCACAGGGGTATCTGGAGTGACATCCACCAAGGGTTAATCTTGGTTATTTCTTGCTGGTGGAATTTTAGAGTGATTTGTTCTTTCTTCTTTGTGCTTTAAAGATTCTTTTTGGGTTTTTTTGAGAGACAGACAGAGACAGGAAAAGCATGCACGATGGGGGAGAGGGGCAGAGAGAGAGAGAATGTTAAGCAGGTTCCACCCAGATGCCACCCAGGCACCCCCTTTAAAAGGTATTCTTAAAAATTGTCTTTTATGAGCATTTATCATTTTTAAAAAAAATTTTTTTTTCTCAACGTTTTTATTTATTTTTGGGACAGAGAGAGACAGAGCATGAACGGGGGAGGGGCAGAGAGAGAGGGAGACACAGAATCGGAAACAGGCTCCAGGCTCTGAGCCATCAGCCCAGAGCCTGACGCGGGGCTCGAACTCCCGGACCGCGAGATCGTGACCTGGCTGAAGTCGGACGCTTAACCGACTGCGCCACCCAGGCGCCCCTGAGCATTTATCATTTAATAAGAAATGAAGTTATTATTTTCTTAATGTTTACTTTTGACAGAGAGAGAGCACGCAAGCCCGTGGGGGGAGGGGGGAGGGGAGGGGCAGAGAGAGGAGGCCAGGATCTGAAATGGGTCCTGCACGGTCAGCACGGAGCCCAATGTGGGACTCCAACTCACAAACTGTGAGATCATGACCTGAGCCCAAGTCAGACACTCAACCGACCGAGCGGAGCCACCCAGGCACCCCTGAAGTTACTATGTTTTAGAGCCATATATTTCCTTAAGGTTTATATCCTGGCAAATCACTGTTTGTTGGTATCCTGAAATGCGAATTATCATTCAGTTGCAGTTGATGGATTGCAAGCTCGTCACGTGCCAAGTGTTCTGCAAAAGGTTTTCATAAACATGGCCGTTTTCTCTGAAAGTCATCACTTTCTGAGCATGTTCCCATTTTAAGGATGAGGAAATTAAGGCTCAGATATGTCGAGTGATGACATCACACATTTCCAAGCAACTAAGAGCATAAACCCATTGTTCAAATTCCACATTCATTCAGCGGTTTTGTACTGAGGGCCCACTCTGTCCCTGTGTAGTATTTATTCTCCACCATGGCATAATTCCTAGACTTCCTCCTGATGACTAAAAATTTTGACTAAGAATTTCTTCTTTAGATGGTCAAAGGAAAGTATATGGCAGTATTTCATACCGATTCAGAGACTCTAATTCATAAACCAGCCGAAAATAATGCCTGTTTGGCTTTCCATTCTTCTTCTCTTTGAAGACGAAATAGTTACTGATTTTGCGTATACCCTGCAGATTTATTTTATTTAAAAAATAAAATATATTGAAATTGGAATCTGGGTGTTTGCGTACGATCCTCTCAGCTGCGTGTTTGCGCCTTGCGTTATTTTCTGCGTGTGGCTGTATTTCACGATTTCTAAAACAGTTTTTTAAAGAAGACTGTTAGACCCAAGCATGACTTCACAGTTTGTTTCACGCAATAAATTAAATTTTGATCTGTGATAAATAGCGAAACATAGATGCGTCACCATGTTTATATAAATGTATGTAGGATTGTGTCTTACTGACCTATCGCTGTGTATCAAATCACAGCCATAAATTAAAACTTTAACAACAAAAATGTATTATCCTGCAGATGCTGGGTCAGGAATCCAGGCACAGCTTAGCTGGGTGTCTCTGGCTCACTCTCTCACACAAAGCGAGAAGCAGTATCTTGAGTGGGACAACCACCACGGTGCTCAAATGGGGTGGGGCTGCCTCCAGACTAATCCGCGTGGCAGTGGGCAGGTCTCAGATCTTTGCTGGCTATGGATCAGAACCATTGGTTACTTAATCACATGGACTTTTCATAGATCTGTTCGCACCATGGCAGCTTGCCTCTCTCAGAATGAGGGATCTCAGAGAGAGGAAGAGAGACTCAAGATGGAAGTCATGGTCATTTTATAACCTCATTTCAGAAGCCACATTCAATTGTTTCTGCTTTATTATATTCAGTGGAAGTGAATCACTGGGGCGCCTGGGTGGCTCCGTCGGTTAAGCATCCGACTTCTGCTCAGGTCACCATCTCACCACTTGTGAGTTCGAGCCCCGCGTCGGGCTCTGTGCTGACAGTTCGGAGCCTGGAACCTTCTTCGGATTCTGTGTCTCCCCCTCTCTCTGCCACTCCCCTGCTCACGCTCTGTCTGTCTCCCTCTCAAAAATAAATCAACATTAAAAAAAATCAAGAAAGAAGTGAATCCCTAAATCGAGCCCTCGCTCAGGGGGAGGAGGGGAATTCCACCAGGGTGTGAAGAGCTGGACATGGGGGTCATTGAGAGACATGCTCACCACACACACTGGAAAGCCACGTATGAAAATGTTAACACTGGCTGCCCCAAGTGCTGGGTTGGAATTATGGGGCTCTTAATATCACTCTCCTTACTTCTCTGCTTGTCTAAGTTGACCATGGTGAAGAAGTAGAAAGGGGCGAAAGCACAGACTCTGTGGTTCAATTCTGCTTTTGTTATTCACCACCTGGATAAGACATCGCCTTGCCAAGCCTCAGTTTCCCCAATGCCTATTTCTTACAGTTGTCATGGAGAGCGACATAACCTGTATGTAAAGCACTTACACAGTTGCACATTTTATGAGCTTATTAAGTGTAGGCGTTGATCACTAAGGAATACATATTTTTTGAAATACGAAAAAAAGGTGGGTACAAGTCATAGGAGAACAAAAAAGCGTTATGCCATTTAACCTTGCACTTAAGGTTTCACCAGCAGGGGAGGGATATGAACACCTAAGACGCAGGAGAAGTGAGAGCATACTCTATGCAAATGCTAAATTATGTAGATCAGACCACTAAATGAAGACATTAGAAATGGAAAACGGGATATGGGGCAGTTGTGGGGAGGGATACATTTCTGAGGAGGCAGGGCAAGCTGAGGATCTGATTCTGGTCAGTTCCTCTTTTGCTGAGTGCGTCCTCCGAGTCAGACACTGTGGAGAAGGCGTTGAGCAAGGCAGAATGTTCGCCTCTTCAGAAAACTCATAGTCTAGAAGGCAGGGACATCAGTAAAGAGATCCTTGTAAGATATTTGGTGCCTTCAGAGATCGAAGCAAACATTTAATCAACAGCTATTCATCGAGCACCTACTATGTGCCAAGCATTATAGAAGATGCTAGAAACCACTGCCCTCAAAGAGTTCAGTGCGTAGTGCCGGAGAAGGATAATAAACAGGACAATGTAACGAATGCTAAGATGAACGGAGTCTTTTTTTTAATATTTATTTATTTTTTAGAGAAAGAGAGAGAGGTGGGGTGGGGGGAGCAGACAGCAAGGGAGACACAGAATCCAAAGCAGGCACCAGGCTCTGAGCTGTCAGCACAGAGCCTGACGCGGGGCTCGAACTCACTAACCGTGAGATCATGACCTGAGTCAAAGTCGGACGCTTAAGCGACTGAGCCCAGGTGCCCAGGTGCCCCCACAGAGAGTCTTTTTTTCAAAGAGATTCCATGACATGGGAGAGATGTGCGGTTTAGGAAGTCAAGGAAGATTTTGTCTGATAGGTCACATCTCAGCTGAAACCATGGTAGCCGAGCCAAAGGTTAACACAGGGGAGTTCTAGTCAAAAGAATATCTCAAGCACAGGGTGCTATGAGAGCCCAGAGAAAAAATGACATAAGTGACAGACTGCAGTCTGGAGGGTTTAGACAGGTTCATCAAGGCCAGGTGATGGAGCGTTCAAAACCACAAACAACAGGAAACAGGGTGCCTTTCTAAAATTTGCAGGAAGCAATGACTTCGTGCAAACTCCATCTACGGACAGCCTTGTGTTTCCTTCTGAGGAAGTGTGAATCAAGGTGAGCTCAACACCCAGGTAGGAGGTGACCTTGACATCAGAGGTTGAATTCACCTGGAGCCATCCTTCCAACGATGATGTCCTTAAATGCCAGTGACCACCCCCAGGCTAGAAGCCCACTGTAGCTCACTCTAAGCTCTGCAGAACCGCATGATGCCTATAGAAACAATGAGTTTCATGCATCATAGAGTATTGAAGAGAATGAGAGAGAAAAGAGAACTGTCGAAACAAACAAAACCACACCGGGACTCAACTGGGGTCCTCGGAGAGGGCATGCTCCGCAAGGGAGGGGGCAGTAGAAGCAGAGCGGAGCCAGGAACATCACAGGAGCAGTAATCGGTCCCCAGCCCAGTGGCACAACTGTCGGACTCCACTATTCCGGCGCAGGGCCGATTTGGACCAGTTTCTTCAGCTTGTTGACCCCCGTTTCACACCTGTGGAGTAATGATGGTAGCCTCGATTTCACAGGGCTGCTGCATGGACAAAGTGAGACCGTCCTTATGAAAGAAGCAGTATCCACCTGTAAGCTTCTTTGACGATCATTATAAGAACAGAGTGTCACTGTGAAGGTTTGGCCTCCAGAGTCCAAGCGTGGGTTCAAATCCCGGTCTTGCAATGACTAGCTGTGTGGTTGTAAGCACGTTACGTAACTTCTCCGGGTCTCCAATTCCTTGTCTGTAAAATGGGGGAAATAACAGCAGCTACTTCGTAAAGGGTTTTAGGAGACACAAATGATTAATTTATTTAAGATGCTAACACAACGCAGGCGTATAGTCAATTCTCAGCAAGTATCAGCTATTACTGTTATTGTAGCGGCTGTTGTTGTTATTGTAATAGTAACACCAGTACCATTTCTGGACTCTATGACCTTGATTTTTAGAACATGCCGATGGGGGTAGAAAAGTACCATATGAACGTAAATGACATTTAATTAGCTCCTCAAAGCCACTTCCTGTATGTTATGCTTTTCTCTTTTTTTAAATGTTTACTTATTTATTTACAAAGACAGAGATAGTGGAGGAGGGGCAGAGAGGGAGAGAAAGAATCCCAAGCAGACTCCGTCCTTTCGGCACAGAGCCCGACGTGGGGCTCGATCTCACCAACTGTGAGATCATGACCCGAGCTGAGATCAAGAGTCAGACACTTAACTAAGTCTCCCAGCTGCCCCATATTTTATGCTTTTCAAATATAATAGCAAGTTTGCAGCATTATTTGCATATGAAATATGAGAAAAGAAAAAACTTAGAAAAGTTACATAAATTTCTCAGGATCACACTCCAGAAGAGTCTATGCAAGGAGTGGTCTCAAAGTTCCTGGTGCTAAATTCAGGGCTTTTCCTGATAAGCTGAGCTATCTCTCTGTACTGGGTATGCTGTGCTTTAAAAACAGTAATTTTGATGGGGCACCTGACTGGCTCAGTCGGTTGGGCGTCTGACTTCGGCTCAGGTCATGATCTCACAGCTTGTGAGCTCGAGCCTCGCGTCGGGCTCTGTGCTGACAGCTCAGAGCCTGAGGCCTGCTTCGGATTCTGTTTCCCTCACTCTCTCTACCCCTCCTCCACTCATGCTCTGTCTCTCTGTGCCTCAAAAATAAATAAACATTTTAAAAAAATAAATAAAAATAAAAACAATAATTTTGAGGGATGCCTGGTTGGTTCAGTTAAGCTTCTGACTCTTGGTTTCAGCTCAGGTCGTGATTTCAGTTTGTGAGCTCAAGCCCCATGTTGGGCTTTGTGGGGACAGAGTGGAGCCTACTTGGGATTCTCTCTCTCTCTCTCTCTCTCTCTCTCTCTCTTTCTCTCCCCCTCCCTCCCTCTCAAAACAAATAAATAAACTTTTTTTTTAAAGAAGAATTTTGGGGCATCTCACCAGGATTTACCTTTAGGTTGAGCTAAAATCAAACTGTGTGGTGTTAGCGAGTCTTGTCGTTCCTTTAAAATGCTTTTGTTTTCTCTGGGATTGCCTTTCAGATTTCTCCTCCAAGAAGAAATTTTCAATTAACCATTAGCTTATGTTGCAAACATTTGTTTTTAAATGCACTCATTCATTCTTGTAGGTGATTAAGGATGATGGGTATATAAATATACAAGTACATAAATGACAAGCCAAACCATGTACATATGGTAATTTAATTTTGAGATGAGTACCGTGTTTATGCACTTCTATCAGGCCGCCTACTTTTGATGAATGTGCAATTTCTTACCCACCATTTTATCACTGCCAACATTTAAGTAAATATCCAAAGTGCGGTGCTAGAGAAAGCCATCTATGCCATACAAATAATTTGCAGCTGAGGAAAATAAGCAGTGGGCCCTTTCTAGATTCTAAATCTGGTAAATTAGTTGCTCCCTGCTATACATGCAGCATGTTTAGCAGGTGTCCAGTGATTTGAACCATGCCCCTAGGGGCAGTGACATTGATCGTAGATGCGCTCATACATTTCAGAGAAAGTCCAACCATGTGTCTGAAAATTGCCAAGAATATCTCAGAAGCTGGCACAGATGAAACAACTTGAGAGTTATTTAAATAGAGAGGAGACCAAACCCAGATCAGTGAGATTAGCCATGGATGAAAGAAGAGGAAGAGCATTCCAGAAAGGAGGAATCAGATGAAAACTAGGATGGTTCTGTGCAAGGACCTATGGGAAGTTGTGTTGGTGAAGACAAAATAGCAGAGAGGAGACAGAGGTGGGCAAAGGCCAGGTTGTGGAGGGTCTTATGTGCCGCACAGAGGGATGGGACTTTACCCGGAGGCCATGGGAAAGTTTAAGTAAGAAGTGGCCTGGCCAGGTGTGCACTTGAGGTAGATCATGCCAGTGAAAACGTGCCTTATTCCCACAGAAGGCTGGAACTCCCAGCATTCTTTGCTATTCATTCACTGTTGAGTGTGGTCTGAGGCTTAGAGAGCGTTTCCAGGAAGCCAGAGACCTTCTGGGTTGCCAAAATCAACACCTAAAATCATCCCTGACTGTGAGTAAAGTTGAAATGTTAGTAGGTTTCATAGTGTTCACTGCTGAGGGATAGGAAGCCTTCAGATATGATGCAAAACCAGAATTGAGACTCGGGGTGGCCACACACTCTCCTAGGGTTTTTTGGCACCTCTCAGGGTGTTGGCTAGATCTGAGCTATTGTACAACTGTGGGTTTTGCAAACCTGACCTCATGAGTTCCTTTCCACACCTCACCCTGCAAATTCACCCCTCTATGAAACTCTGGGGTCTCAGGGTTTAAAGTAAAATTGAAAGTTCAAAAAAAAACCACAAAAGACCCCTGCTGTCATCTCCTCCCCAAACTTCTCCTGCCTAACTATACCCTCTTCCTATATTACACATCAATTTCACAGATGTTGGGTTGACTCAGGTTCCGGATGTTGTACTGAAAGGACACTGGGCTTAGAGTCCAAGCACTTGGTTTCAGTTCTGGTTCTGCAGCTTGCTTTCTTTATTTTATTTTATTTTTTTAATTTTTATTTAGTTTTGAGAGACAGAGAGACAGAGAGAATGGGTAGGCAAGGGGCAGAAAGAGAGGGAGACACAGAATCCGAAGCGGGCTTCAGGCTCTGAACGGTCAGCACAGAGCCTGATACGGGGCTCAAACTCATGAACCGTGAGATCATGACCCGAGCTGAAGTCGGATGCTTAACCGACTGAGCCACCCAGAGGCCTCTGGTTCTGCAGCTTTCTGACCATCTGACCTGTCCATCCATTTAATATTTTTAGCCTCAACTTGCCCATCAGAAAAATAGGAAATTAGCTAGATGTTGCCTGAAGGAACTTTAAACTCTCTAATAGTCTGTGATGACCAGAACATCCTATTACTTGTCATTGGCCCAGATGCTGAAAAGTGATAAAATGAAACAAGCCACGATCCCCATCATCATGGTTCAGCCATGATGTTCAAAATAGGCAGGTATCCAAATGATGTCATGGGGAGATACTGACTGACATGGAAAACTCTTCAGCTCTATTGTCAAGTGAGAAAAGAGGCTACAGAGAAGTATAACATGATATCTATTTTTGTAAAATAAATGTATGCATAGAAAAAATATCCAAAGGACAATCTCAGTGGTCATCTCTGGTCATGAAATTTTCTTTGGTTAGTTTGTTTTGATTTTTTTTTTACAAAGAATGTGCCTTATATTGAAGTAATAAATCTTATAAAATAGTGAGAGTTATTTTCTGGTCCATCATTATGGATCATTAACCATTCTTATGGGGAATTAGTGAAGACTTCACAGATAGTATGACATTTAATCTAAAATGTGATCATCAAATAAGAGTAATTTATTTCTTTTTTTTTTTTTAAAGTTTTTTTCAATGTTTATTCATTTTTGGGACAGAGAGAGACAGAGCATGAACGGGGGAGGGGCAGAGAGAGAGGGAGACACAGAATCGGAAACAGGCTCCAGGCTCTGAGCCATCAGCCCAGAGCCCGACGCGGGGCTCGAACTCGTGGACCGCGAGATCGTGACCTGGCTGAAGTCGGACGCCTAACCGACTGCGCCACCCAGGTGCCCCAAGAGTAATTTATTTCTTACCAACCTCCCCACCCATCCATCGTCCCATTCTTTTCTCCTAAATAGATCGTGTGGTTTCTTAGAGTTAGCATGACTTCCCCCACTAAAGCAGACACTATTTGAAGGCAAAATGCAATTCTTCTGGTTCTACCATATCCTCTCTAAAATAGCAAGCATTTGTCCCTCATGATATACAGAGTAAATAAACTTGCGCTTATGATGAGGGTTTTGTTGAAGGTAGGCGTGTGATTAACACCCAACTCTGTGGGCACTTGTGCAAAAATCTGCGGTCTCCGATTTCTCAGTCTTCCAAATCTAAGGTCATGAGTTCACTTCCTGCATCTCTTAGCTTCATTGTCTCGTTTTGTGGCTCAAACCCAAATCCCAACAAAGTGTGGCAGTCACTGTACTGGAGAAGCTGAGTAGAGACAGAGGAATAAACTAGCAAAGCACAAGGGACCAAAGATGTGGGTGGATGGTCCTATTCTATGCAGAAGCAAGGAGTCATTAGGAGAGGGCAGAGAGATGGAAGGGATGGAGGGAGAAGAGAGAAAGGAAGAAATTTCACTTCTTGGATCTACACGAAAACAAGGTGAAATGAGTCTTGGGAAAAGAATAGTCGTCAGCTTCGCTGCAACTCACTACCATCTATCTACATGCCAACAATGCCCAAATGTGTATCTCTGGCCTAGACCCATCTCATAAATTCCAGATTAGTATATTCAGCTCTGTGCTTGATATGTCCACTTGGATGCTTAACCAAACTCCCCAGCTCAGCATGTCCCAAACGGAGTTCTTGATCCTTCCTCCCCAAACCTAGGCTATCTTGGAGCTTCTCCGTCTCAGTGGATACCAGTCTCATCTTTCTGGTTGCTTAGGCCAGACTCTAAAAATAGGAGTCAGCTGTGCTGTTTCCCTTTCAATTTGTCAGGAAATACTCTTGATTCTGTCTTCAAAAGGTATCAGAATCCAATCGTTCTTCACCAACACCACCACTACCAGTCTGGTCCAAGCCATCATCATCTTTTGTCTGCATTACTGCAATAACCTCCTGACTTCCCCCCACCTTCTCTTATAACCCCTGTAGTCTCTTCTAAGCATAGCAGCTAAGTATCCTCTTAAGACATTTATGCCTCCCTCCTGATAAAAATGTTGCACTGGCTCCCCATTTCAATCAAATAAAACTCGAAGTTTTTTGTAGACAGTGGTCTACCAGACCCAATGTGATCTGGCCCAATGTGATTACTTCTCCTGCCTCATCTCACTCAGTTTTTGCCCCATGATTTTCCTTACCACTCCTCCTACACAATTATCCACTGACTGATTACTATTCGTTGTGGTGTGGATACAGTTTATCTCACTGTTGAGTAATATATATAGCTAATATTTGAGATCCCATATTGCGTAACCATTAATAAATTATGTCTGCATATCGTATTTCATTGAATCCTCATAATAGTGTTGTGGACTAAGTATTCCTTTTCCCATTTTACATACAATATATCTGTCTTCAGAGAGGTTAACTTATTGAGGGTCACATGGTTGGTAATTTGTGTGCTCGTATTCAAATACAGGTCTACTTGACTCTACTGGGGAAAAGGAGGACTACATGTGGATTGATTTCTATTAAATTCAGATCCTTACATTAATAATCTCATTTAATTCCTCTTAATCTATCATTTTCCCTCCTTCTATTATGTCCTACTCCATTAGGCAAGGTTCTGTACATAGCAAATGATCACAGAATGTTGATAAGCATCATCATCATCACCATGTCATTGCAAATTCTATTTTGAGTCTTTGCTTCAGTCGTCATGGGTCATGTTCTATTTATTTCTTCATTCATGCACTAAATAAAGAGACTTGTGGGCAGCAAGGCTGGAGAGTTAAATTCAGTTGGGCAGTAATTGTTTGCGTTTCTTTTTCTACTTTCTAAAAATTGTTCTCACTATCTGCTCTGGGGCCATTCCCAAAGGAATTCTTGGTTCCTTGAGTTCCTACCTAATTCCCTTCCCGCCAGCCATGCAGTTATTCAACGTGCCAATTGTCTGTTCCCAAGTGGCCTCTTTGTTCTCTTTGGTAAACATCAGTATGATCTAACCATTCCCTAAATGGTCCACCTATATCCTTGAATATAATCCTTTTTTTTCCCTTTGCAGAAACTGTTCAGAGCTTGGCCAGTTATCTAGCCAAAAGTGCTTGTTTGGCACCTAATACAGGACAATCTTTGATTTAGGAATTGGGACTAGACAGAGATAGGACACTTGGTCCTGTATGGTTCATCAATGGAGAGAGATAAGAAGTGAGGTCGTTGTGGTCTGTTCCTGGGTTATAAATCTGAGCTGAAAGTTACCTAAGACGTTGGTCAATCTCCATTTCACAGATATTAAAACTGAGTCCTAGATTTTTTGAAAGCAGTTTCCAGTTTTTTATACCAATTATTTTTATCCCAACAGGTTTTAAATTTCTTAAAGATTGTGTATCCATTTTTAAAATACTACATTAAGCAATTTTAATGTTTCACAGTCTTGTTAATTGAAGATGCC
The DNA here is from genome assembly GCF_007474595.2 of Lynx canadensis. Taxonomy (NCBI): domain Eukaryota; kingdom Metazoa; phylum Chordata; class Mammalia; order Carnivora; family Felidae; genus Lynx; species Lynx canadensis. The sequence goes on from NC_044320.2 coordinate 12,823,572, forward strand.
AATTAGAGCTTCTAATTAGCATGAGGTTGTGTTGCTACACTAAATTGATTTCATTTCAGCAAAATTAGAAAACTTTGACATTTTGCTGATCCTATGCACTAATCAGAAAGCTAAACATAGTTTTTTCCATTGTAATCTCCACTGTGTGTGTGTGTGTGTGTGTGTGTGTGTGTGTGTATGCCTGGGGATTCAAGAAGTACAGTTTAAGAAAACTTGATAGGGTGGGAGAATAAGAATGCCAATGTCAAGACCAGAGCCCTGAATTTTGTAGTGTACTCATATCTTTTCATACATTATTCATTCAACAACCATTCCCTGAGCCCAGCTCTGCATTGGCCATTCTTATATATAGTGTGACACAAAATGCTGCAGAAGCCTTCAAGAAGAAAGCTGGGACATATGGTCTTGCGAGCAGAAAACCATTCAAAGGGGTTGGACCAAGTGGAGGCAAAATGAGCAGAGAGCGGAGGGATGGGGGAGGTAGGAAGGGATCGAATTTTTAAAGAATTTACATAGCATCCCAAGGAATTTGAACTGTATTTCATAAGCAGTAAGTGGCCAAGGAAGGCTCTGAATGAGGAAAATGACATGGTCAGTTCATATTTTCTAGAAGCAGCAATGTGGAATGTATTAGCATGGGAGAAGAGATCAGAGTAAGGAGACCAAATCAGAGTCTATCATGGTAATCTAAGCAAGAATGTATGAGAGCAAAAAACAGTGGGAAGGGAGAAGTAAAAGGGAATTGATATGAAAAATACTCAGTGTATTAGGTTGCACTAGAGAAGCAGGGAGGAGGAGTCATAAATTGTTGTATATGTCCTATCAGTCAATTTAGCAGTCTCTTTCAGCCTCCTTTTTGAGCTCAGCATGTTCCATGGGACCCTCTCCAAATTGATGTCAGCTTGTTAGACCAGAAGTAGACACCCGACTCCAAATGGGTCAAAATTTCTTTTTTGGAAATCTTACAGTAAGTCATTGGAGCCTCCATTCACTGGAAAGTCTTGGAGATTAAGGTGGGCATCATAGAGACTCGAGGGCTAGAGGCCATATTGGGCTATGAACAAGCGGTTGAATGTAGTATCTTGGGTGGAGAATGCAGATGATTCATAAAGGAAGAGGGAAATAATGAAGGACCATGTCATCCCAGAGATGAGGCAGGAAGGAAGGATAGGGGAAAAGGACATGGGGACAGAGACAGAGACCTGCATAGTGCCTCATAGTGTCTGAATCATAAGAAAACAAATGGGAAATCATTCCTCCTCAGCAACAAGAAGACTTAGCCATCCCACCTGAAGAACATGTTGAATGGAGTGTGTACTCCACTCTAGAGCTGTTCCAGGACACAGAAGAAGAGAACCTGGGAAAGACCTTAGAAAGCATTGTGACCCTGCTACCATAAGACCAAACATGACATAAAGAAGCTGTGGCACATAAGTGCTTTAGAAATGTGACAAATCAAAGTATTTGCCTATTTTTAAAGAAAGAGAGCCTTTCACAGGAACAATTGGGTAACCACAGCCATTATATTTACATATTCATTTAGCAGTAGTAAATTGTAATCCCACATTTGGGGGATTCGGGGTTTTCTAAAGAATGTCTGTGGTGGGAGAGTCACAACAAGTCTCACTGAAGAAAAATAGAAATGATATGTGCTGGCCATTGTTCCAAGTGGACACAGAATCACAGGAATTGGCAAGACATTTCCCACCCTGGAGAAGCCTGCATCCCAGAGGACATGACCGTATAATGCTAAGTATTTTGGTGGAATGTTGAACAAGAAGCCCTAAGACTCAAAGTAGGGTCACTTGCATGAGCCAAGGAGAGATGGAGAAGTATTTTCCAAGGAGGAGGCAATTGAGTTTTACAGGAGAAGCAAATGTCAGTTGGACAACCAAACTGGAAGGGTACATAGTGATGGAGTTACCACACATTTCCTCTCAGTGGTATTTCATACATATAGGCACTGATCTAAAACAAAACCCAAGCCTTGTGGAAGCAGGGTCTATTTTCTTTTAATTAACTCCCTCTTTGGGTCCAACCCCACTTCACATATCTGGTGGTACACTTTCATACGTTGGTAAACCCCATGTGAGCTTTGAAGTACAACAGATCTGCCCGTAAGATCTGCCCACTAATGGGAAATTCTGACATTTCCTAAGTGTAACTTTGAGCGAGCTGCTTAATAGCCTTGTGCCTCAATGTTCTAAAACAGGGGCCACTACCTACTTTCACGGACGGCATCAAGAAGCGTACCATATAAAGTACGTAGAGTGCGCAACGCATTTCTGGTAATACAGAAAATACTTGAAACAAGTTAATTAAGAACAAGCTTATGCTTTAAATCCCATTATTCCACAAAATCACCTCAAAAATGTAAATACGTTGACAAATGTGATTCATTCATTTACTCCCTCTTTCTGAAAATATTACAGGAAGCTGAGAAAGGAATAATTTTACCTGTTACGTCTATTCAAACAAAAACACCTACCGCTCACACCTCACTAAAGCTCCCTCCCGGTGTTTATCCACCATACCTACAATTTTAAATGGCTTAAATTCTAGCATACATTTAATTATATCTCCTGCTTCTTTGGGGCTAACATTATTTACAGAAATTTTCTCTTTTGCTACATTTTCCCTTTTAATTATCGTTCAAAATTCTTTAGCACTGACATATCATAGTTTATTCAACTTGCTCTCTATTGCTAGATTTTTGAATTATTTGCGATCTTACGATGTTAACAATAATATTGTATTGCCTTCACTTATTCCATAAAGATTTATTGAGTGCGTACTACGTACGAAACACTACCCTCACTGTGGATTCAGGAAATTTGTTCTGGCAGAAATTCCACTTGCAAGGAATCTTCAGTCTAGTAGAGTACAGCTAGATCAGCAGGTAGATAAACACATGCAATCAGAGGAATTACATGGTAGCTACAAGAGGTGCTAAGTTACTCTTCTAGAACAAGTGACTCTATTTAGCTAAAATTCAGGATTAGTTCAAGCAAAACACAGGGAAACTAAATTGGAATCGTTAGGACAGATCACACAAGGTCCTGAACTCAGAATTAGAGATCCCAGAATACTTTCTGTGATTGATGGGTCACCGTGCACTGGGGCATCATGGAATAATGGTTAGAAGAGCACAGATCCAACAATAAGATGTTGGTGAAATAAATCGTGATATGTACAAATAATGGAATACCGTGAAACCATTAAATAAGTGGTAGAAGAATAAGTAATGGTTTGAAAATGATTTATAATGTTACTATACAGGGGCGCCTGGGTGGCTCAGTCGGTTCAGTGTCCGACTTCAGCTCAGGTCATGATCTCACAAACTGTGAGTTCAAGCCCTGCGTCAGGCTCTGTGCTGACAGCTCAGAGCCTGGAGCCTGCTTCAGATTCTGTGTCTCCCTCTCTCTCTGCTCCTCCCCTGCTCAAACTCTCTGTCTCTCTCTCCCTCTCTCTCTGAAAAATATATAAATGTTAAAAAAAATTAAAAAAATAATGTTACTATACAGAAAAGTAAGATTATAAAGCAATACATCCAGTATGATCCCAATTTTGTATCAGAAACAAAATGTAGGAAAAAAGTGGGAAATATTTGCTTAGATTTCTTTGTGGTTATTTCAGAGTCTAGGAATTATGAGTGATTTCATTTTCTTCTTTGTGCTTTGCTTTCATTTTTGTTTTTTTGTTTTTCATTTTTAAATTAAGCACTCAATATATCCCTAATAATTCAGCATCTGGATTGTTTCCAATTTCTATACTGGAAGTAATGGTTTAATGTTCATCCTTGTACATAAATATATGTATAGATCTCTGTTAATTCATGTAAGTGGAATTTGGGAGTCAAGAGGTATGCTCACAGGATTATATATTACTTTGGTATTAACATTTTTAACTTAAAAAAAAAAAAAGCCACGATAGAAGCAGGCTATGTTTGAACGTGAATGCCACCATCCCTAGAATATAATCTCGAGCAAATTCTATTAGTTTCCTGTGCCTCGCTCTACTCTTTTAAAAAATTTTTTAACATTTATTCATTTTTTGAGAGACAGAGAGGGACAGAGCATGAGTGGGGGAGGAGAAGAGAGAGAGGGAGACACAGAATCCAAAGCAGGCTCCAGGCTCTGAGCTGACAGCACAGAGCCTGATGCAGGACTCGAACTCACAAACCGTGAGATCATGACCTAAGCCAAAGTGGACGCTCAACGGACTGAGCCACCCAGGCGCCCCATCGTTCCACTCTTTTAAATGAGGATGTTAAGTGTTCTTCCTCATAGGGTTGTTGTAAACATTGGATGCATTAACTCCCGTAAGGCTTACAATGGCGTCCAGCACATAGTGAGTGCTCAATACATTTTAAAAATCATGAATTTGTACCATTGATAATACAACGAAGGTTTTTTTTATTTTGTTTTCCCTGATGCATTTTTTTGTCATTTAATGTGTTCTATTACGACAGTATCTCGCTTAAGTAATTAATCCTTTATTGAACCAATCCCCCAATTAATCTTTTATTTTCACAATTTCTTCCTATTACACCTTTAAAAAACACTCTTTAAGGATAATACTCAGGTCGTGAGATCTGAACCTTTTGTTTTTATTGCTCTTGATATGAAAACGTATTTGTAAATATTCTCTAAAGTACCCAACCCCTGGTCACAATATATTTTGGCATGGAAGTGAGTTAGTAGTTCTACAGTGTCAAAATCAATTTTGAAGGAACACGGGATCCCTAAAGGATTTTAAGCTTCCCTTTTCAAGGGAATATTACAGCCGGAACGAGCGTTCCTTCCCAACACTTCCCTCTGGGGCCTCACGGAGCTACCAGATGAAAGCAGGCCACACAAGTCTTTTTCACAAAGTGGAAGGCACTCCCGTCAGAAGTAATTACTTATCACCCAAGGAAGTATCCCTTAAATTTTTTGGTTTTGTAGAACATAATCCTATCACGTGAAATACTCTGTTAAACAAAGCCTTACTTGCAAGATGAGACTCCTTCAGCATTCAGAAGTACTCCATATGCTCTCAAAAGAGAGGAGTCCTCAGAATTCTTTGCACTTCCCCCTACGTATCTGGAACTGATAGAAGAATCCCAGTGACTCACCGCAAGGAGCTGAGGACTGGAAGTCGGGGTAGCTAGATTTTAGACTTACTGCACTGCTAATTACCTGGATGACCTTGCACTCGTAGTTACAATGCAACTTCTCCCAACAACTTTCCATCCGTAGAAATGAGGCATAGAATCAGCTGATGTCCAAGGTTCGGTTTGGTCCAACACACCTTTCCTTTTTTTGTGGTTTCTTTCTAGACTTGGCTCAGCATCAGGAATGCAGAAATCAGTCATTAAATATTACAATGGAACTCCCCTCAGCACTTAGAGGGAGAGGGCAAAATTCATGTGCTAATATCTTCTTCCTTAACACACAACCCGTGTTTATGAGGTACCTACCAGGTGCTGGTACTTTTACATGGTGGAAACACATTAGGAGCAAAATAGAAACAGTCTCTGTCCTTTGAAGTTTACAGCACATCAGATAGTGACACAAGGGATGATAATTAAGTTTGATAGGTACAGCGACCTCAGGGGTAACCAGCTTTGAGAGGCTATGGTTCTAAAGCTGGACCAACAGTAGAGGAGACGCTGAGGTATCGGTTTCTTTAAACAACCTTCCCCAGCCGTTCCCAACACCCTTAGCTCAGGCTAAGGACACGTGCCTCCTTGGGGCTCTTACAGCAAGCACCCTGTGTTTACTGCCATCTGACCCATCAATACGTTGCATTGAAAATATCTGCACATATGTGTCTGCCCCACTAGACGGTACCATCCTCAAGAAGGAGGACCATTTCTATTTCATTTTGTGCCTCCACCTATGACCTCTACTTTAGCACACAGCACAGATCTTGACACCTAGTTAGCCCAGAAAAAACGTTTGTTGAATAGACACAAGGCCTAATCCGCTCCCAGTTTGAGAAGAGCAATGACTGATGGTGGAACTCAAGATATAATCAGAGTTCAATCAGCTCAAGAGTCAAGGTCCAACTCAGGCCAACCAAGTACTGTTATACTTAGAGGATACCCAAATACAGGCAATTCTTTGATTATCTCCATTCTCATGTAGAGTGTTCTTTTATGGCCATATATCTTTAATTTCCCCCCTTTGAAAAGCTCCCTTAGAGCACAGAAGCCTAAAGAGATGATGTTGGCCAAGCCCTTTGACCTCTCTGCAAGAAGGTGAACACACACACACGCATACACACACATGCAGAAGATCCTGACATTCCTCTGGCTTTTTCTTTTCCATATTGAGATCTTATCAACAGGCGGTCCCTCTCATTTCAGGATACGTGTCTCTAATAAACTCAGTAGAAGGACAAAATAAACCAACGCACTCAGACACAACTCCGAGGCACCGGCAGCCTCTTGCTGTTGTCTAAAAGCAGACGAGCAGCATTGCAACCGACTTCTGCGGCACCTCTGTCGGGCAACCTTTTTCCAACTTGAATCAGAGGGGAAGCCAGCTTCATGTCTGGGGGTCTGCAGGTTCGTTACCGGCTAACACCTCTGCTTCCTCCATCACCTGGCCCTGGTCTGTCTCTCCTCCTTTCATTTCTTTCGTTCCTCCTTGCTCTCGATAAGCTATGTCTCTGTTCTCCCCGAAAGCCCGGCTTTCTTCCACCTCCTTGCCTTTGCACCAAATGAACTCTGGCACCAATACTCCCCCACTTCCCAAACCATCTGCATGCCTTCAAGTCTCTCCCATTTTCAAGGTCCAACTCACAGAGCAAATGCTCCAAAATGTCTTTTCTCAATGCTTCAGCTTAATATAGCTTCTCCCTCCTCTGAGCTTTATATGGAACCCTCTATTTATATATATTCTTCTTATAACTTCCTGCCTGTTCTGGGAGTTCATGGACTGGCCTTATCTTCCCTGCTGGCTGCAAGTTCCCTGAAGGATGATTCATTGCCATGTTCCCAGCACCCAGCACGTGAAAGACGCTCAACACACTGGAGACTACGGCACGGATCAGTAGGGCCCCATCTTGGATTTCTCGTCCTTCACAGTAATAGGTGAATCTGGTGTTTGCAAGGAAACGCGATAGGCTTAGTTGCTAAAGAATGTCCCAAATTGTGTCCTTTGTTCTCTGTGGTCCGCCCCCACGTAGGCTGATTCTTGAGTGGAAAACATTCGATTCCAAGGGAACAGTGTGAGCAAAGGCACAGGGATGTGAACAGACATTGACTCTTCCGTAAACTGTCGTGTGACTTGAATGCAGAGTCTTTACTGGGAGAAGAGATACCACTGGAAAGATAGAGAAAGTTTCATGGTAGACACACTCACACGTCCCACGAAGGGGCTGGAACTTTATCCAGTGACAACTGAAGGGAGTCACCACAAGATGTTACTCATGTGTGGGGTTTTTTTTTAATTTTTTTAAAGTTTATTTATTCTGAGAGAGAGGGAGCGAGCATGAGCAGGAGAGGGGCAGAGAGAGAGGGCGAGAGACAGAATCCCAAGCAGGCTCCACACTATCAGCACACAGCCCAAAGCGAGACTTGAATTGACGAACCATGAGATCATGACCTGAGCCAAAATTGGACGCTTAACCCTCTGAGCCACCCAGGTACCCCTGCACGTGTGTTCCCAAAAGACGACCCTGGATATCATGTGAATAAGAGCCTAGAAAGGGACAAGGTGACAAGCTAAGAGAAAGTTCATTGTGATTCACTGATGGTGCAGTTTCTTCTGACTTACCCTGGGGTAGAACAGGAGAAAAGGCAAATCTGTACAGGATGCAAACACCTTTTCTGCAATTAAAAAAAATCTGCAAAACACAAATGAGCTAACTGTACACGGGAGCCTTCAAAAACCAAAGCGACACACACATGTAAGCTACGCGTCCCCTCAGGCTGAGGGAAGAATGCAGCTTCCAATTAAGTCCTGTTTCGAGGCACATCATATTTATTCATTTTATTCGCACAGTGATTTACATCTATTTTTATATGAAACATCCATTGTTCCCCAGACCATGGGGAGGAGAAGAGTGCTCCAGAAGCTTGCAGAGTTGAGGGAGAGGAGCAAATCACAGATGGATAAATTCTAAAGTGTATTTTAAAGTAAAAGTCCAGGGGCGCGTGGGTGGCTCAGTCGGTTAAACGCCCGACTTCAGCTCAGGTCATGATCTCACAGTCTGTGAGTTCGAGCCCCGCGTCAAGCTTTGTGCTGACAGTTCGGAGCCTGGAGCCTGCTTCGGATTCTGTGTGTGTGTGTGTGTGTGTGTGTGTGTGTCTCTCTGCCCCTCCCCTCCTCTTAAAAATAATTAAACATTAAAAAATATTAATAATAAAAGCCCAAAGAATTTTTGTTCCTTTTCGGCTCAAGTCTTCATGCTAATGTGTCTTTTGGGTAAATTGTCATGCATTTCTGTCCTGGGATTTGTGGCCAAACCCAAGGTAAATGACTAGTGTTTACTGAAGAAGTTATTCTCCTTCATCTTGGTTCCCTTTTTTCTTCTGTTTTGGATAATCTACTTTCCTGTGGCTGCCATTTTGAGAGTTCTAAAAATAATATGTAAAGAGTGCTGATCAGTGAAGAGAAATCTGAGGTGAAGAAGGAACTCAGAATCAGTACTTTGAATTATTGCAGTTCTTTCTTCTTGACTGAGAAAACTGAAGAATGTTTGACTGATGAAGATCCATATGGCAGAAACTCTTGTCCAAAATTTACTATGAATTCTCTAGACTCCGTTTTCCCACCTAATAAGTGGGTTGACAATAATACCATCTAAGCTTTGGAGCTCATTACTCTATATTCTCTATCTCAGGGTTCAGCAACCACAGTTTGTGGACTAAATCCCTCAAGCCACTTGCTTTTGTATAGCCAGAGGGCTAGGGAAGAGTTTATACATTTTAAAATAATTTGGAGAAATCAAAACAATAACGGTGTTTTGCGACACATAAAAAGGTTATGAAATCAAATTTCAGGATCCATAAATAAAATCTCCTTAACATACAGCATTCATTCACCTATTATAATACTTTCCAGGGATGCCTGGGTGGCCCAGTCGGTTAAGCATCCGACTTCAGCTCAGGTCATGATCTCACACTCCGTGAGTCCGAGCCCTGCGTCGGGATCTGTGCTGACAGCTCAGAGCCTGGAGCCTGCTTCCGATTCTGTGTCTCCCCCTCTCTCTGCCCCTCCCCTGCTCATTCTCTGTCTCTCTCTGTCTCAAAAATAAATAAAAACATTAAAAAAAATTTATAATACCTTCCACCATAGGGATATCAGGCTGCCATAACAACATACCGTAGACCAGGTGCTCAAACAAAAATATATATATATTTCTTACAGTTCTGGAGCCCAGAAGTTCAAGATCAAGGTGCTGCCAGATCCACTGTCTAGTGAGAACCCTCTTCCTGTCTCACAGACAGCTGTCTATTCATTGTGTCCCCAAAAGATAAAGAGCAGAGATAGATCTAGTCTCTCTCTCTTCCTTTAGGGACACTAATCCCATTGTAGGGGCTCCACCCGCACGACCTCCTCTAAACCTAATTGCCTTCCAATGACCTCAATTCCAAATGCCATCACATGGTGGGGGGGGGGGGGGGGGGCAGGGTCTCAACACATGAGTTTTGGAGAGACACAAATCTGCCCACAGAGTGCAGTAGCTGCAACGGAGACCATATGGCCGACAAACCCTCACATAGTTGCTATCTGGTCCTTTACAGGAAAACTCTGCTTGACCTCTGCTCTACAGTTTTAACAGCCCTATGAGTGTTCCCCCCTGTTTTGCCATTTTACAGGTGAGGAGACTGGAGCACCAAGAATGACTTGTTCTAGTTGACTGTCACACAGCTAGGAAGTGGGTTCAGGATCTGCACTGCCCAGACAGTCAGACTCCAGAAGGTTCACTCTCATACTCTATATAACACTGTCTTCCTAATATTCTGGGCTTCCCCTCGAAGCTGCCACTCGGAACCCCCTGAATGAATTTCAAGTTGAAGCCCCATTGCCTCTAAGAAGAACTTCTCCTCTACCCCAGCCTCTATTTCTCTGTTTTCCTCACCAGATTTCCATGTCACTTACCGTCAGTTCCATTCTTGGCTCACAGTCACGTGCGTGCCTGTGTCCCTCTCCCAACAAATGAGAAGACTGCCGAGAACAGGCAGGTGCCTTCGCCCTTACACCCTGGCCCTCAGCGCAGTGCCTGACTTGTAACGAGCTCTGAAAATGCGGGCTGATTGAAAAAATGTGACTTGGTAAACAAGGGTGATTTCTGTACCCTCTACTGAGGTCAACTCACTTACAACAGGGATTAAAACCTTCACCCTCCTATGTGAAAATGATGCCAGGGACCAGTGGTTCATTATTAGAGATTCCCTGCATTGGTTGAAAATGAAAATAAAGACATTATTTATTGACAAATAAGCAATTGACAAAGGTGTGTGAACCAGCCCATAGATGGGGACTCACTGCTTTGGGGTTATTTGGAGGTGCCATTTTCAGGTGTTCACTCTCACTTCGTCCTTCCAGTTGCTAGCTGGGTCATTCCACTTATCTCTCCAAGAGCCTTTATTGACATACCAGTAGCTACAGAATCAAATCCAGTTTCCTTGGCTGGACATTCAGAGTCCTCATGGGTTTGATCCCAACTAACTTTCTGTGACGGTTACTCTAAATTCTTGTTCAGATACATTGTTTATATCTGTTTTGAGCCATTCTTTAGCTGTCGTTTCTTCCCGGAATTTCTTTTGAGGAGAATTCTTCCGTGTCATCATTTTGGCTAGTTTTCTGTCCCTTATGTGTTTTAAAAGCTTGTTATGTGTCCCATACCTGCGAGCACTACTATATTAAAGAGGGGTCACGCACTGCCTAGGGCTCGGCCCCTCAGGAGGTGGTTTTCGGAGTGTGTTCCGTGCTCTCTGCTGTTGTGACTCTGGTTCCTTTATCTCCGTGCTTGTAGTGATGTTTTGGACCCTCCACCAGGTGCGCTTTGATATGTTCATCAAAGGAGCCCTGGAAAAAAAATTAAAAAGAAAAAAAAGAATGAAAAAAAAAAATGGGGGTGGTGGTGGTGGGCAAGAGGCCTTATCCCATACAAAGAGAGAAATGACAGGGACGGGGAAAAAGAAAAGAAAAGAAAACTGACCAGACATTGAAACTATATATCTTAATACAGAGAGAGAGAGAAAGAGAGAGAGAGGGAGAGAGGAAAATAAAGAAGGAGATATAGAACAGGTGTAAAGAGAATAGATTAAATACGTTTGCTTAAACAAACCAACAAAACAACGCCCCGCAACCAGAATAACCAGACGAGAGAAGGGAAGGGGGGAAAAAGGTATATATATGTACATATATGTATAATAGGAATTGTCCAAGAATTAAATCAGAAAATGCAAACCCGCTGGGTGCCTTGGATCCAGTGGCAGCTCTGGTCTGGAGGAGGGGCTGTCTGATTGGTCAGTGTCGATCTCAGGTAGATACATAGTTCCCAGGCGCGGGGAGGGGGTCCCCCTCCACCGTGCCCCCGCTGCTGTTCCCTGAAGCCCCACCTTGCTGGTGATGGGGAGAAAAATGTCAAGACCCCAGTCTCTCCTCCCAGGACCATGTGTCCCAAACCACTCTGTTCAGGCTGTCCTCACAGTGCCGCAGGCTCCAGAGGCCAGGGTTTTTTCCCCACCCCCTCCTTAGTCTCCTGCACTCTTCCTGGGGCTCCTCATCTGGGATTCAGACCCAGATGTCTTAAAGGGTCCCGCTCCCCGCATCCCAGCCAGTTCCTGGGAAGTGCTGTTCCACCCCACAGATAAATGGCCTTCTGGCTGGCGGGCGCAGGCAGGGTCTTTTGTCCTTTGAACGGATATATACCTTCTTCCCACAGCACTCCAGGGAGGGGATCGCTTTCTCCCACTGCGGACTGCACCTCTGAGCTAGGTACTGAGCCCGGGGCTGGCTCCCCTCCTCCGCAGGTGCACACACAGGGCAGCTGGGGCCCCAGTCGGGAGAAAGCCTGCAGTTAGAGATTGGCTCTTTCTCCGTTTTGTTTTTTTCCTGACCCCCAGTCTGTGGTTTTTCACTTGTCCAAATACAGTCCTACACTTGCACAACCTCTCTTTCTCTTCCCTCTGTCTGCAGAAGGGAATCCCTCCCCTTCCTACGGGTGGTGCCTATGCCCGTTTTCTCTCTCCCAGTTCCCAATCACGCACCTATTGGCCCACCAGGTTGTCCCCATGGGCTCCTGGAGACGTCTCTGTCACTCTGAAGTCCGGACTCTTGGAATTCCAAGTCCTCTGGCCTCAACGCTACTGTGTTTGAGGGACGAGGGAACTTGGGGTCCCCCTACTTCTCTGCCATGTTGGATTCCCCTCTCAACTAACTTTCGAGCTACGTCTTTCCGTCTGTTTCCCCTCCCAGTCTGCTCAACATTTTCCAAAACACTATTCCTATTCATCCTATAATGATGCTGTCTTGCACCCCAGGTGTCCATCCATCAATACCTTCAAACACCTAATGCCATGTTGAAATGCCACCTCTTTGAGGACGTGGAGTATACCTCAGTCATCTCCACTTGTCTCACAGTGATTAGCCCAGTAGCTGCACACACAGTAAGTACTCAACACTGGCCTGTTTGCTGCTATGTTCCAATCCTTTATCCATCTACCTGTTCTCGCCTGGATCCTTTGTGACTAGATATGGACAGGGGACTTTCAGGAGGGCGGGGAAAGGAGCAAAGTCTAATGAGTTATGTATTATGTATTACATTATGTGTTACACATTCCTCAGGCCCATTCGTTCATTACCTGTCATTTGTTCAGCATCTCCAATGTGCTGGACACTGTGCCCAGAACTTTACATTTATTATCACTCTGTCATTTACATTTCAATGAGATAGATACTATTATTGGCTTGATTGGTCAAAAAAAGAAACCTGGGCTCACATAGGTGGTGCAATTTGCCCAAGATCACACAGCTGATTTGTGTCTAATCATAGAACAAAACCTGTGGTCTTTCCATTATATGTCATCACCCTAAGACAAAGACCCTGACACCAAGGAGCTCACAGACATGAAGAAGGTTTGACTCTTATAGCCCGTTCACTAATTTATTGGTCCATTTATTCCACAAATACCACATCAGGCATCAGCAATACAGTATGAACAGGCGATGGTGGATGGGTAAAGATAGGAAAAACATGAAATCAAAGAAAACCCAAGAAATGAAAACAACTCATTGAAAAGATAAAACAAAGGAAGCGCATGTGACTCAGTCACATACATTTTTTTTAATTGTCAAATGAGGAACTCTACAAACCTGGGTGGGGTTTTCAACATGATTGGTCTAGCTGAAACAGAGGGGGAAGTGAAAGTCAAAGAAGGGAATGGAACATTGATTTGGGGTGCAAAATCTATACTATCACAAATGTTCTGGTTTGTTTTTCAAAGTCCTTACGATGTGTTCTCAAGGAGGAAATGTCTCACAGTTTGCTGGGTAGCCATGAAAATGTACTGCTCACGTCTCCTGAGATGGGAAACATAGTTGACTGAATGTCCCAGTGCTGGCTCCGCCACTGTGTTCATGCCAAGGTCACACCTCCCACAGGCTGCTTCCTGCCAATGACTAAGCATGACGAGGGTATAAGCCCAGGCTCATTTCTCTGGGGCACGGAACTGCTCTCATAGGCAATTTGGTCTCTGTCCAAACACTGGATCTTAGAAATGTACTTCAGTTTCAGACTCTTTCTTCCTGGTCTCCTTCCTTCCTCCTCTCCTTTCACAGGTGTGAGACCCACATCAGGGTCTAAAGTCTCTCCCTGCCTCCCCCTACTTCCTCCCTCTTTCTCTTCACAGGTGTTTCCTCCAATGACCCTCTCGGGCATCTAACCCTGTCTTAGTGTGTACTTCTCAGAGGACCCAAACTTCTACACTAGTCCATTCAGAGCTCCCGGTGGTCAAGTAAGAAATGTTTTTAAATATATCCTTTTGCATTTGGTTGGATTTATGTGGAGAGTTGGAAAGAACTGGTCATAGAAGAACAATCGTCCTCATGCTCCTGGACCCAAGAGAGTTCCAGCATCTTAAAGAACTCTCCTCTGAGACCATAGTAAGTAACCATAATAATAATTACAATGAAATCATTTCATCTTTTACTTGCAATAACCATCTAAATGCTGTGGGTGGGTATTTAAATGCTCGTGTTAGAGAGCAGGAGGCCCGGAATGGTGAGGAGGCTTGCCTGAAGTGACAATGGCTTTGTGGGTGGACAGGTCTAGAGAAGCCTGACATCCCTCTTCTCAATGCTGCCACAGCACATGCTCCTGGTTTCACACCCAACTGCAAGACAGAACCCATTAAGAATCAATTCAATATGAAGTGACCCTTTTGGGTGACATGATTCAACCCAAAGACCTTCATTTCCGCAAAATAAGCATCAAATTCGATGGGCATTTTTTAACCACCCTTAACTGACTGTAACTGACTGGTCAGAGTCATTCTCAGCAACATGAAGCCCCCCCCCCCCCCCACACACACACCTCACACATTCTAATCGCAGCACCTGGCACCATGCCAAGAATACAAACAGTGCATCACAACAATTGGCTGGCTGTTGTTGGATGGACTGACTTTGGGTTTTCCCAAATGGCATAGTCTTGTTTTCAAAGATGACAACTATAGCCGTCTTTGTAAAACGTGCACGTCATTTCAGTGGCAAACTGATGACGATAGCATGTGACAGATAGCATTTATTGCACCCCTTTCTTTGTGCAGTGTCTGTGCCAGAACCACCCTCAATTATTATCCCATTTTGTAGATGAGAAAATTGAGGCTTGGATCTATTAAGCAACTTGCCCAGTATGTCATAGCTAATAAGTGATAGAGATCAGATGCCGCCCAGAATGAAGAACCACTCGTCATCCTCTCTCCTTCCCAGAGATACGCCAGAATTGAGCACAAAGTCCCCACCTTGGTCCAATAATGGCGTGAAACAAGACTGAAATCATGAATAATACAGAATGATCACTCTTTAAAGAAATATTTCCCAGTGCTTCATTCAAACTAGATTTAAAAAGTGATAGGAAGGGTGTGCATTAGACCTTTTGGGCTGTGAGCTAAGTGGAAAGAGGTTTATAATTATCTCATTACATACTTGATAACAAATGCTTCCAAGATGCTTGCAGCATTCCACACCATTTCTCTTGGATATTTTCCACAGCTCGCTGTCATTTTACTGACACTCTAATAGAAAAGTTTGAACACCCATAGGAAATTGCCCAGAGAAAGGAATGAAGGGAATCGGACTTTGATGGTTCCCTGTCTTGCTGAGGACAGGCTTGGTCATAGCTGAGCAGTCAGTCCTTGATTACACCACCAGCCTCCCCTACCCTGTTCTCTCCTTGACCACACTGACCAACGCATACCAAAGGTGGAAAATGGATGGTGTGATGAACCATATTCATCTTTTACCGTGCTACCAAGTTTAGGAAGAGTCGTCTGCATGGACAAGAATAGTTCCAGGACTGCTTCTCTCAGACTCGGAGAAATAAGGAAAACAAAAAGAATAAATAGGGGAAAAGGCAAGGAGAGGACATTCTAGTCATTATTTCTTCACGTATTACTTAACTCATCCCCCAACAAAACCATACTGAGTGCCTATTTTAGGTCAGGCACTGAGTTAGGAACTGGTCAACTAAATAGACGTGAGAAGGAAATGACAAAAAAGATATGGCAGACTCTCCCTGCCCGTGAGCATGCCACTTCTTTCCTAGTTCCAGCCACAGTAGATGAATCATGGTTCTTCTCAGACAATCATGGTTATCACACCCCCTTTGGGAGCAATTAGTTTAGGGTCAGATGAGTGACACATTTCTGGCCAATGGCACATAAAGAGAAGTTTGCAAGGGGCCTTCTGGAGAAGATTTCCTTCCCCAGCACAAAGGAAGTAAAGGAGGGGGCCCTTTTTGCCACCTGCTTTCTTTCATCCTGCATGAAAAGATGTCCTGAAAAGACATGATGCTTAGAGCAGAGGCAGCCACATTGCAACCATGAGGAGAGTCATCACCGAAACTCCAAGGATGGGAGAACACAAAGATGTGCGGAACGTGGGTCTGCAATGTCACATCAAAGTGATATGCATCAGAATCCAACAAACATGTGATCAGTTCAAGTAGGCTTAACCCTTGGTAGGATTTGTGGAGTGTCTTGTTTTATTAATAATTACAAAAAAAAGAGAGATTTAGTCCAGCTCTATTTTGTACCAGGCAATGGGCAAGGTGCCCTTTACAACATCTTTTTTCATCAGCACAAGAGAGGCACGCTGATGCTCACAGGGGTAAGATATGGCAGCCACTTCATATCCGCCCCACCCAGCTCCGATCTGTAATTCCCTCTCCTCCTATTAATAGCACCTCAATTCTCCTGTGGGTGGTTCCTGATGAACCATCAGCTGTGGTGTCTTGGCCCCCTCTCACATACCTGATACATAGCAAAGCTTAAAAAATCTACTGTTTTCTCTAAAGCACACTTGTCTTATTCTCTTGACCCCATTAGATATATAGCTACATCGATATCAATATCGATATTGATGTTGATATTGATATCAATATAGATATATTGGGGTCAATATAGATAGAGATAGATAGATGATGGCTAGATCTGCTCTTCTCTCAAGGTTTGACCAAATTAAAAAAAAAAAAGACTATCTCTCATATCTCTTGCAGGAAACAACATATTTTAAAAACATTTACCATAAAAGTAAGGTTCTTCTTAGGAGACAAGCGAAGTTCCGGTCTTCCAAATGCTGATTTTTCTCATTGCAGACTAGCTTCGTGTACGTGGAGAAGGTGCACCATTACCAGGAAACAAAGAGTCAGAGAGAAAATATATGGTAGGTCTCTTACCGCTCACACCTGTTGGAGAGGTATTATAAACAAATACAGACTCTGAGAATAAGGTTTCCCTGAAAGTACACTGTCACTGCCAGGAAACTATTGCTTATCTTTAACACGGAGAACAAATCAAGGGAGAAGCCTTGCCTAGAAAGTTCAGAAATATTTGCAGTCGGTTGATATGACTTAGCACAAGCCTTTACATTGACACTGCTCAGACTGTATAGTATAGGGGTCAGCAAACTACAACCTGAGGGACAAAATATGGCCTGTCACCTGTTTTTGTAAATAAAGTTTTATTAGAACACAGACACACCCATTTGTTTATATATCATCTATGGTTGTTTTCACACAATAACAGAGTTGAATTGGTGGCAGGGATCATCTCTTCCACAAAGCCTAAAATATTTACGATCTGGGCCCTTACAGGAAAAGATTGCTGGGGGCTGGCCTTGCCTAATAATATCAGCAATTATTATCAGTTATTGAACATCTACATTTACCACCAGCGTTGGTTCTCAGAACATCTGAAGTAGGTACCTCGTCCCATTTTTCCACAAAAAGAAGGAAAACGAAGCTGAGGAATTTTTAGTAACTCGCCAAAGTAACAGAGTCAGAACAAGGATTCAAACCCAGGCATGCACACTTATTTCTGGATATTATTTATGCAGCTGCTATGGGCAGGCCATCCACTAAGTACAAGCAACACAATGGCAATCAACACTGTGCAATCTTTGTCTCATGGAGCTTACCGTGGAGGGAGAGAGGTTGTTGTTAAACAGATAACCACATAACCACATATATTAGATATGATGAGTAGTTGTGCTAGAAAACACTGTGAGACACAAGATTAGGGTACTGGAGGGAGAAAAACGGGTGGTCAAGTTTAGATGGGAAGGGGTCCCTTAGGTTGGGCTCCCAAGAGAGCAAACCCAGCAGTAAATCTCACCTGCTAATGCTTTCTTGGGCGAGGCAGTCTAGGGCAGCAAGAGAAAAGGACAAGAGGAAGTGAAGGAACGAGGGAAAGCACGTGCAAGGTGGTGTTTTACAGAGCTGGCACCAGCCTTGCAAGAAAATAGAGCTGATGGCTCAGATGGATGAACCATCTGGGACAACCGTGTCTTGGAGAGCCCATCCGGGAGAAGGAACAGAGAGGTTTATCTGCTGGCCCCTTCCCATCTCCTGTTTTCCCTGAGGAGAGCTGAGACAGCCTGAGGTGTTAGGAGGCTAGAGGATGCACAGGAGATTGGGCTCCCCATCAAGCGAGTTGCCGCAGCACAGAAGGTCATATAAGGCTGACCAAATCCAGGAGACCCACAAAGAGAGTCCATCAGGCATCTTCTTTGAGGAAGTGATGTTTCTACTGAAACTTGAGAAATGAGTGAATGAATGGGAGAAAACTTCATTCAAGCTGAGGAGAAAGGAAGTGCAAAGGCCCTGAGGCAGGAGAGAATTGGCATATTTGAGAAGCAGAAGAAGACTTTGGGGTGCTCAGGAGTTATACTCCACAGGTCCATGCCCTTGCTCCACCATTTACTAGCTGTGTAACCTGGGGAAGTTTCTGAACATGTCTGAGCTTCTCTTTTTTACCTATAAAAGGGAGATCATAAGGATTAAACAACATCATACATGCACACTTAACACAGTTTTTGGCTCATAAAACTCATAAAAGGCAAACAATATCAGTCATTATCCTTATTATTTTTTAAGTTTATTTAATTATTTTGAGAGAGAGAAAGAGAACACATGTGTGTGTGTGAATTGGAGAGGGGCAGAGAAAGAGGGAGAGAGAAAATCCCAAAAAGACTCTGGGCTGTCAGCACCATACCCAACACAGGGCTCGAACCCGTGAACCATGAGATCATGACCTGAGTCAAAATCAAGAGGCAGAGTCTCAACCGACTGAGCCACCCAGGTGTCCCATCTTTATTATTATTACTATTATTATTTTCATTATTATTATTCCTGGTGTTATTACTTACCCTGACCTACTGAATTAAAATAGCTGAGGAAGGGCCCTTGAATTGCATGCTTAAAAAAAATCCCTGTGATAATTTGGATTACAGACCAGTCTTCTGTAAAAGGATTATGCTTTCACATCCTTGCCACACAGGGCCAGTCGATTTTCCTACTCTACTGTCAGATTCGGCTCACTGAATGGCTCTGGCCTGTGGACTATGGGCCACATGGCTGCAAACGTGTAAGGTGACCGCATACCTAAAAAGTCGGTCTCTTGCATTCCTGCCTTCTGTCGGAACAGCACACTGCGCATAGGGGCTGCTCCTTCCTGTGCAATCACAGACCAAGAAGACCAATGGAACTGACCCTTAGTCAGGCTGTGCTTCACAGCCTGAAGCACAACTACTGCTGAGCTGTGGGCATCTTGCGACGTAAATGGAAAATAAATCTTCATTTTTATAAGCCACCAAGATCTGGGGGCAGCGTTCTTTGTTACGCAGCAAAACTGATCGATACAGTCTCTAGTGATTCTTTTACACGTGAAATTACGGCAATATAAAACACTGAGTCTGTGCGCTAGGTTCTTAAGGGAGCTTCTCTTTTGCAGGGACAGATGTCCAGCAGACATTCGGCTAGACACAAGCGTGTATTAGGGTGGAGTGTGGAAGATGGCAGTATCAGAATTGGCTCCACTAGCTGATGTTGAGAAATACCCAAAGCGAACATGAAGGCATTGGCTCAAATCTCTCCGTGCGCTCTGTAAGGGGGCAACCCCTTCCTGGCCTTAACACACACCCCACCTTCTGCATGTTCCATTTGGGTGACTTCTGTTCCCTTCAAGGCATATTGAGATGGGCATTTTCATATTCTGCTGATAGCAGAGGTGTGGGGGTAGGGGTGTGTTGACAAGATCACAACTCCCAGGGTGTTTCTTTCCAGACCTCACTTGGCCTTTATGCCACAGGAATAAAGTTGATCCCAAAGCAACTCCGACCCCTTGAAAATCCTTGTAAACTACCTTTGCCATACGCACTTCTCTAAGAACCAAGTTAATAATAACACTCATATTCATACAATTTCAACAAAATATATGTAGAAATAAGACCTCTTTTCTGTTGTCACGAATGCCTGCTGTCCCCTTTGGAGAAGCAGCATCACATAGTGGTTAACAGGGAAAATTCTGTCATTAGAATGCTTGCATTTAAATCCTGCTTGCCAGCTGCGTGACCCGGGACAAGTTACTCAACCCCTCCGTGTCTGCATTTTCTCATTTGTAAATGGGGATTATAACAGTAGTTCTACTTGAGGGTTATGTTGAGCATTATTTGAGTAAATACACATAAAACACTGAGACTGATGCCTGGCATATAGTGAACTGCTCAAACAAATGTTAGCTTTTCCTATTATTTTATGAATGAGCTCAAGCATCTTGGTCACATGGGCAGAGGTAGAGCGAGAAATTATATAGAGTACAACCTCCTTCTCTCAATGCTAGAGATGGCCTGGATGCCAGCACGCTGCCTCGCCTCTCGACCCACCACAGCTTTCACCCTCACCCCATTGTTCTGGTGTAGGCTGTGGGCGTTCTTATGGACAGAAGTGAGCTGCCACTGAAAACTGGGATGCAAGTCTGCATGGCAATGTCCAGGGAACCAGAGCAAGGGAGGGAGGGAAGGGGAAGAGAAAGGAGAGGGCCTGAGGGCCATTCTGAGTGGGGTCAGGGCTGCATTGAGGGGTGGGAGTCCCGGGACAGGGGAATGACTTGGGAACTTTCAAAGAGATGTTCTTATTTCATCATCCACTACGTACTGGAAAAAGAGATAAGGTGATCCATTGGTAGCAGCCTCAGCCACCCCACCCCCCCACATCCTCTCAAACAATTCAGCTCTAGGGGCGCCTGGGTGGCTCAGTTGGTTGGGCGTCCAGCTTCAGCTCAGGTCGTGATCTCATGGTTGGTGAGTTCGAGCCCCACATCAGGTCTGTGCTGACAGCTTGGAGCCTGGAGCCTGCTTCCGATTCTGTGTCTCCTTCCCTCACTGCCCCTCCCCTGCTCACACTCTCTCTCTCTCTCTCTCAAATAAACATTAAAAAAAAAAAAAGAATTCAGCTCTGGCCCAGACTTGCATATCTTCCTGACATTAACCACCATCCCTGGGAAGCAAATTAATGGGGAATTATTTCCACACTCCCAACTCTGGTGCACATTTATTGAGCACCTATTATGAGCCAGGCAATCTGCTAAGGGTTTTACATACATTAACTCCCTTAGAATTTCCCTCAAATCCTGTGAGGCCAGAATTCTGAGGATTCTCGTTTTGTAGATGAGGATCCAATCTCTGAGAGGTTAAATAAACTGTGTAGGGTCACCGGCAAAGCCAGGAATCAAAGTCAAGTTCAGCTGTGCTACCCTGTTTTGTGTGGTACCACTTTAGAGTATTTACAGACCAGTAAATGGTGACAATGATGGCCAAGATGAGGAGATAGTTCTGGGTTCCCAGAACATGATGTCTCCCTGTCTCCTCTCTGCCCCTCTCTGAATCCCTCCCTTCATATTTCCTCCCTCCTGGAACCACCAGCCCTGCTGTCCTTTTTATTCTTCCCTCACTCCAGATTATCTGGTCAGAAGGTTGTGACCATTACTGAGAAGAGCTTCTCATGATCCAGAGGGAGTTACTGAAACGTCTATGACTCACCATGCTCTGGGGAGACACAGTGGTAGAATGCCCTGTAAGGAGTCAGGGGCTTGACTTTGACTCCATCACTTGTCACTAGTTCCAGGGCCTTGGCCAAGTCACTTGACTTCAGTGATCCTTAGTGGATCAATGACACGTGTCCTACAAACACACTGTATTCTTGGAAGGTAGCTGTGAGGTCACCCCATCCCCCCTTCTCTTCCCATCAAATCCCCTCTCTGGAGAGATTTTTGCCTTGGCTCTATTCCCTCAGGTGTGGTCCACAATCCAAAACAACAGCCCATCCTGGAAAGCCATCTTCCCAAGTCTACGTTCACCTGGCACCTACAGTACTCTGAGTCCTTTCTCCCTTAGAGCACAGCAGTTCAGCATCGTCACGGGGTTCTCAGATGGGAGTGTATATCAGGATACATGGAAGGCTGCTGCGACCCCGGAGGGCCGGGCGCCACCTCCAGAGTTTCTGATTCAGTATCCCTAACACATTGCTGGTTGATGTCAATGCTGGTCGGAGGACCTCTTTGAGAACAACTTAATATTCGACAAGTATTTTCAGAGTCAGGAGTAAGTGCTCAGACTACCTCAAGTTAATTCCCTGCTCTTCTGCTTTCTGGCTATGCAAGCTTCGACAAGTCAATCTCGGTAAGCCTCAGTCTTTTCATCTGTAAATGGATATGACAATGATGTGTACTTCCTAAGATTATTGCAAGGAAGGGCGAGCTCCTGCTGAGGGCCTTCAGCCTTCTGCCTGACACTTCATAAGTGCTCTGTTTGTGAGTTGTCAAAATTCAAGGGGTTCTAAGGCCCCTTGGGTCATTGAACCCGTCTTCTCACTCTGAGTCACTCTTCAACCCCAAGAAATGACATCTAGTGTCACTACTGAATGTGTCTCTATCCCAGGAGCTGCCCAGAAATGAAGGCAAGCTTCAGAGCAAACCAGTAATTAGATAATGACAACAAGCCAAACACACTGAATCGCAGGCGGGTGGCGTGGAAAAGGTCAGGCTTCTCAGATCCTCACTGTAGGGAAAAAGCTCAGGACATGGCATCAGATGGTCTGAATTTGGATCCAGGCTCTCCCGGGTTGGGGCTGGGTAAGCTTAAACAGGTTCAATGTAATCTCTGAGACTCAGTTTCCTCATCTGTTCAGTGGGGACAATAATGAGCTGCCAGTTTGTTTCATAAGCTGAGATTCTCCTAGTTGTGAGAAACCCAGCAGCTACCTAAATATTTGTGTCCCTTCCTGCTCCAGGCAATTCAGGTGCCACTGCTGATAACCCCCCTGGTTGTACTACCATCTGGACTCTTACTTAGAGAACCCTCATTTCTGAGAAAGGCCAGGACACTCCACTCTATCAGCTTTCCCTGGCCTCAGCCTACCCATGTTTCCAGGGAACACCACTGGCCTATGTACCCAACCACACAGGTCACACCAAAAAACTAATGTTCAGCAAAGGCTGGGAGCAGCCACGGTCAGCTACAGCCATAAAACCCACAGGAGACAAGATTCATGATAATGTGTTCACTTTCCTTCCTCTTCTCTTTCCTCCAAGAAGTCAACTTCACCAGTCACTGGACATGCTTTGAAAGACCTCAGAAAATCCCACAGGAAAGCACCAAAGATTGTTTTTATCATTTTGTTCCATTTCTCCTGTTTGCTTAGTAATCCTGGTAAACAACTTTGTGCAAACAGAAACCTTTTTCATTCGATTGAGTTCTTGCCTGGGGCACTGTTGCCTCAATCTTAAGGTTTGGGGGTAGGTGGAGAAAGTACTTTGGATTTAAACTTCCTGATAAGTGGGCACATAACAAAATGAAAGAACACCGGCCATTTATTTATTTATCCAACCCCCTTGAGGGGGTTGGATATGAGTGACTTTCTAAGCTTCCATATGGATGTTCTATTTTTTTTTAATTTTTTTAACGTTTTTATTTATTTTTGAGACAGAGAGAGACAGAGCATGAACGGGGGAGGGGCAGAGAGAGAGGGAGACACAAAATCGGAAGCAGGCTCCAGGCTCTGAGCCATCAGCCCAGAGCCCGACGCGGGGCTCGAACTCATGGACCGCGAGATGGTGACCTGAGCTGAAGTCGGACGCTTAACCGACTGAGCCACCCAGGCGCCCCTGGATGTTCTATTTTTTATGACCATTATTAATACTATCATCATCTTTGTCATCATCACCAACAGAGGCTTGGCCCAGAAACACAAGTTGTATTTGTTGAGTGTGAATTCGGCTGGAAGTTCAGTGTCCTTAGCCCAAGTTCACCTGGTCGGTCATAACCCGAAGCCCCAGAGAAAAGAGAAGCTGGCAGCGTTTGGGTCCAGAAGGAGACATCAGCAGAGCTTGCGGACCTGGTCTGAACCAGGTACTCTGAATGGGCACCTTACAAAGACTCAGAGCTTTGCCAGTTAGGAGTTGCCACACTGCCCCACTGACCCTCACTGAGTTACCACCCCCAGTGCCATTCAGTGACTCAGTGTAGGGCACCGTGTCAACACCATTAGTGGAGATGATAATCAATCTTTAAGCTACAGTCTCATAGCTTCTCTCTAGAAGTTCTCTTACCTCCCGAGACTTTTCACACAATCCCTGCTCTTTACATCCTCTGTCCAGGCACCTGGCTTTTCTTTCCTGTTCCCGTGCATGGCACGGACTGGCATTCTGTACAGCCTTAGTTCCAATTAATTCTTTGTTTTGTTTGATTTCTAGCCCATGGCCAGCAACTCCCTGGGTTTTTACTCTCAGTTGCTCAAGTAAATAAGCCAAATGTTAATTTATTGCTCTTTGATCATGACTAAATGCAGAGATGGTGTAACCAGAAATACTAACGTTTGTCCAGGCCTCCCTGGTAGCACAGTAACGGCACTGGGTTTGGGTGTGCTTCGGTTTCGCGGGGCAAAGGGATGCCCCCTTCTCTAGCGTCCATCATCTCATTGGATTGTCCCAAACGTCCTGGCAAAGTTGATAGGACGGGAATTATTATTTGCATTTTGCAGATGAGGAAACCAGGCTCAGAATGATTAAATAAGTTGCCCAAGGCCACAGAGCTCAAAAGTAGCTAACTGCAGCTAAAACTTACTCAACCTGACTCCCAGTTCAACAAAACTGTTGTGAGTGTCTCCGTCCCCCATTGGGTCATCATGTGGGATAATAATAATTTTATATGATATCTTTTCACAGACATTTTCTGGGTTATCCAGAGTGCATTCTATGGGACGGCAGTTGTGTGAAATACTCCATAAGAAAACATGCTGTGGCCAAATATGTTTGCAATATGCTGTCTACTCTATTCTATTCTTGGAGATTCAGCATATTGATATGCATTTTCATAAATGAAAGCCTCTGAGAAGTTTTCCTGTATGAGACCTGGACAAAGTTATGACCCCAAATTGTCTGAACATATTTGATCGTGAGGAGGCAAGAGTGGAAGCATGGAGATCATGTCCCAGCAATGCACCCAAGAGACTGGGGGTGTGTGGACAAAGAGGGATGGCACCAACTGGTGAGACATATTTCAGATGCAGAGCCAATCAGATTTGCTGGTAGAGGATGCAGGGTGTAAGAAAATCAGAGGAGGGGCGCCTGGGTGGCGCAGTCGGCTAAGCGTCCGACTTCAGCCAGGTCATGATCTCGCGGTCCGTGAGTTCGAGCCCCGCGTCAGGCTCTGGGCCGATGGCTCAGAGCCTGGAGCCTGTTTCCGATTCTGTGTCTCCCTCTCTCTCTGCCCCTCCCCCGTTCATGCTCTGTCTCTCTCTGTCCCAAAAATAAATAAAAAACGTTGAAAAAAAAATTTTAAAAAAGAAAATCAGAGGAGGTAAGGATAGCCCAGGGATGTGAGGCCCCAGCAACTGTATGAATACAGTGGCCACCTCCTTATAGAAGCTCTCCCTGGACTAAAAGCTCCACCCTATCATGGCGGCCTCTTACAGCATCCGATCCCTGGGCTTTGGTGATTGCAGTTTTCATTTTATCTTTGTAGATGAGATCACTGGCAATGGCAGAGCTTTTAACTGTTTCCTCACTACCCTTATCTCCAGTGTCTAGCACATTATAGTCAACAAATCTTTGCTAAATAAATGAATGGACAGAGACTCGCATGCGGTAGTCACTTAACAAATTGTAGCTACCATACTATTAGTCAACCTAGTACACAAGCATTAATAATAAAGCTAGTCAATTAGTATGCAGGGGGGGCTGGAGGGAAGTGGGGGGGCATGACTGTTAACTGGTTGGAGGACCCCATTCTAATCTGAGCCTCGTCCTTCTGTCCCTGGACTTAGGGTAAGACCCTTCCTCTCTCCGAGTCCAGTTCTTCTGACTCCATCCAACAAGAGGTTGGACAATAGGATTCCCGTCAACCTGCACCTTGCTGCCCTTGAGTTTATGTGGAAGCCATGGACAAGGCTGCGTTCTTGGGAATGTGTAGCACAGGACAGCCCAACACAGACCAGGTCTGATCAAATGCTCCGCCATCTAGCCCAGCTTAAGTCCTGCAGGCACCCAGAGAAGGGGACTGCAGTAGTAGCTAGAGTCACCAAGAAGGCTTACTGGAGGTTCTTCTTTCTCCTTCCAAGAGTCTGAAGTAACAGATGAATATGGTGACATTTGTTGGAGAAAACAAACAAGCAAACAAACATTCTTCTGGTTTGTCTTACTCTCAGTCCAATTGGCAAGGCTTGCCCCTCTCCTGCCTCCAAAAAAGGACCATTGAGCAAAAGCCACTTCCTCTACTAGACCTCAATCTGAACCTAGCTTTGTATATCTGAGATAGTCTTTCTTTTCTCTTCCACTTAGGAATACACAAAAGTACATTTCCCATCTGGACCTGTTTCGAGCCATTCTCCCTCAAGGCTGATCTTACATTCCTGGTTGTGGACAGCTTGCCTGACCACGGCCTCACCACAAGGCATGGAATGGGTCCCCAAAGTTTGACCAGCTCTATGATATCTCTCTCAGGGAGGGCTCCTGAGCAAATGATTTTCAGTTTCAGTTCATTTGTTTTTGTTTTCCATTTGGTTGCCCAGGGCAAACATCTACCCTGAGAGTTTCTCCCCTGGGACCATCTGTGCTATCATTGCTTGCCTCAGAGCAGATGTGTAAGGGGTCCCCCAATGCTGAGGCCCTGCTTGCCTCTTTTGTTCCCCAGAAGAGGTCACTACGTGATTAAGAAAAATGGTAGCTTGGCCCCAGCCCCTAACCATCCCCCCGCCCCACCACTGCCAATCAATGCAGTCCTCAGCCATTAATAACCAAACCCCACAAAGCCACCCAGTCCTTCCTAACATTCTCACCATTGATTTTATTATCACTGTTATTGTGAAAAATATTCATAGCACTACGTGGTGATCATCACCACATCAGTCTTGCTTTACAAAGATGCCGGCATGACAATCATTTTATTTCTGCCTCAGACTGCCCCTCCAGCTGCTACCTAGCCTAGTTTAGAGGGAAGAAGACTGAAGGACGAAGAGCTAAACTGGGTTACATAAAGAGAATCAGCAGCCAAGGTGGGATGAGAACCGATGTCTCCTGAAAACAAGTTCTGATGTTGAAAGAAAAGGTGCAGAGTTTCATTGGCTGAGCCACCCTTCCTAGGCAGGAGTGAAGGATTGAAACATGGTAACAATTCAAGGTGAGCGGTGGCACTCTGCAAAGGCAGAAGCGGGGGTGATGTGAAAGCCAGTGGCTTAGCTAGAGGGCAGCTCAACCTTCTTTCTGTTTTCAGGGTTCAGAAAGTAAACAGTGGAAACCAAGCGACAAGGATGAGGGGGGCAGAAGAGCCTACTCAGCCACCATGGGGGTGGGACTGAAGATCAGCCTAGTGCACTGTGGAGTCTTGGTCACTGAAAGAAGTACGTGAGATGCACGGAATGTCATTCTCAGTTCTCGGTTTCATATTATGTATGGAGAAAAACTGGAGATGTTGGGGGGAGGCGGTGGTCAGATAGTGACTTCCTGGAAGCTTATGAGGCTCACAGCAACAGGACCTTAGAATACAAGAACCTCAGTGGTCTGGATGATTAAGGAGGAGGAAACTCAACAGTGATATCATAAGAAGAAGGAAGAACACAGCCGAACACACCATCAAAGCTGCCTTCATTGTTGTGAATGAATTCTAAGTGACCGTTCAGCTTTGGACATACACTCAGACTTCAAAATCCCAAAAGCAGAAGTCATACCACCAGGATCCCAAGCCTGAGAAGCCAGGTTGCAGAAACACCCAAATGGCTAAGCTAAGACATTTGCTCAGCTCTGGTAGCCTAGGGATGAGGGCTGAGTCTAAGCTGTCTGACGTCTGTGGTAGGTAGAGGCCACTACTCTCCAACAAGACTACAAAAAAAAAAAAAAAAAAAAAAAAAAAAAAAAGAGGGGCACGGGGGGGGCTCACTTGGTTGAGTGTCCCACTTCAGCTCAGGTCATGATCTCACAGTTCATGGGTTCGAGCCCCATGTTGGGCTCTGTGCTGGCAGCCCGGAGCCTGCAGCCTGCTTCGGATTCTATGTCTCCTTCTCTCTCCGCCCCTCCCCTGCTCATGCTCTGTCTCTCTGTCTCTCAAAAATAAATAAACATTTAAAAAAATGACTACAAAACAGAAGAGATCCTATACCAGCAGGGAAGGCTGGATATGGCCAGCTCCCAAAATGAAATCTATGAGAGCCTACCACACATGGGATTGATATGCATCCTTATAAATCCAATGGTTCCTGCAAAGAGGATGTGGACTACTCTAGCATCTATGGCGAATATCAATCACATCAATGATTAAATAAGCATTTAGTATGAATTGAGCAGTGCAATGAGTGCTATATATGTATATTATCATATTTATTTTTTTCCAACTGCCCCTGCAAGAGGTTTTATGTATTCTATCTTACAGAAGAGAAACCCGAGACTCAGAGAGGCAAGACAGCTTTTCCAGGGTTGCTCAGCTTACAGTCAGAATTGTAAGTCAGATCTAGATACCTAGGCAAAGCATCAGCTTTTTTTCTTTTAAACAGTAGAAACTACCTAATGCTACTAGCCCCTGTGACCCTGTATTTCCATAGCAAGAGGACTTTGAAGAAGGATAAGGAATGATGGTAGCCAGGTTGGAGAGGACACCATAGATAAGGAAGGATCTGAACCAAGTTGGCATCTGAAGTCATCCCTAAAAAAGAGAGGGAAACAATCGGCTACTGGCATAATTCTAATAGTGCATTAGTTCCAGTTTTTATGTTTTGTTACATGGCTCAAACAACAAACAGACAAGTGTTTGTTGAGCAGGACACTGTGATATGAGGTCCTGTGGATGATGCAAGAACAAATGAGTCAAGATGTTTCTATGTTTTCATTCAACCACCTTGAAGTCTTACTGTCTTCCTGGATGCTTGAAAAGCTACACAGCCATTTGAATTATATGGCCTCAGATATTAAGTGACAAGGGTCCCAAGGAGGCACAGTCTGAATATTCCACAGGGGAATTAACATCTGGGCTCAGCACTGAACCTTAGGTTGGAATAAATAAAATAGAGACAAGAGAGCATTCCTGGAAGGGGGAAGGACATCTGCAAAGCTAAGGAGGAGATCAGCCCCAGCTAACGTGGAGAGCTGATGTAGGTCGTGAGACAGAGAGAATCAAAAAGCAGGTTGAAACAGTTTTACCCAGGGATTTTGAACTCTAGGTTAAGGGGCTTGATATTTACATTAATAGAGATGCAAATCTGAGGGAGGTATTTGAGCGAGTTAGGCACATGTCCAGCACCCACTAGAGTTGGTGGAAACTGTCAGATACATGAAACATGTTTGCTAAGTGAATGAATAAATATTATATATGGGTTAGGCTGGCAAGGAAAGAACAAGTCAAGGACACCAGTTAGGAGCCTATCCCATTAGCAGTCTGGGCAATACAGATTGAAATAGAAAAGCCACAGAAAGCTTGGACAATGAAAAGGACATTCTAAAAGGAAAAGAAGATGATTCTAATGCCCGCATTATTTCCTGACTGGTAGTTTGCACCAAGAACAGAGGGACACAATCTTCTAATAACCTCCAAATTCAAAAATCCATAAATCTACCAGAGCAGCTAAAGACGCTATATGCTTGTCTGGAAGTAGAGATTAAGTCAGGAGAAACAACAGAAGAGTTTTTATTTTTATTTTTTTAATTTTTTTAATGGTTATTTATTTTTGAGACAGAGAGAGACAGAGCATGAACAGGGGAGGGTCAGAGAGAGAGGGAGACACAGAATCTGAAACAGGCTCCGGGCTCCGAGCTGTCAGCACAGAGCCCAATGCGGGGCTCGAACCCATGGACCGCGAGATCATAACCTGGGCCGAAGTCGGACGCTCAACCGACTGAGCCACCCAGGCGCCCACAGAAGAGTTTTTAAAACAGAAAGTAAAAATCTAAAAAACTGAGCCATGTTAAGCTTTAGAGCCAATGTTTCATCTTTTTGCTAGCTGGTTCATTGATACTCGATTTAACCTGTGGTGAATGAACAAACACAGCAAAGCAAGTCTCATTGTGTCCATTTTGCAGATGGGAAAAGTGAGGCTCAGAGAAGCCAAACATCTCACAGTGACTTGACTCTAGGTAATCTGATTCCAAGTCCTATTTGTTTTTTGTTCATTGTTGTTTTCTACCCTCCCATATGGCAGAACAAGAGATGAGGAAAACAGAAAGAGAAATATAGAGAAAAATGAAAACCTAGTAAGTCCCACTGCTAGATAGATGCCCCAAGAAATATATGATGGGGCTGCATGAATCTCTACTAAACTTTTCTCTTTGCCATAAGTATGAACACTCCCATGTTTACCTAAAAGAATTAGCCGTGAATAATAACCCATTTTCTCTCCTGACAGTGTATATTTTCTTTTTAATGCAGAGACACTGCATATATGTAATTGGTATTTTTTAACAAGCCTGTGTTAGGTCAGTAAATGCCTTGACTTCTCCATTTCCCTCCCTGCATCATCACTTACAAATTCCAGCAGATGCCAGGGAGTTCTCACCCAAGCCAATAAGCCCCAGAATTATATAAAGCTACACCCTTCTCCCCAAACAAGATCTTACCACTGTGAACAACTCACTTAGTTTCAGCCATTTGGTTTCTTGACAAGAGCCAAAAAGTGCTGAGATCCCTCCCTGGAAGGATCAGAAACCTAGAAGAGGTCATATATGGCATATTCCTTGTGCTTAACATCCTTCTTCATGACACAGGACCTACCAAGGGCATGACAGAGGTTTCATAAAAGCTTTACAGGGCACAGAGGAGTCCCAAGACTCTGAGCCACAGTCGCCTTCGTAAAGATCGGCGGTTGCACCCACCTATCTCGTAAAGCTTCAACACAGAGGTCGGCCAGATTCCTTTCCGTGTCTTGGGAAGCCTCAACAAGTTATGCTTCTTCATGATGATTCATTCAGACCCGCTGAGTTCCTCTGACAAGGGAGGAAGGATTTCGAGTCAGCCTTCAGCATAACTAGTAACTTCTTCTAAACTGTCACCTGAAGGCTGTGTTTGAGTTTTAAGTCACAACAGCTGGTGACATCCCACTAAAAACCCACACCTCTTCACCTGCACCACCTTCTGCCTTTTCTCTGGTCCCCTGCCAACACCACCGCCTAGCCTTGTTTCCTAAGAAAAATGGCTTCTTTCTGAAACCACAATCCAGTGTCACTGGGATGTATGAAAACTCCTACAGACAGGAGCTGCTCCCACCATATGGGGGCATCTAAATGGCACCCATGGGTGAAGATGGTACAAAGACATTGTTCCCCTCAGCTCTCTGGGCAACTAAAGCCCCCATGGGAGTTAGCTTCCAGCAGATTCTTCTGTTTGCCCTCTGCCCTTGCTGATGTGTGCCTAAATTATCCTTCCTTATACGTGCCAAGAAGTTTTTTTTTTTTTTTTTTTTTTAATGGAAAGCTGGTCTAGATTATTTGGGGATCGACTTGGTAAAGGCTTTTAAAGGACAACTAGGCAGAATTTATCAAATGCCTCAAAAAGTGCCCTTTAAACAGAAATGCCACTACCGATGACTTATTCTATGCTAACAATTAGATGTGAAACTGGAAAAGTATAAGGATATTCATCACAGTGTTTACAATGAGGAAACATTAGAAACAATTTATATGTCTACAAATAGGGGTTTTGTTAAGGTCATTATGGAATAATCATATTATATAATAGTCAGCAGGTATTCAAAATGGTGTAAAAATCATTTCATTGATCTGGCAGGAAATTTATAATATATTATGAAGTACAGAAAAGAAGATCAAAAAACAGTTATTAGAGTAGTATTATGTTTTTGTTCAAAAATAAAACATTACTATGGTGATATATCCACAAATGTGTATATTACTAATATAATAAAATCCCGTGGCATGAGGTATTGGGATGGCTTGGTGTATAATTGCTATCATGGTGGTAGGATTGCCTTAAAATTTGGCAGTTCTTCAATTCTTTTTTTTTTTTTAATGTTTATTTGTTTTTGAGAGAGACAGAGACGGAGCATGAGCAGGGGAGGGGCAGAGAGAGCAGGAGACATAGAATCCGAAGCAGGCTCCAGGCTCCGAGCTGTCAGCATAGAGCCCGACATGGGGCTTGAACTCATAAATCGTGAGATCATGACCTGAGCCAAAATCGGACATTTAACCAACTGAGTCACCCAGGTGTCCCAAAAACTTGGCATTTCTAAAGTTAGGCAGGGGCGCCTGGGTGATTCAGTAGGTTAAGTGTCCGACTTCAGCTCAGGTCGTGATCTTGAGGTTTGTGGGTTCAAGCCCAGTGTAGGGCTTTGTGCTGACAACTCAGAACCTGGAGCCTGTTTCTGATTCTGTGTCTCCCTCTCTGCCCCTGCCCTGGTCACACACACTCTCTCTCAAAAATAAAAATAAACATAATAATAATAATAATAATAATAATAAAGTTAGGCAAAGGTGAAGCCTTGAGAGTAAGGGAGAAGATATTTTTCGAAGCAGAAAATCCCTCCTGTGGTCAGTCCCTCAAGAGAAAGGGTGTATATCTTAGCAATTAAGCTTTAAAAAAAAGAGGGAGAGATTTTCTTCCTGGGTCTTTTATTCCCTGGTAATCTTCTCAAAAGTGTATGAGATCTGTAATTCTTAACAGTGAACTAGTCAGGGAAGGAGATGTCAAGGTCAAAGCTGAATACTGGGTCACTTTCTTTGTGCAATCCCTTAGGAAGTGATCAAATCTTTCTATATTTTGATCTGTTTGGGGGAGCTAATAATAACAATAGTCATAACTACCATTTGGGGGCCAGACACTTTGTATCCATTATCTCCAACCCCCCCCCCCCCACTGTTGCCAAGATGGACGGGATCATTTTCACATTGCAGGAAGAAATAGCTAACAATTCTGAGCATTTATGCTAAGTCAGACGCTCCCTTAAGATCTCTGCTTAGCCTCTCAACCTCAAGAACCCCACTTTAGTGTTGAGGAAGTGGGCAAGGACCTGCAAAGAAATGACCTTGACCTTCCCAAGGTCACACAGCTTGTTCATGGGGGGATGGGACTCAGATTCAGGTGGTTTGACCCTAGAGATTCTAACTACTAAGATCTACTCCCAAATGACAGAAACACGGGAAGGGGGGGGGGGGCGGAGCACCTCAGGGCCAAAGTGTTAAATCAGCAAGCATAACACTGGAGGACGGTGTGATGGTGGCAGAAGGATCAAAAGGGAAGTCGCCCTCCCCAGACGGAAAGTCAAATCTCCCAGGGACAGGCAGATGCTGACATGGCCGGCTGTGTCCTCTGACACCATGCGGCTCCCAGTCTCTTTGTCCAATGCTAACTTCAGGCAAACCACATTCCTTTTGATTGAGAGAGGCGGCATGTTTTAGTAACATCAAGAAGAAACTCAGCTCTCCCTGTGAAATGTGTCCGTTTGGTTATTTGATACGTGTTGTGGACCCAGGCATAGGTCACAGTGCTATGTCACAAGGCTAAGGTACTCCCAGCTTCATGGTAAACATATTAACAGTCTTAATTACGGACTGTGGCAGACGTGTGAACAAGGGCTCGCAGAAACAGAGAGCAGTGCTGTTGGCTCTGTCGGGGAGAGGCGGGCTATGCCAGGCAAAGCCCATGGACACCCGTGGCTTTGTCACAGGCTGCCAGGCATCACTCTGCATGCTCTCAGGCTCTCCCAGGGGGCTGCACGGAGCAGGAAGCACTTGGCCTTACTCTTGGAACAAGCAAAGGCGTTTGAAGCAAAACTCTCTAAGGGGATCCTCTGAGACCTAAGACAGGCAGTCCCAGCAGCCATCATCAGCTGTCTTTCTCTCCCGGCCTATCACAACGGTGACAATAGCTGAGGTGACTGAAGGGAATCAGATGAATCTGACCATACATACACTGAGGCTGCCTTCGGACCCAGCATAATAAAGTTCTCCCCCTCACTTTATGTTTTGCCTCTTCTAGAAGCTCTTTCAGCTGGATATATATGCCCAAACACACACACACACACACACACACACACACACACACACACGCCCCATGCACATACACTCATGCACGTGCCCAAATTCTCCTGAAGCAAATATTATTTTTAAATATTTGAGGGCAGTGACCTGCGGGTCTATTGAACTTGAATTACTGCAGCAGCAATTTCCCTTTCAAGCCAAGCTCACAATCGAGTCAATACCTACGGCCCAGATGCTGTATCACTAAGCAAGAATTTCATGTGGATTATGTCAAAGTGAGCCCAGCACGCCACTGATCCATAATCGTGCTTGCTAAGAGCATTTAGCCTTCTGGCTCCAGCCACTCTGCTGCCTGCCTCAGACTTGTGTCAGGGGCTAATGGCAGAAAAAAAGAGGCAGTGCCATTCAGCTTAATTGGGCAATCATTAGGACTTCCTCCAGTAAAGGAAGGAAGCAGGAAAGCGGCAGCTGACCCCCCCACCCCAGGCTGTTTAGGGGTCTTGTGCCCAGGGACTACCTCACACAGGATAAATTTATCTGAAGTTGCCTAACTTCCCAGGCTGATCTAATTAGTAAACACCTTCAAAGGGATCAAGCTGACTTTTGAGACAAAGTCTAGCACATACCGCAAAGGTGGGCAAATAAATATTTAAAGGGCACATCTGTGTAGGTGGAGCGGGGAGGGGAGGACAGATTAGACACAGATAACAGTTCACTCTGGAAGCTCTGTTGTGTAACTGTCCTTGTCCTTGCCCCTCCACTGGCCAAACTTGCCCCTTTCCCAGGGCTTCTGCAGGATCTGGCTCACTCGACACTCAGCCACCCAGTCTCCAGAAAGCACCCTCCTGAGACCTGATCATAGTGCTGGTCACTCACTACCATAATTGTTTTGGATGTTAGTATTGAACTCGACCCGCTTAAATGACTGCTGGAGTTAACGGTTGTTCTTATTTTTATTCCATCCAGCAATGATTGAAACAAAAGGACTGACTCTCCATGGAGGGCATTCTGGCAACACCAGCGGTTATCGGCACACCTCTGCGGAAGACCCACCCTGTGTCCAGCATTCCCTGACTCTTCGCGCTTTTGCTGTGGTTTGCACCCAATTATCACGTAGCTCCCCACCACCCAGCTCAAGAACAGCAGCTAACAAAAGCTCATGGTGCACAAAGGAACCATAATCGCTCCACTTCCCCCGTTAACACTCTGGAAGGACCTGGGACAGAAACATTATCGTAACTGGATTTAAGCCCAGGAGCCATACTTGGAATTGAAGTTCGGTTCTCTGGAGTGGATCAGATAGGTAGACCAACATAAGCTTCTTAATATGCTTCATTGCACTCGTTGGGGGGAAACTGGGGTTGGTGTTGGGAGAATACCATTCTCAGAACGAGAGCCATGTGCCACACGTTGAGTGGTGCCTGTTCATTATCTCACTTCACCTTCCTTGCAAACCTGCAAATGAGGCATTATTGTCCTCATTTCACAGAAAGTAGCTGAGGCTTCAGGACATGCATTGAGCTACACACACTCCCATCTGTTCTGTTTTGTGTTTAGCATTTATTGGTTTGGTTTTGGTTTCTCTGCTGTACCAGGTATACGTTGAGCATTCAGCAAAAATTATAAAATAGCTGACGGTAAGATCCTTGTCTATTCTCTTCCCATGGTATTCACAATGCAGAGCTGAGTGTTGGACCCATGTTCATTCATTCATTCACTCATTCATTCATCCATTCACTCAATACATATTTATCAGATGTTAGGGATACAGCTGTTGAGTGAAACCAAAAAGATACTTGTTGTCACGAAGCTTACATGTTACCTGAGAGGGACCATCAATCAATAAATAAGCATGCTGGTGAAGGAAGGAAAGAAGGGAAGAAGGAAGGAAGGAAGGAAGGAAGGAAGGAAGGAAGGAAGGAAGGAAAGGAGGGAGCAAGGGAGGAAGGAAGGAAGGAAAGAAGGGAGGGAGGGAGGGAGGGAGGGAGGAAGGAAGGAAGGAAGGAAGGAAGGAAGGAAGGAAAGAAGGGAGGGACAAAGGAAGGAAGGAAGGAAGGAAGGGAGGAAGGAAGGAAGGAAGGAAGGAAGGAAGGAAGGAAGGAAGGGAGGGACAAAGGAAGGAAGATAATTATCCAAAAGTCATGAACGTCATGCAGAGAATTGGGATTGAAAGACACAATGGAGAGAGGCAGGGTGGTGCCATGGATTGGTCACTCGGCACGTGATTCTCAAAAGAGGTGACCTGTGATTGGAATAACAAGAAGGCGGAAGCCACAGAAGACCAAGGGAAAGTGATTGTAGCCAAAGGGACTGCAAAAGCCCTCATGTGGGAATGAGGTTTAAGGGTTCACAGAACTGAGGAAAGCCAGTATGACTTGAGCAGATCAGTGAGTGAGTGAAGGGAAGTTACATGAAATGATATCGTAGAGATGGTAGGAGCCAGGTGGCATAGGGTGTTGTAAGCCTGGGTTAGACTCATTCATCAAATATTTGTTGAATGAACAAATGCACAGGCCTTGGAACACTATGGGAATGTAGCAACTGCCTTTAGGAGTTTACAGTTGCACCAAAAAGATGAAAGAAACCCACATCCATTCATTCCACAAATATTTACTGAGCATGTAGATGTACCAGGCACTACGGTAGATAGAGGGGGTGCTGGGTGAATGAGCTATGGTTCTTGCCTTCCACCAGCTCTCAGTTCTAAAGAGAGAGGCAAGACCACATTGCAGAGCAGCAAGGTCCTTAATTTGAGGAAACCCTATGTGAGCACGTGAGAAACATCTATCTCAGCCTGGAAAAATTCAAGGAGAAAGACAAGGCAGCCAAGATGAAGACTCCAGAGATGGGTTGGTCCCTGGAGGCTGGAAAGGTCAGGTGAACTTCCCAGAGAGAAAACCAGACTTAAGCTGGCACTTCAGGAATAAGTGGAACTTCAGAGGAAAGAGGGAGAGGTTCCAGGTTGAATAACAAATGTGCGCAGACTTGAATCAGAGGTCAATACCTTAGTGGGCATTCAAAGCTCCCACAGTGTTTGTCCCTCTTAACCAACACCTTCCCTGCACACACATGCTTACTCCTGCATGCTCACCCTTCCTCTGTGGCAAAAAACAACTGAAATTATCTGCTAGCCATCCTCCAAATTGCTGAGCATCTCAGTTGCTCTGAAACGAAAGTCTGATTCTCATTCTAAGAACACCATCTACAGCTTCCCAATGATTGAATATTCCATGGATAGAAAACTCCTAATTTCTCCATGTGTTCTACTTTAGGACAGTTCTCTTCTTTAGCAAAGAGATTTGTCCTTAAATAAGTCTCCTTCCTTGACACAGATACCCCTTGATCTTAATTTTAATCTCAAAAGTACTTTGGTCAATTATTACTAGATATGAATCAATATTAAAACCCCAGGAGCATATAAAAATAAACATTAACTTTTCACTCATAATATAGGGGGGAGCTGGGAAAGCTCTGTTGCTTGCTGCAGGGTGGGGGAGGGGGTTCTGCTCCACAAGCCTCTCATCCTCCTCTGGGAAATCCTGTTATTATGGTGATGGTAGAAGTTATAGGAGAATGAGTCTGCCGCAGATGCTCTGTAACTTCTGCCTACACTTCATTGGCCAGATCAAGTCACATGTCCAAGCCCAAGGTCAAAGAAAGTACTTAAGAGAAGACCATACTCTGCTTACCCTAAGGCCGTGGCAGGAATAGATGGAATGGGAGAAGTTACAGCCAATATTCAATCAACCACAGAAGTTACAAAGAATTCATCCCACTTCTCCCATTAATGTCAAGTCTCAAAATGGAGAGCTCATGTTCCCATAAACATCCTTACTTTCCAGATTAAGTTTATGTAACTTCTCTTTTTTTTTAATTTTTAGGATAAGAGCCCAAGCAGAGGGGAGGGGCAGAGAGAGAGACAGAGAGAGAGAGAGAGAGAGACAGAGAGAGACAGAGACAGAGAGAGACAGAGAGAGAGAGAATCTTAAGCAAGCTCCACACTCAGTGCAGAGTCCGATGCAGGGCTCAATCCCATAACCCTGGGATCGTGACCTGAGCCAAAATCAAGAATGGGACATTCAACCGACTGAGCCACCCAGGCGCCCAAGCTTCCTTAATTTCTTATCCAGCAGGTTTTTAGAACTATCCTCACCCTGACCTGAACACATTGTAGTTTGTTAACATTTCTAGCTAATATTTTTGGTAGATGTGGTCATGTGTCTTCCAGTGTGGATTTGCCCGTGCAGGATGGTGCATGCATCTGTTAGAATCTGATGCCTAATAAAACACTCCAAAAGTTAGCTCGTGATCCTGTGCGTCGGCAAGACAGTTATTCTGGTCTGGGCTGGGCCTGGTTGAACTCATCTGTGCTTTCTCAAGTGTCTGCAATCAGCTGGCAGATCAGCTGGAGGTTGGTAGGTCTAGGATGGCCTTGGCTATGGTACCTGGAGTCTCTCTCCCATTGTCTACCTTCCTCCAGAAGGCTAACTAGGGCCTATTTGCATGTCTGTATCAGGGTCTAAGAGTTCAAGAATGGAGGCTGCATGCTTGAGGAGTAGGTTCAAAATGGCACAGGATCACTTCTGCCGCATTCTATTGGCCAAAGCTAATCAAAGGGTCAACTCAAAAATCAAGAAGCAGGGAAATAGACACAATGGACTCTATCCTCACATGGGAAAAGCTGCAAAGGGCTTTGGCCATTTTCGCAGTCTCCGCTCACACAGGTACTCTGTACTCCATGGCCATGAATG
Source organism: Lynx canadensis (assembly GCF_007474595.2). Lineage (NCBI taxonomy): Eukaryota > Metazoa > Chordata > Mammalia > Carnivora > Felidae > Lynx > Lynx canadensis. The sequence goes on from NC_044320.2 coordinate 12,862,290, forward strand.
TGTTGCACGTAGTCAGGCTTACTTTGGGTTTTGGCCTGCGCCACACTGTTGACTTACAGAGTGAGAAGTCAGGTAACAACCTCAGACATTGATTCACGAACATTGTCAAGCAAATTCATACTGCACTTACATTTATGCTGTTGGTCTGAACCAAAGTACAATCCTTCATATTTCCTTTATCTCCATTGCTACAGCCACCTTTGATCCTTCCATTTCCCTTCTTGTAACAACTCTATCTTTTTTTTTTTTTTATTTTTTTTTTTTTCCAACGTTTATTTATTTTTGGGACAGAGAGAGACAGAGCATGAACGGGGGAGGGGCAGAGAGAGAGGGAGACACAGAATCGGAAACAGGCTCCAGGCTCTGAGCCATCAGCCCAGAGCCTGACGCGGGGCTCGAACTCCCGGACCGCGAGATCGTGACCTGGCTGAAGTCGGACGCTTAACCGACTGCGCCACCCAGGCGCCCCACAACTCTATCTTTTTAAGGAAATTTCCAAATTCTGAACAACATCTTCAGCTATTTCCTTGCCGTATCTGGTAAAAAACAGCAGGTTGTTATCAGGTTAGTTGTAACAACCATTTAAGGACAGCGATGGACACATTTGCCAACATTGCTGTATATTTCATGGCAACCATCACAGTACTGAGCAAATGGCTGCCCCTTGGTTACCATATGAAGTCACGCAAGAGTGAATCGATACTCAATACAACACAAATCCAATGAGGTAAATCAGTGGCTCTTCAGTTCTTTTCTTTTCCGTAGGGTCTTTTTTAACAAATTTTTAAAAAATGTTTTATTTATTTTTGAGAGAGACAAAGCATGGGCGGGGCAGGGGCAGAGAGAGAGGGAGACACCAAATCTGAAGCAGGCTCCAGGCTCCAAGCTGTCAGCAAGGAGCCCAACACGGAGCTCGAACCCAAGAACTGGGAGATCATGACCTGGGCAGAAGTCAGATACTTCACCAACTGAGCCACCCAGGCACCCCATAGGAGAGTCTTTTTTAAAAAAGATGAAATATCCTATGAAAATCCAACATGAAAACCAGATAAACATGGGACTCCTTTCATCAGAAGAGGGGACATTCCCGAAGTTCTCCCTACTCAGCTTCTCCATTCCAATTTCCCCTAAGGTATCTGAAGCTTCCATGGATGTCGTGGAACAAAATCTGAAAATCACTTAATGAAACCAATGCTTTTCAAACTTGGACAAAGATGGCCATCAGTAAGAAATGCATTTTACGTGGTGACCCAGAACCCACACGCACAGAGGTAATGGAGGCAACTTTCTCGATACCATCTCACCCTGAGTGCAACATACTCTATATTTTCTATTCTACTCATTTCACTTCTGGAATACTGATCACATGCTAGTAAGTTGTTTTTACAACCCACTGAACAGGTCATGTCCCATTGTTATAAAACTACTGGACGATTTGACGCCTGAAGACTGAAGACGCCTTGCAGTGTTGAAACTCTACTGGCCTATTGTTCAATAGCTTCCATACCTTCAATGTCCACTGTTGTTCTTGGGGACAAGGAGAAACTGGTGATGGATACCACCAAAAAGAAGCAGAAGTAAAATTACAGATAACGTTCCCAAGAGTAATAGAGACCATGTGCCCTTGTTAACCCTGATAAAATTAGTAGATTATCTTGTGAGAAGAGTTTACTCTAGAGCCAGAGTACCTCACCTCAGTAACAACCTCCTCTGTTGCGTGGGTCTAATAATTAGCATCTACCCTGTAGGGTTGTTAATGGCACCAAACAGGATCATGTATAATGGACTTAGCAGAGCCAGGAACACAGTAAGTGTTCAGAGTCCCCTAGCACTAATGAGGGAGTAGATGGAGCAGGTGGCTTTTCTCCCCCCAAAGAAGTGGGCTCAACAGTCAAGACAAAAGATGAATCGATCTCTCTCCCAGGTCCCCTCCCATTTTAACAGTCAGGGGAACAGGACTTCAAATTCTTGTTCTGTCACTTAACAGCTGAGGTCTTAACAATGGTCTTGGATGACTTATTTTCTGAACCTCAAGATCTTCTGCTGTGAAATGAGACTGACAAAACCTCTTGGAGAGAGTTGCTGTAAGGATAGTTGAAATAATGAATGTAAAACACCTGGCCCGGTACCTGCTATGCATTAATTCCTCTACAAAAGGAAAGAGACAGAGACAGGAATGGAGAGAGAAACAACTTCAGAACATCTGTCCAAAGAAAGAAAAAGTGCTCTAAAATGCAATTGTTTGCATTTTGAAAATGATTGAAGACCATTCAAGTTGCGTAAGCAACAGCCAACCAGAGCCACATTCCACTGGTTATCTTAGCTACGATTTAGTGCTCCTCCTAGATGCAGAGCCCCACTGAGAAGTTCCAGCAACCTGAAGTCATGATATAAGGCAAGTCCCTCTCATCAGAGAACCTATCATCAATCCATATCTCGACTCTGCTCCCCTTTTCATTGAGCACTTACTATGCAGCAGGGGTTTTAGACTGTCAGCTGTCTTACACACATCATTTTGCCTAATTCTCAGAGGAACCTGATCACATAGCCTTCATTATTTCCACTTCACGGTTGAGAATCCTGATGCCACGTAACTAGTAAGAGGCAGAGAAAGAATGTGAACCCAGATCTCGCTGAGTATTAAAGCCTTAGTACTCTGCATCTCCCCAATTCTATACCCACAGATTAATAGATGTAGGCATAAAGACCGCCAGATGTAACATAGAATACCAACCACAGAGTATCTCTGTGTACACATCCCAATAGTAAAGGAGAGCGGTTAAGAGCACAGTCCTGGCCTCAAAATTCGTGTTCTATGATGGAATGACTCAAAAGTTCAAGAGAGAGAATCAGATGGATACATGACATAATATAAATTTTCTGTGAATGCACACAGACACAACACGCAAGCACACACACACACACACACACACACACACACACCATCGACTCAGTGCTGAAAGATACCTTAGAGAACATTTAATTCAGCTCCCTTCTTTGCAGATGAGAAAGCCAAACGGGGTGGAGGTGGATGCACCAGGGGTTTCATGCCTGGGGTCCCACGGGGAAGGGGAGACAGTCTCCATTAGAACCAAGGACCTCAGACACCCAGTCCTATGCTCTTTCCACCTCACCCCAGCTCTCTATAAATGTTCCCAAGTTTTCAAGCGGTTACTCCCCAAATCGAAGGAAATGGCTGTCTCAGATAAGGCAGATTCTTACAGAGGAAGAATGTCCACCTCACTCTGAGATTTTCCCCTATCTGCTCATTCGCAGAGGTCACAAGAAGGGCAGGAGAATGCTCCCATGACGTGACTCCTGGGTCTTCATTCCTAAGAATTCAGGAAGGTTTAAATAAATCAGACTGCAGGCAAGAATTCAGACAGGCTCCCCCACATGTTCTGTGTTTTTTTCCCTAGTGGATCCCATCAGCTGTCCTGTTGCTAAGAGACCAGAGTGGGTGGGAAAGGCCAATAGTCCTATTTTTCAAACTTATCTGCAAAACTGGTTGTGCCTTTGCTCCCTCCAGGGGTTCAGCTTTCTCAAGAACAGGATATTACAACCAGGCAGATGGAGAGAGTGAGAGTACATTTTTTCGAGAAATGGACTGAGCTTTTCCTGGACATTCAGTGTCATCCAGCAGAGTCCTGGGAGCTGTCCATTATGAGTCTGATGCAATGTTTGGGAAAGAGCCTCAGCGTACACATGACTCAACGAAATATTATGATTTGTAGTCCTATCTGTTGGGAAGTTGCACTTATCAGCACCAACAAGTGCTGAGGGTCAGTAGGAGTGCTGGGCTGAGTTTGTCATTGGAGAATTAAAAAAGAATAAAAAAAAAAACAAAAAAACAGGCAGGGGTTGTGGGGAGGTGAGGATTTGAATCACTCCGGGACTTTCCTTTTCGGTTGCATTCCAATCGGACAGACCTAAACCTGGCAGAGTCATTCCATTGCTCAATGTCAAAAACATTCGCCTGGAATGCAGGACATGTGAACTTGGACACCCCCTGCAGCTTCCCTGTGTGGCCCAGCATGCTGCATCTACTCGAAACATATCCGTCATGGGAGCAGAGGCAGAGCCCAGGCTGGGGTTAGCAGGGAGGTGGCCCAATTTCACATAAAGGAAGGTGGGGATAAAAACAGGTGAGCTCTGGACAGCATTCCTCCCTCAAGGTCTTTGTACTGGCTCACAATATACTCTGATGAGCCAAGCAGAGATGGAAAATGAGCCCTTGGGAAAAGGCTGGTGTTTTTTTTTTTTTTTTTTTTTTTGCCTGTAGAAGAAAGCAAGAATGTGAATTAACTTCCTCCTTTTCTGGGTTTGTACTTGGCAGTTTATGGTGGGGGGGGGGAACCTGCTATAATCACGGTATTTCCAAAGAACTCTAAGAGACATATACATGGACATCTGATTCCCTATTCTGTCCCCTGCCCAGAGACTCCTCCCACTTGACTTACTCAAGGTAGCAATCCTTGCCACTCTAGTATAAATGAAGACATAACCCAGCATACCCAGAAAGCCCACTTAGACCTCACAGCATGCTCCAAAGCTCAGTGTCCCAGCCAGCAAAGAACTAACGGTTGGTGCAGCATTCTGAGTTACCATATACAAATCACGTCACTCCCTCTCTACCTCCAAATTCAGGAGAGAAAAAAGAAAGGCATCACAGGGGATGTGCCGTCAACAGTGGAGAATAATGGAGTTGAGTGCCAAACACTGTGTGTGAGGATCAGGGATACACAGGTTCTAGAAAATAAAAACACCTAAACTAAACCAAACATTTACTGTAAACTAGAAATTTGGTGGCTTTTTCCTATTTAATTCTCACCAAAAAAAAACACAACAAAGTATCTGCAATCCCTTTTCAGATTTACTGCTCTGTAGGATACACTGGTCAAAATAGTCTTGAAAGTCCCTCCTGCACCAAAGGGGAAAACTTGCTGCTGAAAGCGATGATTACTCAGGCCAGCTGTCACAGATGATGCAATCTCTCACATAGGACAGCAATTAGCTGAAATAATCCCAAACCACCATTGCCCTTAATTCCTGATTGCCCGTCTGGGTTTGCAGTTTTGTCGACCAAGAAGACACTTGAAGTGACAAGTGAAAGGGCTATTCAAAGAAGATTCTAGAATGAGGGCAAGTGTGTCTTTTTGGAAGACTGACAGGTGGGTGAGAGACCACTCAGCCGAAGTGAGTGAGACTAAAGGTAGGGTGTTCAGAATTCAGCTTATTGCCTTTTAATCTCTGGAGCTAGGGAGGAGGACGTGAAGGTGGGAGGAGGTTAAGGGCGAGACACTGACGTCAGGGCAGATCTCACTGCTGTTCTGATTGCGGGCTGACTGTGACACAGGCGTCTTATTTATGGAGGCATCAGAATGTAATAGTTTGGACATCGACCACCTTGTTCTTCTCCAGCAGTCTGATAAAACTTCTTGTCTCCTCATGGCACAAAAGGGCTGACAGCTTTCAAGTGGTGGCATTCAAAGCCACGATTATGACTTCTATAAAGGCATTCATAAGCTATCCATCACAAGACAGGGTGTGGTCACACTGACATATTGTCAATAGATAAAACAATGAGTCACGTTCATATCTAGATTAGTATTCCGAGAAGACAGTGAAAGAAGTGTGTCAAATTCTCCCTTGCACTGTCCAGAGCTTAAAGAATAATGCCAGCCTCACCGTAGATGCCCCTGAAGTAGAAAGATGCTTTGTCATGGGTTGAAGATAGTAACGATCACTTCCAAGTTAAACTTTAACACTGTTTACTGGGCCTTTAGGAAAACTGCCAAAAGAAAATTGTCAGCATTACATCCCTAGCATGCAGCACAGTGCATAGCAAATAGTAGCTGTTGAGTAAATCGTTGCTGAGTCAATCAGCGCTCAAAGCAACTCAAGTTTGACAGAGTGAAAAGAGATCCTTCTCTAATGATGTTTGGGATTTTTGTCTATGGAAGACAACTTGTACTGGTCAGTTCATCTGGGCCATGACTTTCACCCCCAACAAACTTGCCCCCTGGTCCCATATCACCCATGTTGGTCAACACTGCTTCCCCTCTATGAAATGCCCTTCTACCACATTTGCCTGGTACATTCTATTCCTCACTTGAAAATCTCTTCAAATACCTACCGTGCTGAAAGCCTGGCCCTGCCGCAGGTCTACAGACAACTGGTCACTTCCTCTTTTGTGCCCACACAACGTACAGTACATAGCACAGAGCCTAGCAAGTAGTATCACCTGAAGACATTTTGACTGATGAGCAAATGAATACATTTAAGGTCATCAGAATACAGACAGTGGGAGCAAATCAGTGTAGCAGTAGCAGCGAGGTGCCCGCCAAGTCTAAGGCTTGGTGCCCTGCCTTTAGTGACAATCACATTGCACAGCAAATGGCTTGGGAGAGTGGGGCTGGGGAAGAAGCTATAAAACGGGAATCCATGTAACCTTTGTTGTACTCCAACATTCCCAAGAGTGTTTCGACGGACCCCAATTAAGAACAGTGTATAAAACTGAGCAGCCATGAAGAGCATGGGTACCAATGTTACCCCCTAAATAGAAGCCATTGCCCCGTGTGGGGTCCAGTACCATCTCTGAAGGACTTTCATCTCCTCTCAAAAGAAAACAAGAAAAGCGGAAGCAGCTGTCCTTCCTCCTCTGGGGATGGCATATGTGCTAAAATAATGTTGGTCATCTCCACAAGTACCTTTGACTCATGCAATTGGTCATCCAGACACATATTTCCGCCTAGGCCTGTCCTGTTTCCTCTTGGAAGAGGAAGGATCATTCTGGCCAAAGGGACCGAGTCCTTCAGGAGATGGTTGGTCCTCCAAAGCAGCAGCCCAAGATCTGCAGCTAGAAGCTTGGGCCATGTGGAACTATAGAAGGGTCAAGAGGCTCCCCAGCCATTTCCAAACCAATTTAGCATCTAGGCTCCTCAACATCCACTCTGGGCAGCAAAGCTAGAGGGAAACAACAAACATGGAGGAGCCCATCCTTCTGTCCTCCTGAGCCAACCTTTTATTTTCCTCATGAAAGCTTCATGAACATTCAAGTCACAGAACATTCGTAGCATTGGCGAGGAAGTCTGTGTTTGAGTATGTTTCAGATCTCTAGTGAAAAAAAAATAAAATAAAAACATCTAGAAAGGTGCACACATACTTTTCACAGTGGTCATCTCTGGAGACGTGAACGGGATTGCACGGCAATTAAAAGGAATGTTTACTATGTTCTTTATATGCTTCTGAATAGTTTGATTCTTTTTTTTTTTTCACCACAAACACACATTGATTATAAAATTTGAAAGATAAAATAATTGTGTCAAAATGAGGATAAAGGGTGTGTTTGGACCACTCTGGCCTCAAGAGCTCTCTTTCTTCCTCAGCAGCACTAAGAACCTGTGCTGTGTGATTTCCCCACTCCAATCATGGAGCCTCTGGGGACTCAGATTCTCCTATCCTTCCACATTTACTGATGAGTCAGTGGGGAACGGAAGGTTTCCAGAGAAGAGGTACCACCACTAAAATTGGTCGCAGAACCAGTGGAGCCTTTCACTTGCATGATCTCACATTGATCCTCTTGCAACGTCCACAAAATAAGCACCACTGGCTACATTTTGAGGATGAGAAAATGAAGTTCAGAGGGCTTAATCACGTGCTCAGGGCCACACAGCCCATGAGTGACAAAGCAGGAGTCACAACTCAAATCTGCCAGGCACCCAAGCTCCTGCTTTTAAAGGTGTGTCGCACACTCAGTTCCAATGACCACTGTGTCCGGGGAGCTCTGCCAATGACACCTCCCTAGACTCGTCCTGGCCTCTCCACTTACACTCTCACATCAGGAGAGGTTGCTCTTTCCGGCTGAGTTGAAAAGGAAAATGCAAAGCTCATGCATTTTACTCCCCCTTGGGCTCTCCAGTGTGTGTAGGTGTGATCAGCAACTTCTCACTACCAAATTACAAGGCTTATTCTTGGACTTCCTCATAGTTAATGGTTTGATTTGAATGCTCAGGCTTCTCATCCACCTGTCAGCTCCATAATAAGTTCACTCAAGTCCAAAAACAAAAAAGAGAGAGAGCAATAAAGCACAAGTAGAGGATGGAGACACGACCAGTATGAAAATGTCTGGGGATTTTAGTCAGAGTGGGTCCAGAATGAGTCAGCAGGGAGATGTGGATGGCAAGACAGATTTGAACTTCAGCACCCTTGAAGGGGTTCAGGTGCTGAGAATGGGGAAAGTCATCGCCCCCTTTCATGTAGGACTGAAGACAGGTTCCTAGTTTCCCTGGACATAGTTCCCTCATTTGTAGAGCGGAGATCATGATAGAGAATATGCAAGTCAATTGCTTAGCAGAGCGCTGGCGCCCATTAAACATTCCAAAAACAAAACCAGTCTTATCATGTCCTCAGCAATAATAAGACGAGGCACTGTTAGTCTCCTTACTTTACAAATTATGAAACCAAGGTGACAAAGCTCTCGAGTGGCAGAAAATAGACCAACGCCAGGTTGGCCTGATTCTGAAGTCCATTTTCATAACCACTAAGCTATACTTCCTCCCTCAATAGAAAATTTAGAACAAGAAGAAAATCCCCCATAACCTCATGACCCAGAGTTAAGCACTTTTACCCTTTTAAATACTTTCAGATTTTCTTTCATACAGAGATGAATACTGTTGTTCAAAATTGGGGATCGTGCATTGCATTCTACATTTACTTTTTACATTTGTCCAGACACCGTAACCACTTTCCTGCATCAATAAATGTTTGTTCCTCTAGCTGTTCTTTGTGGCCACTTAGTGTTTGTTCATATGGACTACGGACATGCTGTATCCCTACCATTTAATCCCCTATCATTGAATATTTAAGTGGTTATAGATGTTTTTAACTTTTTTTATTATTGAGGAAGAGTTGACATACAATGTTATATTAGTTTCAGGTGTGCAACGCAGCGATGGGGCAACTCTGTATATTATGCGGTCCTCTCATTGTCACCCTATGATGTTATTACAGTATTACTGACTATACTCTGTATGCTATACTTTTCATGACTTATTTATTTTGTAACTGGAAGTTTGAACCTCTTAATCCTCTTCTCCAAATTTCTCACAAATGCAATCAATGCTGTCGGAAGTATCCTCACTGCAGTGTCTTTGTCTCAGCCTTTACCTAAGGAGGTGCAGAAGCAGTGGGGCTTGTTCTAGACTAGCAGTTGGGTGAATAATGAGACTTCAAGCCTTCTTCCATGAGAAAGGTGTGGAGGGACTGACTGAAATTGTCCTCCCCAGAGAAGTGAGGCTCTAGAAGCAGGAATAGGGACAGAACAGACGCCCTCAGTGGTGGGGAGAAGCCTGTAGCATAGGAACAGAACTGCCTCCAACGGTCCTGAGCTGGTATGACCGAAGGACGGCAGACTTCTGCCGAATGCGCAAAAGTACTTTCCCACGGACTCCACTGTCAAAGGATGTGTTAATTAACCTGCCTCAAGAAATGGTTAAGTTCCCCACCAGGTAGGAAGCTCAACGTGGGAGCCTACTGAAAAGCAAGCACTTTACAAACATCACCTCGTTTAATTCACAGAACACTACTAAGGGATAGGGTCCAAGGAGATACACTAACTTACCTCAGTTCACACAGCTGGTAAGTTCTGGAAATTGAGACCCAGGTCTTTCGGATAACAAAACACTTACATCCAGGTATAGTGATGAAAAGCATGAGTTTAGAGGAAACCAGACTTGGGCTCAAGAATATTCTTTCACTTGCTGGCTGTGTGACCTTGGGCTAGTGACTCAACCACTCTGAACCACAGGCAGGATAAAAACTGCATCCACTTCTGAGCATGCTCATGAACATCAAAGGAACCAACTCCTGTAAAATGCTCAGCACAGAGCCCAGCACAGATTATGCTCAATAAATGTTGAGCACCTGCTGAAAGAAAGGTCTAGAAGAAACACATCAAAGTTTTCAGACTTTGCTTCAGAACATATTAGTTCTTCTCTAAAATGAGCCCACCGAAGTTTACCCAAGACCTTTGGGCACCCCAGCTCCCAGACACAAAGTGTGGAACACTGACTGACTCACACATTCCATCCACCCATTCATTCATTGCTGGGCCCTAGACTAGGTGCCATGGCTATGATTGAGCAAGAACATGGTGGTGGCTGGCCTAACGGAGCTTCCAGATTCTGGCAGGAGACAGATCCTAATACATGATGATAATTAAGGGTGAAAAGTCCGTAACAGAGGAGAAAAGCAAGATGTGATGGGAGCACCTTACAGGGGAGTCAGGGTAAGCTTCATAAACTGGTGGCATCTACAGAAAGCTGAGCCCTACAGAAAGAGGAGGTGGTAACAGAGAACAAGGTCCTGGGTGAGCAGAATTACTTAGGAGTTAAGAAGGAGGGGGTGAGAGGTCATGGTGAGTCCAGAAAATTCAGCAGGAGCCCTGGTAGAACAATGGGACTTTACCTTGAGGGCTATGTGGACCCATAGTGCAGGGTTTAAGCCAACAAGTAATATGAAGAGATTGGCATTCAGAGAGGTCACTGGGCACATGAGTGGACTAAGGGGGAGCAAGCCTGGAGGCAGAGGCCTCCGGGACATGGTGGTAGCCCCAACAAGAGAATGGCAATGGGACACAGAGAGTGGACAGAGCCACAAAAATCAGGAGCCACACCTGCCAAGTCCACCCACACTGGAAGCAGCCCCAGGACACCCGGATGAATTGGGTTCTCTTTCCAGATACTGGGTGGAGCTTGGCATGGTAGCTGCCCCTAAGATATTAAAAAGCCAAGCCAAGGGGTGCCTGCATGGTTTAGTCGTTAAGTGTCAAATGCTTGATCTCAGCTCAGGTCTTGATATCTTGGCCATGAGTTGGAGCCCCCCTGCACTGGGCATGAGGCCCACTGAAAGAAAGAAAGAAGAAAGAAAGAAAGAAAGAAAGAAAGAAAGAAAGAAAGAAAGAAAGAAAGAAAGAAGAGAGAAAATTGAAAAGCCAAGCCAAGAAAGATTCTGGTGTCAGAACCCTGTATCCTTCTTCTTTGATTCCACAAGCTCAAATCATAGCAATTCAGAAGACTCTCTTGGTAAGCAGAGCAGAATTTTTCTAATTTCTGGCCCCAAAGGTATCCCTCTGCAGAGCTTCAGCCTTAAGCCAGTGCAGGGAATGAAGAGGGAGGGAGAGCTGGGAGGACCAGGAAAACCAGTTCTTAATAATAATGGGTCGGCTCCTCATAATAATAGCTTCTGGTTTACAGAGCACTTTCACAGACATTATCTCATTTGATTCTCACAGTGAATGCGGAGTGGAGGGAGGAGGGACACGAGGCAATTAGCATCAGTCCCACCCTTTCAAATATGGATGCTTGTGGCTCAAAGAAGTGAAGTGATTTGCCCAAGATTACAAAACCCATGAGTGGTTTTATGACTCTCACTTCAGTGCCTCAGCTCCCTCCCTTAGAGCTAATTTTTTGGGAGTGAGAATGGTTCTTTTTGCCTAGGAAGAAGGATGGCATATGTATGCCATTAACTCTTAACAACAGGAAGTTCAAGTCTAACAGAGAATCGCTGGGCTGATGAGGTCCCAAACAGGACACCTTCGAGTGCTGTGGGCACAGGGTATGGGCAAAAGGAGAACAGACTCTAAGTGTTGCTGGGAGTGAGCTGGATGTACAAGAGGCAGGAAAATGCTAGTGCATGGTTGTGCCCAAGGGGACTGCTAGAATGAGGACCTGGGGGGGAAAGAAGGGAGAGTAGGAACTCTGCACGAGAGTCAAGGGCTGCTAGATGGATGAGTCCTTCAGCAGAGGCCAACAGCCCATCTAGATGTCAGGAAACGAGCAAATTCCACAAACAGCCTCATCAACTCTGAGTAGGGCATTCGGGTAAAAGGTCCTTGCTGTGGTGCCTGTTCATGTCAGCACAGAGTTGATAGGAAGAAAGACCCGAGTCTCTGTGTCAGGACAGACAACTCAGTGAAATCCACCAAGCAGAAACCAGCTCTTGTGGCCTTGTGGTATGGGGTCTGGCAGCTGACCAGGAAGCTGTGAATGGTTCCTGTTTCCAGAGCAGTTGAGCTGAGTCCCTCCCACCCCGGAGAACCACAGAAAGGAATTTTGCAGGGATGGTCCATACCTGGCAACCAGGAAGGAAAGAGGGAATGATTTCCCAGGATCCTGTTGGAGACCCACATCAAAATGACTCTGTCATCTCTATCCTGAAGTGGGGAGAATCAGAGCATACGAGCCTCAAACCACAGGCACGGTTGGTACTTCCTGCATACCCGCTGTACCCCAAATCCTATGCAGAGCCCTTTATGCTTGACCCCATTCAGTCCTTACAACAGCCTCGCATTATGTTGAGGAAACGGAAGCCCAGAGTGTATAAGCACTCTATCCAAGTTCACCTAGCAAATGAACTGCAGAACAGATTTGTCAAGAAGTCTGGAAGCTCAGACCTCATGTTCTTTCCACTCCCCACAAAGCTTGTGAGTTTGAGTGCTTGAAATAGCGTGGCAGGGGTATGAGAGGAAGGGGGCATGGAAGCAGGATGGAAATTGTGTCTTAAGCCACCACCCTGACTCACTCCCTTAATAAGCATCTAATGACAGCTGAAGTGTCTGCCTTGGGGGGAGTGGGGGTTTCTAGAATAGTACTTTGGAGAAAAATCCCGACTGGCAGTGACTGAGGCATGAATCAGCACAGCAAGTTCCAGGTCAAAGAGGAAGCCTTAAGGAGCAGCATCCCCAAATACAAAAGGAATAGTTCAGTGTCATCTGAGAAATCTGGGACCCGCAGGGGCTACATCGTGGCTTTCTGCTTCCAACTTCAGCCTTGTATCAAACTGCTCCCTAAACTGGAAACTACTGCAGCCTGGCCTTCTTCTAGGTCACTGACGTGAGGATCCCCATCTTGCCTCAGGTCTTTGTTCCTCGAGTAGTCTCCATTGGGAACATCCTTGCTCTCTTCTCTGCCCCTCTAACTCTGAGCAGTACTTCAAAGCCAAACCCAAATTCCTATCCTTCCATGAGATCTGTCTGACCTAGTCTGTTCACTCATGAATTCATTGAATCATCCACTAGACAATATTTGTTAAGCACCCCAATTCCTGAGCACCATGGAAGATATTGGGACGCATTGACAGAAGACCGTCCCTACCCTCATTGCTTCATCGGGAAAGGAAATACGTGGGAACAGAGTGTAATAAGAATAACAATACGACCTTGGGGGATGCTTCAATGTTAACAGAAATGCTTAACTTTTCTGGGCTACGGATGGGTCGGGGAGGCTTCCAAATGAGGCAGCATCCTGGACGTGTTTTGAATGGTGGGTGAGATGACCAAAAAGCAGGGTACTCGGAATCAAGAGATCTGGGCTCCAGTCCACCCTCTGCCTCTATCCTGACCTTGAAGGAGGCATCTCTCCTCTTTGGACCTCATTAAGGGGGCTGGACTGGCACGGCAGCCAACACCTGTCCTGCCTGAGCTCTGGTCTTCATATTGCCTGGCCACCAAATTATTGCTCATCCTGCCTTTTGTATTGCCAAACCTCTATTTCCTTATATGTAAAAATGGAGATGCTAATAACCAAACCTTGGGACTCCGGAAGATGCAACAAGACAATGGCAAAGTGCTTTGGAAATGCTCATATACAGAGCGCTGAGAAGGGACTGTGTGGTTGTGGGTCAGTTCTCCACTGACGATGCTTCCCTCTGCCTTCCTCCGGGCATCCAGCACAAGGATGGACACACCACAAGAGCATCATAATACATGCTGAATTGAGCTTTATTTTACACGCACATGCACACACATTCACACACACCAGCACGCACACACTTGTCCTCCCTACATCTCAGAATATTTTCCCCCTTCATCCCCATCAAAGCCCTGGCCTCCTCTGTCCAAACCCTACTCTACCAAGTGCCCAGCAGCCTCCCTCCCAGGGCACCAACTCATCTCTTCCTTCTCTGCTCCTCACCATGACTCAGCGACCCACCTGCCATCTGTGAGCGCCATTCCCGGGTCCTACCTTCTGAGTGTCATCCTAGACCTCCCATTCTTGTTGGAGCAGGTGGTTGGTGAAGTTGCCGTGGGAGGCATGACCACTTACTGAATGCCTGCTCGGTGGCCAGGCTCTGTGACACCTCCCATTGATCCTCCCAATACCTCTGTGTGATGACAGTTATGATTCCCACTGTTCTGATAGTAATTGCCATCATGAAATGAACACCTGTCATGTGCCAGGCACTATACCTAGTGTCTCACAAGTATAAATCCATCTAACTGTATACTTTAAATATAATAAGCTCATTATATGACAGTTATGCATAAATAAAGCTGGTTGTTGGGTGTTTTTTTAATTTAAAGAAGACGTCGGAATTGGGGGTCTAGGGATGTACGTGTCAATGATATGGGAAGTTTCTCAGTCTTGTGTAAAGGGAGCTCTGAGAGCACACATTCGCCCTGTAACAGTAATCCCAGGAAGTCGCGTTTAGGCACCTGCTGGGACCTCCACAGAGGCAGTTGAAGTAGAAGAAAAAATACTGGCCAAGGAAGAAAAGGACCTGATTTTTAACTGAGGCCCTGCTTTTACACACTCTGTGTCTTCGCATGGAAACACCCCCCTGTGTTGATTGGACAGGAGCTGAGCTCCCATTGTAGGAGGCAGCAGGACATAACAAAATGGCATGAGTTTGCAACCCAGACATACCTGGATTGGTTTTCCCACCTTGTCGTTGAGGAATGCACTAAGCCCAAGCGTACAGTGATGCATTTTAACACCCTGAAGCCCCTCTTCCAAGTGAGCTGTATCCAGATCAAGAATCAGAGCACTGTCAGGACCCCATAAGCCTCCTCCTGCACCCTTCCAATCGCTATGTCCACCAAATAAACCTTGATTTGGCTCGACTTCCTTCACTCATTAGCTGTGTGACTTTCAGCAGATTTTCTGGTCTATAAAGTGGAGCTAATAATGCTAATTTAACAAGTTTTATTTCTTAAAGAAGAAAATGAAATAACATGTTTAAAACACCCAGCACAAGGCCTGACATGTTAGAGATGTTTCATACATGGGAGTTCCCTTCCCAAGAAGAAGCTTGGAAGGGCCAGACCCCGAGGGGCAGGGGGCACAGAGTCAGGGACGCAGCACTGGCACACCCCTGGGAGAGTCACTTAGCCTTCTTGGGCCTCTGTCTCCTGTCCTGTAAAGCGAAAGCCCTGTAAATGCTAGACGTAACATCACGCCTCTCCAAGGACCTTGCCCGGGCTATGAGGATGAATAAGACGTAGCTTTTGCTCCTTAAGAGCTGAGAATCCAGAACTCTCCAGTTCCCATCAGGTGTGAGTGGGAACCCTGGCCTCTGTGCAACGGTGTAAATACATGTGATGCACAAATGGGAGACCAGTGCCACCCTTGCCGGACTGCTCATCATGAGCACCAGAAGGCTTTTAAAGCAAAAGTGTTCCCTCTTCCCCTCCCAAATCAGGATCACTAAGGGTTAGGCCCCATAGATGTGTCTGTGTTGCTAAGGCCCCCAAGTGATCTCAGTGCGCATGGTCTGCAGAGACCAAGTGGGAGCTGCTGGTGAAGGAGTCGGACCAAAGTTGTGTTGAGCCAGGACACGTTGCGCGTTAGCCATTACTTGATAGAGTGAATCTCCAAGACCAGTTTGCTACTTCCTCGTTTGCCTCTTCCCCCTCAGATGTGCCCCAAACATGCTCTTGTTCATTGAGAACACCCAGTTATTTGAGCTCCAATCAAGCAACCCATTTCTTCTTTCAAACCAGAGTGTGAGTTCTTAATTCCCACTGTGCCCGGGCTATTGGGAATGACTTATCTGTTTTTGAGCAGCACCTGATGAGGAAGTGACAAGCCAGGCTTAGTGCCTCCTCTAAACAAATAGCCTCCCAGCACCGAGAGCAAACTACATTGCCAAGCGCAAGCTACTCACACAGACGAGTCCCTACACCCCTTGTCATAAACGCTAACGGTAAGGAACACCCATCACTGAGGATATCCATAATAGCCTTCCCAAAGAATGGACTTCATCCAATTGCCAGCCCTGATGTGTATCAAAGAAGGGATAATTATTAATAACACTAATAATCGTGATAACAGTAGCCAGCATTTACAAGGCACTGACCATATGCCTAGATACTCCTGGGCACTTGGCAGATGTTGCTTTATTTAATCCCCATCACAAATGGAGTTATTGGTCCCAATTCTTCATCCCTCTTTTTGGCCTCATCCATGCCCTCTGCCATGAGACTACAGTTCTTTTCCCTAGAGACAGAGTGTGTGTTCCCCACCCCACGTTCCTCTGACAAGCCTAGACTCAATCAGTGAAGCTGCCGATATCAGAGCAGCAAAACACGGTTGTGATTTGAAGTCACTGAGTATTAGGATGATTTGTTACACAGCAACAACTGACCAAACCAGTCTCCTAGAGCAGACGTTGGCAAACAAATAAAATAAGTTTTACTGGAACTCAACAACACCCACTCATTTCTGTGTCGTCTCTGGCGGCTTGCAGACTACCCAGCAGAGGCGGGTGTTTGCAACAAGGACCATCTGATCTGCAAAGCCTAAAATATTTACTATCTGCCTTTAGAGAAAGTGTTTGCTCATCTCTGCCCTAGAACTGGGTTTCACAGACTTTAGCGGGCATCAGAAACACCTGGAGGGCTCAGAATTCTGATTGTGGAGGTCCAGAGTGGGGTTCAAGGATCTGCTTTGGTCTCCCGACCCTCCCCACTCATCAGGCTCTCCGCTCGCCCCAGACAGGCACCCCGCTCCTTCGTCAGGGCATTTGAACTTGCTGCCTCTTGGCCAAGACCATCCAAGCCCCAGCTATCTGCCCGGCCTTCTGCTTTGCTTTGTTCAGACCTCTGCTCACTATGTCACTGAGCCCAGTCTTCTCTGACCTTCTTTGCTAAAAACAGGTGTCCTCGGCCTCTTTAGTCTTTATCCCTTTACTAGGCACCCCTTCTTTGTATAGCACCCATTATACATGTGCACGCATCTTCCCAATTGCCTGTCTCACTACACTGTAAACTCCTTGAGGGCAAGGGATTCTGCTTCAATCCGTGCTGCCTCCTCAGCGCTTAGGACAGAACCTGTCACCTGGCAGGGGCACCAGCAGTTGTTTTGAATGAGTGAGTAAATAGCAGCTGTTATTAAAGTTCCAGTTGACAAATATCTTTTCTTATTCCCTGCTCCCGCTTCCCTTTAAAAGGACTCAGCGAAGAGCCCAGAAGAGGCAAAGGAAGCTCTGTCCGCTGGCCGCGCCCTCCGGCCGGACCGCCCAGGCTCCAGCCGTCTGCAGACCCCCAGGCCCGGGGCAGCCCCAACGGGGACTCAGAAGGAGTCCTTGGGGACACAGGCTTCAGGCCTTGCACCACCGGGACACATGTGACTTTCTCCCGGTTGGATTGCTTCTTCGCATCTGCCCCTGTGTACTTTGGCTTCGGAAGCCTCTGTTTACAAATCTGGGTCGAGGAAGGACAGGAATTCCAACAACATGCGATTCACAGAAGCCAGCCGGTGCCTCCTGTTCTGGCTTTTCCTTGGAAGAAGGCAGCGCGGAGAAAACACAATCATCGCTTGGACTTTGAAGCCACACAGACCCAGTTTGTGTCCAGCTGGGACTCTGGGCAAATCATATAACCTCTGCGAGCCTCCATTATCTCATTTTAAAGGAAGATGATAATATATGTTTGTTATTAGAATTGGAACCAATAGGCAAAGTCCCCTAAAAACTTGATAGTATTATTTATATTTCTGGGTGATCCTCCAATATGTCCATTCCAGGCAGAGTCCTGGACCCGTCCTCGGTACCATTCTCTCCCTGAGATAGGTGACCATCATTTTTACGTTCTGTCTCTTCACATACCACGGGACCACCTACTTCTCCCTCTCCCTGGGAGGGTCTCCACAGGAGAACTATTACCAGCATAGACTTGGGCGTTGTCAGCCTGGGATTTTAACCAGGTCCCCATCCCTTCTCGCTCAGTGATCTTGAGCAAGTTACTTCTCTCCGTGTGACTCAGTTTCCCACTCTGCATAATGGGGACCACAGCAGTAGCTGTGGCCCAAACAATGCCAGCTGACTACTGTAACGCCCCTTCCCTCCCTCTTCCCCGTTGCTGCCTCCAACAAGGGAGCCGGGAAGCACGTCTCAGGAGTCCCCAGCCCACCTTATAGCAAGGGTCGCGCTTAGCTCATTCCGGCCCGAGAGACACAAGCAGAAGACTGTCAGTGAATGCTGACAAAGCCTGAGGATTAAATCACAATATCTCTGTGAACAGCCTGGGGAAAGGCCTGACATGGTGCGTAAATACTTGTGGAAAGGGGGAGTCAGAATTCGGTGTGAGTCAGAATTCAGCAAGAGAGAGGAGGTGAGGCCCAAACCGGTGAGCGCTGGGCCTGGCCACCCCCGCCCCAGGTCTGCGAACTGTCTCAGAAGAAGTCTGTCCCTGGTGGGGAGCCAATTAAAGGGTCAATACCAGGGATCTGCCATCCCTCGTTGGACTGTGAAGTGCTTATGAATTGGTCTCCACATCAACTGGTTTTATAGAGAGAGCGTTCCAGTCACCATTAAGTGTGAACGATGTCTTTTCATCTCACCCAGCCTCGCGGCCTGCAGACCAGACAGGGCAAAGCTCTGTGGGAAGCCCCAGGACACAGGGCTGCAACCAGCAAGGTCCCCTGGGCTGCCCTGGTGGAGCAAATAACAACCACAGCACCGCTCTGGAGAAAAGTTAACAGCCGCGTCTGCGATCCCCTCAGGTACCCTCTCCCCAGCTGAAGGGCTGTGACACACGGTGTCCAAGCCCTCCAGCAGGAAGGAGCTCCTGGTACTGGGGGGAAAGCTAGCGAACACACTGGGAGCACCGATTCCCCTGCAAGAGTGACTCCCAGATGCCCCACGGGGGTGACTGGTTGCCAGAGAGGCGTGTCCCGAGGTTGACGCTGAACAGGGGCGGTGCGTGCCCAGCTTGGAGAATTCTCAAATATGTAAAAGGTCATATCATGCTGGGCACTCAGTAGCCCTTTGAAAACATGTTTTAAATACCTTCAGTGTCCAGTTTCCCGCAGGCCGAACCTAGAAAACAACTGTGGGAGTGTTCTTTCCAAAATGCAAAGCGGAGAGTGTCAGTCTCCTGCTCGGAACATTCGGTGGCTCCGCGTTAAAGGTGAAACTGAAGCCTCGCCTGGGAGATGCGCCTGCTGTTTACCTCTTTTTCATTTCTCTTTCTAGGCTGGCTATCCCCGCCGACGCACGGGGACTCTCATCCCTGCTTGTCTCTGTACAGAATTCCATTCACTCGATGATTCATTCATTCACTGCACATTTATTAACCACCTACTGCCTCTCTATGCATCAGCTACTAAGATACAAGAGTGAGCAAGAGTGACTTTGTGTTCCCCAAAACCACAGCATTGAACTCAGGAGCCTTCCACCTGGCAACACATCAGAATCACCCACAGGACTTCTTCAAAGCACAGAGGTTTGGACTTCCTCCCGATATCCCGGGATGGGAAGAGAGGGGGAAGATTCAGGGAGTGACAAGGTGACAAAGGGAGTGGGGGAGCTAGACTCCAATCCCTCCTGTTACCTTGCTGGGGATCATTAGGATGAGTGGGGGAAGAGCAGAGTTTTGGAGCCGAAAAGACTGGTTCAAAATCCAAGCATCCATATATTCTGAGTTTCTGGAACATTCGACCCTTACATCTGCTGCCTAGCAAAAGTCCTAATAATCTCTCCCTTTTACTCTCAAAAGTACCCTGATTTGGATGATGAATTATATGGCCACTTGCTTCTAACCTCTGCTTTCCCCTTTCCTACCATGAGAACCTAGAGATTGTTGAAGCTCCCTGCGCGTTGGCTTCATGGTCTAGAGCACAGCATGATGTTAGAAAGTGGAAGAAGTAAAAGACCACGGCCGCCAAGCGCTTCGGAGAGTGGGTACCTAATTCACAGAAGCTGTTATTATTCTTGGCCTTGCAGGAAGTAGCCCTCATTTGTTCTGAGTTGCTCCTGGCAAATGAAATGACACCATAAGGATGAGACCACATTCAGATGAAAAAATAGAGCATCTGTATCTGTGGAGGAAGTGGTCCTGAGTCACCAGGACGTGGCTTCGGTGGTTGCTAGCCAGGAGGACAAACCTATCTTGAGTCTCTGTCACAACATTTAAGCTGCAGCTCAACCTTCTAGAAAGCAGGGCTTTCCTACCCTCCTCATTGGTTGAAGTTTCTCATAGAGTTGGGTCAAATGTCTCTGATGGGCCCACGTGGAGGGCAGAGGGAAGAGAGAGACTGACACATTCTCTGTCCGGGTGACCAGCCACTCGTGACTCATCACATGGGGAGAAGGAGCGGTGATTCTGAGGGTGACTCACTCATGCCCACCAGGAAGCCCCCTCTTTAGGTCCTCTTTCTGGGCTCTTCAATTTGCATTTGGTGCCAAAGGGAACCTAGAGGAGAGGGAGACAGAAAGATCTGCCGGCTGGATGGAGTGTGGTTTGACCCAGTGGCAGTGACAGGCGGGGACAGAGAGGAAGAAATGCTAGCACACCTGGCTCCCCGGATAGAAACTTACCAACAACCAGCAAAGAGAATTTTAATGCCTAATGGTGAATATTTATAATATTTCAGAGATCTTTGAGGGTTGAGCATTTCCCACGGACAAAGGAAAGACCCAGAGCTTTAAAGAAATCAGAAATCTCCTTAGATGAAAGTGCATGAAGGAATAGCCAGATGAATGGATTGCTTAAAAGTCTAAGGTATATTCATCTGAAGATAAAGTCATTCAACATAGAGAAGGGGTGTGTAGAGTCTAGAATAAATAGACCAAGACTGGAATTATCCAGACCTGTTCTAGAAAGATGGGCACAGAGGCTGGTAGGTATTTGAGTCTCTAGAATCACTCCAAGTTCTCAGGTGAGTGATTAGTTTTCCCAAATTGTGGTAGACAAAATAAGTATGGCGTATGCCCAGAAAGAACTCTTACTTTGGTAGATATGCATTCATTCATACCGCTGGCACATACAACTGATTATATTACACATATATTTCTTTGAACACAGGTAAAAATATACAAATTTCTTTCTTTCTTCAGACATGCCAAGCCTAAGAGCCCAGGCAGTTCTCTCTGCCTGAAGTGTTCTCCAGCCAAACACCACCTGCCCCGCTCCTCCCTGCAGGTCTCAGTCTAATGCTATCTTCACAGACAGTGGCCTTCCCTGGCCACCATGTCAAACATGAGTATCCCTGGTCATTCTCTCTCCAGTCTGCTGCCTTTTACTTATGAAGCACTTCCAGGATCTTGTCCATATCTTGGTGTACTTTTTATTACATGTCTCTGTCCTCCAGGATATAAGCAACAGGAGAGCAGGCACTCTGTCTTATGCTTGCCGCCTTCTCTAGTGTCTTGATCATTGCTTGGCACGTCATAGGTGTCTAATACATATTTGTTGAATGAAGACCTATTGAAATGAATTATGACCTTAATAATAACATTCTGGGGGTGTCTGGGGGGCTCAGTAAGTTGAGTATCTGGCTCTTGATTTTGGTTCAGGTCATGATCTCATGGTTTGTGGGATTGAGCCCCACATCAGGCAGATCTTTACTGAGAGTATGGAGCCTGCTTGGGATTCTCGCTCTATTCTCTCTCTGCCCCTACCCTGTTCATGTGCGCTCGCTCTCTCTCTCTCTCTCTCAAAATAAATAAACTTTAAAAGTAAAACCTCTATTAAAAACAAGCAGTGACATTCTTGCATAGGAGAAATAAGTATGAGCTGTGGCTAGGGCATGGTGAACTGTGTGTCACCCTGGGTATGGCCATGGGAGGAGATAAAATGTTTGGTGATAATTACACCCCTCTCCCCTCCAGCTGAGCCACAGACCTGGGAGCTAGGTAGGGATGGACTATATGCATTATGGTGATAAATACGGATTAGAAAACATGGCTTAGGACTGAGTCCAAAATATGCTTCCTGTTCCTTCTTCTTCCAAGGGGCTTACTCACTGCATTGCAGCCATGAAACTTCAGGCCTTCCTCCTGTCTTCCCTCGCTCTCTTCCTCACCCCTCCTATCCCTCTTTTACCCTGACTCAGGATAAGGTCTGCTCCAGTGGCCTGACTTATAGCAAAGGTATGAGCTGAGAGAACATGTGTGACTCTAGAGAGAACTGGGTGCCTGAGTGGCTCAGTTGGTCAAGCATCTGACTCTTAGGTTTGGCTTGGGTTGTGGTCTCAAGGTTCATGAGTTCGAGCCTCACATCGAGCTCTGCTCTGACAGTGCAGAGCCTGCTTAGGATTCTCTCTCTCTGTCTCTCCTCTCTCCCTGCCCATCCCCGACTCTCTCTCTCTCTCAAAATAAATAAATAAACTTTTAAAAAAAGAGACAGAGAGAGATTAAATAGCATGTCAGTGCCAGGTAGAGGCCCTGGTCCCAGCCTCACCGGTCAGAAAAGCCATTCTTTCATGGGAAGGAGTAAGTTAGGGAAGAAGCTTCCTCTCCAGTTCTTCTGAGACTGTGGAAATTTCTGTGTGGAGGTAGGCTAGTGCAGGAACAGTTGGAAAAGAGAATGGTTCTCCATACAGTCAAGGTCACACACACATCTGTGTGAAAGGAAAGTCAAAGACCACTGTGAACAACCATGAACTCCTGGTCATAAATTACATCTTGGATACCATGGGCCCTAACATATATCTCTGTGCCTGGCCAACAGTAGCGGTCAGAAAGTGTTGTGCTCAACAATGTGTGCTGAAAGAGTGGAAGACCATGCGAGTGGTTAAATGAACTAGTGATTGAGTAAAATATGTATTATACATTAGCCTCTTATGAATCTTGCTCATATGCCTAATTTTAAATCCTGATCACCTTAGAATATATACCAAAAAATTATTTTACAAACATGTAAGGTTAAGAACCAGAACCTGGACCCATAGTGACCCCCCCCCCCCCACTAACTTCTGGTCACCTTGTAAACCCTCTTGGAACATCTTTTAGCCCCAAGGAGGCTCAATTACTTCGAGTAGGTGGTCCACATCATCTGTCTGTCTTCCGCATCTTGAGCAGGGGATCTTAACTTCAGTCTATGGACTCTTTACAAGGATCAGAAGACAGATTGCTGGGAGTCTGTGTATTTGGATGCAGCAAAAAATGCACTTACTTTCCCTCACCTCTAACTGAAATTCAGCATTTTTATCCCCTGTGAATGTAGGCAACAAGCCCCAATATTAATAAGATCTGTGATTTTTATCACCAGCAAGAATCACAGATAATTTCATATCATGTGTCAGCCTTTGCAGGTACTTATGTCTACTTCAAAGTTACATTAGTTATTGGACCTCTTAGATCTTACTTAATGCCTTCATCAATAAGCACTTGCAATACCTGTGTACACATGCCCCTAGAGGATCCTTACTGACCACACCTCCTGGTATTCATACCCTGGATAATCCCTTCCTGTGAATGGGGGCTGAACCTAGTGACCCGCTTCTAATGAATAGAGTATGGCAAGAGTGAAGGATATCACATACAAGATGAGACTATGAAGATAGTGACTTCTGTCTCACTTGTGTTCCCTCTCACTTACTCTGATGAAGCCAGTTGCCATGTGTGAGCTGCTCTATGGAGAGGAATTAAGGGTAGCCCCTGGCCAACAAACAGTGAGGAACTAAGGCCCTCGGTTCAACCTCCCATGAAAAACAAAATCCTGCTAACAACTGTGTGAGTGAGCTTAGAAAGCAGTTTCAATCCCAGACAATCTTAAGAGACTGCAACCCTGGCCAACACCCACACTGCAGCCTCAGGAGAGACCCTGAGCCAGAAAACCCAAGCTAAGCCATGCTCAGATCCCTGACCCACAGAAACTGTGAGATAATAGATGTTGTTGTTTTAATATGTTAACTTCATTGCTCAGCAACAGATAATGAATACAGTGAGATAGATAGATGATAGATAGATAGATAGATAGATAGATAGATAGATGATGGATGGGTGGATAGATGGATAGATACATAGATAATGGATGGATGGATGGATGGATAGATAGATAATGAATAGATAGATAGATAGATAATGGATGGATGGATGGATGGATAGATAATGAATGGATAGATAGATAGATAGATCCCCTGACTGGTAACTGCATCTCAATATAACTAGTTTCCTTGGAGGAGTGGTCCTGGGCTTCACTAGTTTGACGAGGTCATCCATGCCACCCAGAGGTTAAGAGCCCCTGCCCCAGACTCTATTTTCTTTTTTTTTTTTTTAAATTTCTTTTTTTCAATGTTTATTTATTTTTGGGACAGAGAGACAGAGCATGAACGGGGGAGGGGCAGAGAGAGAGGGAGACACAGAATCGGAAACAGCCTCCAGGCTCTGAGCCATCAGCCCAGAGCCTGACGCGGGGCTCAAACTCACGGACCGCGAGATCGTGACCTGGCTGAAGTCGGACGCTTAACCGACTGCGCCACCCAGGCGCCCCCAGACTCTATTTTCGAGAAGACACTTATTCTGGAAGGGGCATTAGGGGGTAGTGTACCTCTGAAGCCACATCCTCTGGAGGTAGTGAAGGGAAGGAATAAGGAGAACCAGGGAGTAGGGTCTGATTCAGCTAATGGGCTGTCACAAAGTTGAAGCATTTTCATCAAGATTTTCATCAAGACAACAAGAGACACCAAAGGGAGATAAGATAGCTGAGAACCCAGGTGGCAAGTTTGAGCCCAGAGTAGGAAGGGTAACAGAGCAGAGGATGAATGGAAAAGCCAGGGATGAAACCAGGAATGTCAGACACGGGGAGAGGAGAGTTGGCCTGGCTACATAATGCAGAAGTCCCTCCCGAATGCATGTTGGGTCTTCGGTGCTTTGTCCTGATGTTTTTAAAAGGCAAGACTAGTACAGAAAATATAATTCCATCTCCCATTCAGGGTAGGAATCTCATGCTGTGTGATGGGCATTTAGGCACCACTTCTCTGCCTTCTCATCTAGACGGTAAGCTCCTCGAAGGCAGAGCCCTATGTGTCCTTGTTTCTTTGGTACCCTGGACATGGAAGGCAACATAAACTTTCATAAATCAAATACCTGCTAAATGATAGTGCTGCACCTGGGAACAGAAGATGAGTTAGGCTCAGTTTCTGCTTCAAGTCGTTCATGGTCTAAAGAGGGAACCAAAAGGGCACCTGGGTGGCTCAGTCCATGAAGCAACCAGCTCTTGATTTCAGCTCAGGTCATAATCTCATGGTAGTGAAATGGAGCCCTGCACTGGGCTGGAGCCTGCTTGGGATTCTCTCTCTCCTTCTCTTTCTGTCCCTCCCCTACCCTCATGCATTCTCTCTCTCTCTCTCTCTTCTCTCTCCTCTCTTCCTCATAATAAATGAATGAATGAATGAATAAACAAACAAACAAGGAACCAGATAAAGATGGATAGTGGCTTTAGGAAGCCCTAATTCAAATATGAGCTGTGTTTCTTAACTGAGCTTCTTAGTTTGATGGTTCTTCGAGCCTTGACTTTACATCTATTAAGGGAAGGTTGTAACACTCATTTCCCTGGGTTTTGAAATTTTAAATCAGATGATATGTTTAGAGAACACTACTCAAGGCATGACATACCCTGGGTATTTCTACCTCACCTTTTATTCTGGTGCTGCTTCCAGCCTTGGGTCTCAAGGCCCCAAGGGTTTATGTGAGATCTAAGTCCTATGTGAACACTGTGGCCATGTGCCATGCTCCAAGGGCTCTCAGAGGCAGAGACCATGTGGAACTCCTTTTCTCAACCCCAGCAAATGGAAAATCACTGCTTCAGAGTAGGGGCTGTTCAGCACATGTTGATAAATGCTTAAGATGATACATGACAAATCCTAGAAAATCCTCTAAGATTGAGCAAAACAGCCCTCTGCAAGAAGGATCATCATGAGCTAGAGGAGTGGGACTTTGGCTCTGCTTTTAAAAAGTGTAGAGGGCTCGGGTGACTGGACAGGAACTGGTGGTAGAGAAAGGAAGATCCAGAAGGCTGCGCACAAGCTTTACAACAGTGGTCACCTCTGGGCAGGTAGGAGAGATATACGATGGGGAGGGACACCAAGGGAACTTTAATGACCTCTGCCAACTTTCCTTTTTAAAAAACCAAAAGATCATGATCAATGATGGCAAAATGTCAACATGTGTTAAATTGGAGTGGTAGGCGCAAAGTCCCCATGCTTCTTGCTGTGTTAGAAATATTGTGTGATAAGAAAGGAAAGAGAAGCATTTCAGATGGGAAGAATGACGTGGGCAGACGCAGAGAGGTTGGGAGATTGTGGCAAGTACAGACCAGGGAAGTCCTGAGGTGGAAGATGTGTCTGCAGACCCTACAAGCAGAGTGTCCCCAATGAGGGGGCAGGGAGCAAGTTGGAACTGTCCTTAGTCCTGAACCAAAACCCCACCCTTGGTCACTGCCATTTCTGATTATCCTAGAACACTGGGAGTTCTGCCTAATTCCCCAAGTGCTCGTTGGTTTCCTTGGTATTCTCTAACTTAAAGCCTTTAAGTCCAATTTTACCCAGCTGCTTCTGCAAAAAAAGAGCAGAACACGGGTATTTCTCAGCCTAATAATATCTACTACTGATCAAGCTCTTATGGGTGGCCGTTTTTACACATTGCTTCATAGTGTTATAATTATCCCCATTTTATAGATGAAGAGACAGACACAGAACGATTGAGGTCACATAGCCCATAAATGGCAGAGTTGAGATTAAAGCAGGTCACATCAGTACATAGCCCAGGAAGTAGCTAATCATTCCCTGGCGTATGTAAATAAGGCCTTAACTCAGAAGAAAGTATCCCCACGAAGTCATTGTCTCAAGACTTCCTATATTTCTTTTCATATACAAAAGCAGGATTGTAGATTCCAAAAAAAGAATCTGAGTGAAAGTATCTTATAAACTACTAAGTCCTATACAAATGTTGATAGCTCTCTCTAGGTTTATTATTGATAATAATGATGATAATGAGGAAAACAAGCCTTCTGCAGGCGTTAACAACATAAACCATACTCTACTTCCATTGTTCATGGAGGTAAGCCAAGGGGGAGGGGGAATATATACAGATTATATATGTGTGTGTGTGTGTGTGTGTGTATACACACACACACACACACACACACACATATATACAGATGGAGAGAGAAAGAAAGTCCCAAGATGGAGTGGGACAGACCAGGTTATATGACCCCATCTCAATACGTACTAGCGATGTGAGTGTGGAAGGGTGATTCTGTAGCTCCCCACCCTGTTTCCCAGCTGAGAAGCAGTTGTGTCAATAATAGTACCTACTTCCCAGAGTAATCAGTGACGACGAGAGATAATGTACGACAAGTCAGCCTAGGACGATTATAACTCTGATGATGGTGCCAGTGGCTATTATTTTGATTTTGATTGCTTGCTGCCTTGTGCCAGGCACTGTTAGTCACTTTACGCACGTTAGCTTCAATCTTCGTTTTGACCCTAGGAAGTTTCTATTATGATCTCCATTTTAAAGATGAGGAGATTGAGGTTCGATGAGCCCTTAATAACTGTCAGCTCAATCTGATCGAATTTGACTCATCCATAACCAGATGGCATTTGAGAGGCTGGATGGCAGGTAGGAGGTGGCTCCACTCTTTAATTTTTCTAAAGCAGAGGCAGGTACTCCTATTAGCAGGTCTCGCTCAGAGCTGGTGCCTGGAGAGAGAAAACCTCACAGGCAGACACACAATTCATCAAAATTCCAAATTCTAAGTCTGGTGGAATCCAGTCTGGCTCCCCAGACGCTTGGAGGGGCAGTGGCCACCGGCTCTCCTTTCTCCTAGGGTCTGGAGCTAAGGAAAACCTGGCCTCCAAGCAGGAAAGAGCCAGTGCAAGGGAGCTAGGCTCCCTCCTCTCTGCTTGGTGAGCAGGAGAGGAGATAGGAGGGAATTGTGCCAAGGTCACTGTGTTCCGGGTCAGTGTGTTCCAGCTTTGAAGTCAGAGAGCCGCCGGTGTCCAGGCAAGAAAAATGCTTCAGGGCGCTCCACCTGCCAGGCCGCTGACAAGTTCCAGCTGGGCCTCAGCCTCCAAGCAGCTGTATGCTCCCAGGAGGCCACGCTCACCAGGGACTGCCTTTCCAGCCCCAGAAGCATCGTTAGGAACCTGTGACTACAGAGACAGCCAAGCCATGGAGCACCCAGCAGCCTCACTGATGTGCCCAGGTATCTTGCTCCCGGAGCCTCTGAAAGCCAGCCATGCCTGCCTCCATCACCAAATCCCATGGGGAGAAGAATCCTCCACACATTCCCTAGCTCTCTCTTCCTTCTGTCACTTTACTTATAACTCTTCTCTAATTCATTCAGTCCCGGACCCCCCAGAAAAGGCATTCAGAGATGGAGCCTGGGGAGAACACTGAAGTCTTGGAACAGCAATGCCACAACCCACATGCTTAGTGCTTCCTTCTGCCCCTGAGCCCAGCCACCCAGAGCGGGCCAGCAGGCTCAGATGTGGGCACGCTGGGGATCGCCACCTCCTGCACTTGGGGCAAGCCCCAGTTTGCTGTTCTCACAAGGGGCCAGGGCTAAAGACCTAATGAAAATGTGGTTCCCCTTGGAAAGGCAGGAGGGAAAAGTACTATTCAAAGCACTAAGATACAAAGCTTTTTCCTTTCTTCCACAGCCTTACTCTTGACTTGTCATGGTGTCTTTTATTTGTTATTTAATGTCATTCTAAAGAAAGCATAATTAAAATTGTAAACTACTGGCATGAAGTTTACCCTCCATCTTTATGTTGTACTTTATGTTAAGTGCAGATACGAGAGCATTTGACCCTCGTGCGGAATCACCAATATTACACGATTTGCATTTTGTAGTTCGTGCATGCATACGTATCTCATTCTCACCAACAGTGGAAATACTGTACAAACCAACTCAATTATTTTTATTGCACCTTCTCAACATACATGCATACGACATACAGTCAATGGCAGTGGCAGCTTCCATAGCACACACAGTTGATACTGACTTTGAATCTTGCCAACTCCCATGCATCATGGGCCCCCCAGAATTCTGTCCTCACGGGGCATGGCAAAAACTATATATGTGACCGGGGTGCCAATGAACAACAGATGCAGTGTTGTGCCTATCTCCTCTGATCACTTACGTGTTCTATTGCTCCATCGGACTTCACTGACAAAACTCAAGTTCAAATATAAGCTTATCCAGAATTCCAAAGTGGTAGCAGCAGATTGTTACACCAAGCGTGGGGCTCTTCTGAGCATGAGGACCTGTATGACTTTCCTTACTGCACATACATGAAGCCACCCCTTTAGAAGGATGCTCTGGGCAGTAATCCTGATTATAAGCACTTAATGTGGCCTGTTCTGCCTGTCATAAAAGATGTAACCTTCCTGGGTGTAATGTTATCTTCCTAGAGGCTTTCACCTTGTGGCTTTGCAGATCAAGTTGGGGTGATGTGTATAGACATGAAAACCAAGGTAGAGGTCTCATAGAAGAGCCTACGCCAGTACCGGCTTAGGTAGTGGGTGGAGCCAGATTGAAAGCACTGCTTCAGCACTGAGTAGCTTAGTAACGTTTGGCAAGTGACTTAGCCTTCTGAAGTCTCAGTTTGTTATGTTGTAAAACAGGGGTAATGGCTACCATGTCTCAGAGGAACTGCCAGACTTCAAGATGACTCGGGCAAAGTCCCTGTGCCCGAGATACACAAAATTAATGAGCACTATTGTATTGGTTTTGTTAAAACATTTCAGGTCTCTAAACTTCAGATATCCTGGTTGCTCTTTCTACCCCTAGATACTCCCCAAACCCCTTGTTGCCTGCAGACACACATCTGACAGAGGAGGCAGATAATGCGTCGTGAAGGCAGGTGAGTGGTTCAGTGGGCTTCCAACTCAAGCGGACATGGGCTCCAATCCCATCCCCATTTACTGCTTGGCCCTGAGCACATGACTTCACCTCTTAGGGTCTCAGTTTATCTCGTGGATAACTGTAGGCGGGGAATGACACTAGGACCTGCTACGTGGAACCGTTGTGGGGATTACATGGGCTCTAGGCACCACTTAGACTGCTTGGCACAGAACAATGCTCAGTAATTTATTCCATGCTTCAGTTACCCGTCTGCAAAAAGAAGATGCTGGGAGTCCGCACCACGCGAGGTTGTTGTCTGGAACAAATGAGAATGTCCACGTAAAGTCATCAATACAGGGGCTGACACAAAGTTAGGGCATAATGACTGTGAAATGTTAGCAATGATAATAACTGGTAGTTATCACGTTATGGATGCCAGCAGATAACCACCACAATTCTCTCTCCTTCCCCTCCCCTGCGCTGGGAGTTCCCACCAGTGCCCAAGAGCACCTGCTAGTTCAGTGTCCAGTGTTAGCTTTTGCTGGTATTGCTTCGGCCCCCTTCCCCAGCAGAGAATACAGTTTACTCAAGGACTGAGCACAGTTTTGTTTTTGAAGAAGGAAACCACAAGCAAGGGCCAAAGCACAACCTTCTTCAAAACAGGACAGGGCCCCAGACAAGGCCATGGCCCTGACTTTTAGGAACAAGGAGGAGGTGTACTTTCTAGTAACCTCTTGGTGGAAGATAATAGCTACACCTCCCACCCTGCAGTTGGGACTCAAGGTCTCCTTGTCCTCTAGTCTAGCACAAGGGGTCATGTGATTCCTTGTTACTAGCTGTGAGATTATCTTGCTTCAAACAATCTCAGAACATCAGCCTTTGTCCCTGAGCTCCTTCACCCTTTCTTCTGTAACAAGGAGCCATTCCCCATGAACATTGAGTACATTATCCAGGCCACAAGGTGGCCATTAATATGTGGAGCTTTCAGAGGAACCTCTCGTTTACCGCAACCCAACCCAGGGGCACCTTGGTTCGCTCAGTTTTGCATTCAACAAAAATTTCTTGAGCACTTACTATATGCCAAGCATAGTGCTAGACACACAGAGACAGACGTGTTGAGTTAGATACAATCTCTTTTCTGTGTGTAAGCCAAACTATAAATAGAAGACGTCAATATAATGTGTTAAATGCAGTGAGAAAGGATAAAAGGGAGGACCATGAAAGCCCAGAAGAATAGAACCCCTAGGTAGGGGTTCAGCTTAAGCTGCAGAAGGTGACACTTGACCTAATCAAGAAAGGAAATGGCTGTTTTTCCCCTTTTACCTTGCAAAGTCATTCATCTCATACACAGGGCAGAGGCGACCCTTTCCCCCAAGGCTCTCATGTTCTCTGATGGCCACCCTTGCCCTCCCATCTCAGCTCTCAACACACAGTTCTATAAGCGCTCATTACATTATCTGACCACTGGACGGGACTGTAAGCTCCGTGAAGGGAGCAACCAGGCCAGTCAGGTTCTCTGTCACAGCCATAGCCCTAAACACAGAGCCCAGCATATGGTAGGCACACAATCAGCATTCATCACACTGAATGGCACATCTTTTGAGGACCGAATATCGTGAAGGCCCTAGGCTGGTTAATGATGATACAAGGTCAACAAATATGCCTAAATGAGTAATTAACAATCGAAATTGACAAATGTAACTATCAAATGAATGATACAGACTGAAGAAGTTAGGAAGAGTGGCACGTTCAATTCAGCCCAATGAGATCCAATCCAACAAACATTAACTATGTCTTCTATGTGAGAGGCACATTCTATGAACCAGAAAGCGTATGAAAATACATCAGAAGAAGGAAGCCCTTAACACACAACATGTTAACTTAGAGGAGAGCACACAAGTGCACAAAATAAAGATCTACATAAATCAGAAGCCATGAAGAGTCAAGGGCAACAGCCTCAGAAAAGATTTTAGGAGAGCTTCAGAATGCATCTTGAAAAAAAGCATTTTTTTTTTTCTGTATGGGTTCAGATTGAGTTGGGGGACAAAATCATTCCAGGAAGAGAAAACATCAGAGGCAAGTAAGAAGATAGAACATGTGTGGTACGTTTTGGAAAGTCCAGCTTGAAAGTAATCCACAGCCAGTGCTCAGGAGGAGAAAGAGCCTGCCTTCAGGAACCAATGACCCAACGATCTCTCCCAGAGCCTCCTACATCCACAGCCCTGTAGCTCCAGGATCCGAGGCATCTGTGGAGCGGACGCAGGCTGCTCTTGGCTGCCCAATACCTCTGCTTCCTTTGAGGGACATGCGCCCCCATTCTGAATGGTCCTGTTAGGACTTCAGTCAGTGTAGCGCACCCCCACCCCCAGCCGCAAAGGCGGATACAGAAAGCTTGATCATAAAGACCAATCCTCCGAGATAACAATTGGCTCAGTGGCAGACATGTGACTCAAGGAGGGCCATTAATGTCTTTTCCTGGATTGATACACAGACATTGGGAAAGGGAAGTACCTTTTTAGCTGATGTTGCTAAATCGGGAGAAAATAAATTGGAAATATTTGCGGCCATCCTCCCTGCCCCATAGACACAGCCTGCCAGTGTCATGAAGCTAACTTACAGAGGAAGCTGAGCTGAAGGATGGAGACAGGGCCTGATAACAGGCTTTAACAGATGGCTGGGTTCTTGAACTTGGATGGGTGAAAGAATGATGGATCCATTAGCAGAAATGCAGACATCAGGAGGATGAGCTGATTTTCAGAGAGAGAGACGATATCACCCCAAATCACCAAATCTCAGAGCCAGCAGAGATTATCAAGAGATTTGGTGCAAGGAGTCACCTGATGCTTGCTTTTTTTGTTTGTTTTTTGTGCTGTTTTCCCCATAGTAAGTTTCACCCTGCTGGTTTCTTTCAGTCAACAGCGTTGATTCAACATTTGACCAGCTTGATGAACAAAGCATTAAAGGGCCCTCTTTTTGAGGATCCTTCCATTCAGTCGAGGGGAAAGGAAACAAATGAATATATAACAGAGTGTCAGGTTTTCAATGCAGGCTATTATGAAAACAAAATGAAGCAGGGTCTCACAATGGCTTTGGGTATGCTGCATTAGATTAGGCAGCGAGGGAAGGGCTCTTGAAGGAGAGCATACGCAAGCAGAGCCTGAATGATGGGAGAAGTAGTCACTTAACTACCTAGACAAAAAGAGGAAGGCCATTCCAAGTAAAAGTCCCTGAGGTAGGCAAGTGCCAATATGGCCCGAAGACACCCACGAAGCTAGATGCGTGCAGAGACAGGAGGGTGTGGGAGACACTTGCAGGAGAGGAGGTCGTGGTAGTCAGTGGACAGAGCACGCAGGGCTTGGCAAACCATGGTGAGTATGACTGAAAGGCATTGGAGAATTTTCGGTAGGGGGGGCTCATGTAAAGAATACCCAGGAGAGAACTTAACCCAGATTCCTTTCTTTAGAGTTGGACTGGACTTGAATGTGGAGAAAGACAGATAAGTGGGCAGGAAAATCAAAAGCAGTTCCAGGCAGGGGAGCCATACAGAGCTGGAAGCAGCAATGGAAACGCAGCTGAGACGTTTAGAGGAGAGTGAGGGGCAAATATGGATGAATGCAGTGGAAATTTTAAGTAAAACCCAGTGGACCAGAAACCGGAAGAGGGAGGATGGAATCCTACTTTGGTAGACTTGGAAGATCAGGCTGAGGGAATGACCCCTTATCAGGTGGGCAATGGAGGAACCATTAAAGCCTCCTGCAAAGGGAGGGAGTCCTCACTCTCGGCCTCAGCAGATGAAAATTGTGTCCCGGGAGAGGAAGTGTGATGAGGTAGGAATAAGCACAAGCTGGGATTCAGGCAGTGGTAGTTCAAGCACAGATTCCACTCCTACTGCATCATCTGGGACCACCCATGAAAAGGGGGAGACCAAGGAAGAAATTCAGAAACATGTCAAGAGATGCCTCATCTCCCACAAGTAGTGGGATTGGCAAAGTACTTTATCTTTGTCAATAAAACTTTATTGGAATGCAGGCCCACTGTTCATTTACACATCGTCTTCCCCACAACAACGGCGAAGCTGAGTGATTGTGATAGAGACCATGTGCCTGGCAAAGTATGAAATAATGACTATCTTGGTCCTCTGCAGGAAAAGTTTGCTGGCCCCTGTTCCTCAAATCTTACAGAGTACAACTTGATGTAACAGGATGGCCATGTTGCAGAAGGAGAGAAAAAAATAAAATCTTTTTACTTCGCAGATAGCCATCTAGGAGGGAGGAAACGGTAACGGATTGGCAGTTTCCCCTCCCAGGGCTTAGAGGAAAAAATTATTTCCTCCCGACAGGCAGTCAGTCAATGGCAGTTTTATCGTGAGATAAAGAGGTCAGAGATAGAAATGGACAAGCACAGATGAGAGAGATGGGCAAACGGAAGAGAGAGAGCCATGCAGACAGGTGAAGACACAGTATTTAATATCTTTCCAATATATATTGATGTAATATATCTGTGTGTGCATATGTATGTGTGCATCTGTATCTCTATACATATCAGTGTGTGTGTGTGTGTGTGTGTGTGTGTGTGTATATATATATATATATATATATACACACACACATGCCAGTAGCCCTGCTCTGGGATTTTGACAGAGTGTTTCAAAAAAAATATCCTCAACACAAAGAAAACTTCTTGGGTGGAAATGTCACAAGGTCATTTCTTGATTCCAAACAGTCCCGAGACAGAAAATCAGGACATATTGACCCAAGGGGTAACTATGTTGACAGAGACTAAGACAAGATCAATACCGGGTTTTGATAGCAAAGTTTGCAGTGCTCAGAGGTAAGTAAGAACATGTTCCCTGCATGCTTTTATCAGAAATATCTGCTGCAGGTTTATGAGGTTCCTTCCCAGTCTGTCTCTTTCGGAGCTTATAAAAGTGCTTTTAGGGGCCATCTTAATGGTTGCAAATATCACAAATGGAAGCAATGGGTTTTTAAAACCGCCCCCTCCCCAAGAAAACAAAGCTATTTCCGGATTTTAAGACAGGAAGAGAAGCCTCTTATCCCAGGAAAGGAGAGTCTGGCTGGCCTCAGGAAAAGCCACCGCCCCTTTGCAGCGTGCACTCCATCCCCCAAGACCACAGGTTGATGACTGAATAGTATCAGCAGGCTTGACAGAGCTAGAGAGGGAAATAGAGAAGATCCTTCCAGGCCGTTCACTACTTTTGCTCTGGAGTGATTCATAGTGCCTGGGGCAGAGGCTGGCCAGTCAGGATCTGAATTCCAAATCTGACGCAGAGGAGTTCATTGATCCTGGGCAAGGAGTTCTTTGAACGCCCTTCAACTTCGTTTGAGGAACTACGGATCCTTTTCCATAGTCGAAGGAGGTGGCCCTGGTGGGAACAGAGCAGGAGGCAGCAGGGATGAGAATGACAGTACACACCCACACCCGCAACCACAACAGTAACAGTTATTTCCAGAGTGTTTCGTTTGTGCCCAAAAGTGCCTTAAGGATGGCAACATTCAGACTCCTTTAACTCTCACGACAACCTGCGGGTGGGTTATTACTATTATTGGCTCCATGCGATAAATGAGACTCAGAACGGCGAAGTGAAAAAGCGAAACTTTGAATCCAGAAAGCCCGACTGAGGGTCTGCAGGGTTATCCACTCTGCCCGGTTGCCTCTACAAGGAGGCTGGAAGGGGAAGCGGGAGTCAGACCATCATATTAATTTCTTACAGCTGTTGTAACAAATGACCACAAAGTTGGGGTTTTATAGCAACAGAAATTGATGCTACCCGAGTCTGGAGGCCAGGAGTCTGAAACAAAGGTGTTGACAGGG
Organism: Lynx canadensis; assembly: GCF_007474595.2. Taxonomy (NCBI): domain Eukaryota; kingdom Metazoa; phylum Chordata; class Mammalia; order Carnivora; family Felidae; genus Lynx; species Lynx canadensis. The sequence continues at coordinate 12,897,979 of NC_044320.2, forward strand.
CTGTGCTGCTTTGAAGCCTCTAGTAGAGGATGCTTCCTTGCCTCTTCCAAATTCTGGTGGCTCTTGGCGATCCGTCGCTTCCTTGGCTTGTGGGCGCATCACTCCAATCTCCGCCCTCGTCTTCGCTTCACCCTCTATTCCGTGTCTCCGTGTGTTCTCACATCTTCGTACAAGGACACCAACCATTGGAGTTAGAGCTCACTCTAATCCGCATGGCCTCATCCCAACCCTCACCTAATTATAGCTGCAAAACTCTATTTCAAAATAAGGTCACAATCTGAGGTTCCGGATGGATGTGAATTTTGTCAGGACACTGTTCAACCCCCTACAATCATGAAACCCATAAGTTCTCACCTTATCTTGCAGGGGCCGAAGAGACAAGGCTCTTTTAGGCAGGGCTCCTTGGGTCATAAGTGATATCACTTATCATGAGTGATATCACTCATAAGTGAGTGATAGCTCAAATTGGCGTAAGTGTAAAAGGAATTGATAAGCACAGGTAACTAAGAAGCTTGGGTATACACTTTCGGCATGAAAAATTTCAGGCAGCTCTGCTCTCAGGAGCCCAAATTAATATCTTATCTTACCACCTCTCATGTCTGACTTCTCATGTGTCGGTTTCCCTGAAGCAGACTCTTCCTAAGAGGTGTCATAGCTCCAGAAACAATATTAAAGGAAGAAGTGACCAGATCCACATTGCTTTTATTCTCATGAGCAGTTACTGGTAGTGGGAAGTTAACAGGGGTTATAGCCTACCTTCTCGTGTCAATCCCAAATGAAGGAAAACATGTTTTTCCTGAAATTTCTAACAATAGTCTTGGGAGTGAATCTCAGGGGACTAACTTGGATCACACTGCATTCTTCAACTAATCATTGTAGTCAGAAGATGGGGATACTCTAAGTAGCCCGTGCACGTACTCATCCCCTTCTATCACCACTCATGTGGCTAAGTCAGGGATGGCTCCCGAAGGAAACACTGGGATGTTGGACCAGAAGGGAGGATGGTACTGGCATCCAAAACCAATATAGACCAATCATACATGCAAAAGAGGAGAGTGATGGGAAAAAAAGAGCGTGACTGGGTTGCATAAATTTGGATTTTCAAAATGCAGGATACAAGTGCCATTATATTCAATCGTCTATGACTCCATTCGTCTATTACAAAGCAAACAGCACAACAGACAGCGCTGACCTATTCACAGTACCTTCAGGTTTATCTACACATCACCCCAGTGGGACTGACTTCTTGCAAGCAAGGATTATGATCCCTGTTGCCTCTTTGTCTACTCTATCTCTACCACATATAGAGCCCTACCCTCAAGAGCGTACGTTTTACTTGAGGACTTAGCCTCCATGACTTACACAGGGAACTAAGAAGAATAACACAAGACCAGAGTCCAACGCATAGACGCAGCTGAGCACGACGTCTGAAGTAGACAAGCACTTCACCCTACCCTGCGCGTCTTAAATTTTTCCCAGAGTCAAATCTTTTTAGGAGCACTGGCGCAGGAATGAAGTGGTCACACGAATCCTACTGCAGATGACTATTATGAAAACTGAATTAAAAAAAAAAAAAAACTAACGACCCTGGAAAGCATCCAAAGGCAGAAGCCAGAGGAGAATTTAATCTTGAAACACACACACACACACACACACACACACACACACACACAACTGTAAGGGAGAAGAATTGAGAATTCGTAGCTTTCTGATCTCCGTGTTCTCCACAATCCCCATGGCTACAACTGTGGCCCAAGGGGCCAGAGATCAGAATACAAGGTTATGAAAGCAGGTGAAAATTTAAAGAGGAATTCCTGGCAAAGAGAGAATGACTGAAGTAGTGAGAAGTAAACACTGAGTAGAAACTCTGCCCAAATCGCTGGCTGACAGCTACACGACACATGCATGGGAGAGAGGCAGACGGGCCAGCAAAAAGCATAAAGAGATCAGGAGGAAGTCTGTTCTTTAAAGACGGAGCTTCAAGGGACGAATGCTCAGTTTTCTTTTGTTTTGTTGTTTTAACTCTGAGCCATTTCGCGCAGCTTGGGCAGCAGAAAGCTGAAGTCTTATGGGCTTGAAATCTCTGGAGACAGAACCTACTAACCCAGACAAATTAGAAATGGGGGGGGGAGGGGAACCCTAGGGGGAAAAAAAACTACTGGAAGTATGAGTCCTGTCGCTGTCCAAATTCTTGACAATGACCAAGTTATACAGGCACCTGAAAGACTCCCCGGGAGCCAGGGTAAAGAAGCAGCGATGAGAAGCCACGGGAATAGAGCAAAAATATCAGGTATTACACACCTTTGAATGCGGGCGGTTAAGTGCTTACGATAACAAAAATCTAACAATTCTCAGAAGAACACAACATAATACACAGTTACTACAATGTATTATCTACTCTGCCCAGTTTTCAATGAAAAATTACTACACATGCAAAGAAACAGATAAGAAGAATTCATACTCAGGAAGAAAGGCAATAGAAAATAACAAGACGGATGCCTGGGTGGCTCAGTCGGTTAAGCGCCGACTCTCGATTTCGGCTCAGATCATAATCTCACAGTTCGTGAGATCAAGCCCCGTGCTGGACTCTGTGCTGAGAGCATAGAGCCTGCTTGGGATTCTCTCTCTCCCTTTCTCTCTGCCCCTCCCCTGTTTGCACACATTCCCTCCCTCTCTCTCTCTCTCTCTCTCTGAGAATAAATAAACATTTTAAAAAATGACAATACATAGAACGGATGTTGCAATTATCAGACAAAAGTTTCAAAATATGGTATCAATGAATGACCAAATAAGGAACCAAGAAAATAGTCAGTGAATGTGCAATAGAAAGATAAAAGAAACTGTCCAATCCAAACAACAGAGATTAATAAAAGTATGGAAGAAAAATACACAGAAGCTCAGAGACCTGTGAGAAAATACCAAGCATGATCCAACACGTGTGCAATTAGACTCCAAGGAGACGTAAAGAGATGGAAGGGGGCAGAACAGTTATTTGAAAAAATAATGGCCCCAGACCTCCCAAACTGGCTGTAAAGAGGGTGAGGGAGTCAGCCTTCTTCACATAAACTCAGATCTTCCATCAGGAAGGAATCAGCCTCAGGAACACCTGGCCCAATGGGTCACAGCTGAATGATAAGCTTTTAGGTGGCGGCTACTGCTTCTGTGGAAGCAATGTGGGTCAGAAGGACCTGATGTGAAGGTCCACCTTGTACCTGCCGTGTGACACTGGCTGAGCTATTTCAACGTCACGAATGCTTAGTTCCCTCACCTGTCCCATGAGACGCGTACTATGCAGGGCATCTTGCTATCCTGTCCTGAGGGTGCATATAAGGAGCATATATTTTCTTAGTAACTTTTCTACCAAGACATTTGATCTCTCCCACCGGAACATAAATTCCAGGGATGTGGGGACACTTTTTGTCTGATTGCTCACCTCAATAGCCCCAGCACCAAGAGCAGTGGCCAAGGTGTGATAGGTAGATAGCTGTGCGGTAAGGACAGGCTGGAAACAGAAAATGCGTGACTGAATCGGTGAGCGAACTGCCGGCAAAGAGAGCCCGACTGTTTTCCTTTCCTCCCACACTCAAGGAAAGGCATCTGCCAGTTCCTGAGAGACTAAGCTCATGGTTCTGGACGCGTTCTCATCCCAGTCAAAATAACATGATTATTTGGCTGAGTAAGACAGGAAATGACCAACAGCCACAACTAATGACACAGCGCCTGGCCTGGGAGACAGAAGAACAACTCTGTGCAGAGTGAGCAGCAAGGGGGCCACAGGAATGTGAGACAGAAACATTTTTTAACGATTATTTTTAATGAAATGATGCAGCCTGCCTTCCAGTTAATCTTTGATAAATCTGACACTCACCTTACACAACTCAACTGCGATTTAGTCAGACGGAATCCTCCCTGCCTCTACACCCGCTTCTCAGGAAAAGGATAAATCATACTCAACAAAGGAGAGAGAATTAAAGTCCTGCGCCTCTTGGGGGCCACAGACCTCTTCCAGGACTGGAAAAACAGTATGGACCCTCTGCCCAGAAAAAAATACACTTACAGACATCATTCTGCATACGCTTTCAGGGTGTTAAAGGATCGCGTTGCCCAGATGCACGAACCGTGTGGTCTGAGACAAAGTGCCCCATTTTGCAGAAGAAAATTCTAGGGTGCAGAGAGGAAAACCTATGTAGCCCAAGGTCACATTGTAGGGTCGCTAATAAGAAACAGCCACACAGTGACCCTCCTAACTCCTAGTATCAATTCCAATGTCATTTTCACTGTTTAATAATTATTTCGATTTTTATTAGCAGCCAGAATATCTGTGGCCACCTCCTATAAGCGAGGTAGGTGACTCGGCCAGCTAACATCCATTTCGATGGGACACAGTATGAGCAGAAAATCAGGACATTAGGGTTTGTGCCAGAAAGGAATGAAGACTTAAATCCTGGCCCTCCTCTTAGCTGTGTGATCCTGAGTCATTACTGAACATTTCTGAGCTTCTGTTTCCCTTGTCTGGAAAATGAAAATTAGGAGTATGCACCTCCCGTGGCTGTTGCCAAGATTAAATAAGACGCTGCATGTGAAGTATTAGCTGTTATCAGTAGTAGCCGGACCTTTCAAACTTTCAAGCAGTTTCCAAAATGGAGGTACAAAAAATTGTGAGCAGCAACCATTTGGGGTAAGCGTCCAGCCATCTAATTACTGCAGTCCGTTCACAGGGGCGCTGATGACGTACCTCCCGAATTTAGGAGAAAGGCCATCCTGTGAGAGTTAAACACATCATATTCAAAAGAAAGGGAATGTTTTTATCAGGATAGGCTGTTATTCTCCCATAACAAATGATCTTCCAAGTCTCAGAGGCTTACGACAATATAAGATTCATTTCTTTAAAAAAATTTTTAATGTTTATTCATTTTTGAGTGAGAGAGAGAGAGAGAGAGAGAGAGAGCAAGCAGGGGACAGGCAGAGAGAGGGGGAGACACAGAATCCCAAGCAGGTTCCAGGCTCTGAGCTGTCAGCACAGAGCCTAACGCGGGGCTTGAACTCACAGACTGTGAGATCATGACCTGAGCCAAAGCTGGCTTAACCGACTGAACCACCCAGGCGCCCCGTATGAGATTCATTTCCTATGTACAAGACTTACCACCACCGGTTCCCACTTGCCTCGCCTCCACGACCCATTTGTGGAGCAGACTCCATTCAGAGCATGGCCCAGCATCATGTCAGAAAGGAAAGAAAAAAGATATAGCAGACCGCAGGCTGTCTTCTGCCTGGTAGCGACACATATCATTTCCACCTACATGTCATTAGCCAGAGCAAAGCCACATGGCCAGGCGCTATCTCCATGGGAAGCATACTCCTACTGCCACGAGAGACAGTGAATATTTTTGAGCAATAATGCAATCTGCTTTGGTAGATGGGAGCTGCTCTTCGCAGAATGGACCATCCTTACTGATGACCTGTTATTATGGAGCTGAAATACTCAAGTCCAATCAAAACAACCAGTTGAAAAAAAGAGTCCTCCCATGGCATAGAACTAAAGCCAAGATCAAATAAAAATGATCCCAACTAGGCCAATCTGAAAGAAGTAGCTTAGTAGAAAGACCGTATCTACCCGGAGGCTGGAAACGTGGAAGTCAGGGGGAAATAAACCACGAATGCCAACATCACTGCTCAGGAGAAAGAGCGTTCTGATCATTTGGCAAGAGTATCCTCGCACCCTTGGCAGGCATGTTTTTGCTACGGAGATATCTGTAAGATGGGGTCAGAAAAATACACACCTCTCAGGGTGGTCAAGGGAACCATTAAATGAAATATGAATGCGATGTACTTAGCACAATGCTTGGTCCCTCTTAGGTGCTCATTAAATGCTAGCTTATATAGATATAGACACAGACACGGTCACAGACACAGACTCAGACACAGCCACAGACACGGACACACCTCCCATCACATCCAGGGTCCGGACCCTGCGAGACTGTGAGTGTCAGACCCTGACCGGATCTGGGACACCCTGCATCATAACGAGGCATGGCCTAGAGGCCTCATCTCCGTTTTGCGCTCCGATGCTTACAAAGTACGTTCTCGTCCATTTTTCCCCATGTGATCCCCGCAAGTCCATGAAGTGTAAGGTCCCACAGTTTGGTTTTCTGCTGTTGCTGTTTTGTTTGTTTTTATTGCCGTATGGTCGACACACAGCGTTCCCTTGACTTCAGGTGTACAACATAGTGATTCAATAGCTCTAGAAGTTCTGCCCAGCTCATCACAGTGCGGCTACCCCGTCAGCACACGAGGCTATTATACCACTGACTGTATTCCTTACGCTATACTTGTTATTCCCGTAACTTACTCATTCCATAACCGGAAGCCTGTGTCTCCGGCCCCCCTTCACCCATTTTGCCCATCCCCCCCCCCCCCCCGGCAGCACTCTGTATTTAGGGGTCTGTTTCTGCCTTGTTTGTTTGGTCATTTCTTTTGTTTTGTAGATGCCACGTATAAGTGAAATCGTATGGTATCTGTCTTTCTCTGTCCAGCCTATTTCACTCAGCATAATGCCCTCTAGGTCCCACCCTGTCGTCACAAACGCAAGGTCCCACAGTTTAGAAGTGGCAAAGCCAATCTCCAATGCTGACTTCACCTGAGGCCTTTGGGCTTCAAATCCTGTGCCCTTTCTCCAATGAAGCTCTACCTGAAGCGCAGTTCTGGTCACATTCTTTGATTTCTCTCTCTCTCTCTCCGTCTGCAAGAATTACTTCAAAGGGATATTTGAAAAATAGAGATACTCAGCGACCTTACTTTTCATTCAGAGCACGCATCCTTCTTTCCACTCTCAGGCATGTCCAACCCAGAAAGTGACTGGCTTTGGGTAGCTTCGGTCCCTGTTCTGGGCTCTGTATGCCCTGGCACAGAAGGCTGGGCCTGCTTCCCATTGTAACAAGGTTGCACTAATTAGCTGCATTTGATTTTGCATATGGAGAGCAGATGCAAATGAATGCAAAGCAGTATGCAAATTAGCAGCATCCTGGCTCTCCAAAAGTAGGCTCCTGCAATACTGATGTCATGACAATGTATATTAATAGCCCATCTCACTAAGGCGTGCTATTTTTTCAAAAGGAGCAGGCATCCAGGTTCTTTTTTTCTGGAATAATAGTGACTTTATATTGAATTCCAAGTTTATGATCCTTGACAAGAAGTCTGTTAGCCATCATGCTACGTTCACAATAGAAGATTCTGGTAGACAATGCCTACAAAGGACAGGCTTGGCGACAGAGCACTATAGATTGTGGTTCAGAGACCTGCTGTTCGGGGAAGAAACTTCGCTTGAGTCTCAGTCTCCTCAGCTATGAAATGGGGTTAACCAACCCTACTACAGAGCTGTTGGTGAGGTAACATTTAAAGCTACCTGACATATGATAGGTACTCAGTAACTGTTCATTCCCTTCTCTGTACTCACTCCCTTGGAAGTATAAATTGGCAAATAAAAGAGGTAGAAGGGGGCGCCTGGGTGGCTCAGTCAGTTGAGTGTCCGACTCTTGATTTCGGCTCACGTCATAACCCCAGGGTTGTGGGATTGAGCCCCACATCAGGCTCTGCACTGAGCGTTGAGCCTACTTAAGATTCTCTCTCCTCTGGCCCTCTCCCCTGCTCGTGCTCTCTCTAAAAATAAAAAATAAAAAATAATTAAAAAAAAAAAGATGTAGAGGGGGCTCACCTCCTAATCTGTGTTTGCTTTGAATCGCTTGCCATTTCAGTTAACGTACCTCCTCTAGTACAAAGCGGTGTCACAGCTCATTTTTAACAAAGAACTGTGTGACCTCTTAGCGTCCACCACACGTGAGTAGATGATTCTGTCCTACCCCCCAAAGTACCACCTGCTGGAAAGTAGCAGCTATTCTTACAAAATTGCTTTTATTATCCTCACTTCCCCAAGCTGGTGAGTTCCTCGACTTTCAAGATTTAGTTCAAGTACCCGGTATCCTGGAAGCCTTTCACGGAGCCCCCGAGAGACTAAGGGCTCCCTTCTGTGCTCCCCGATGCCCTATGGCCCCGTCCATGGCTGTGTTCTCTTACTGAAGCTTCTTGGCTTATCTTCCTTTCTAAATACACTAGATGTTTCTCAAGGACAGGGACCATTTCTGAATCATCTTTGTGTCCTTAGCCCATGGAATACGGCCTGGCACAGAGAAGGTGCTCAGTATGTGTGGGAGGCAGGGAGGGAAGGAAGGGGGGAAGGGAGGGAGGAAGGATAAAGGAAAGAAGCACCATCACATATTTAGCTGGAACCGAGCACACACATACTTGCAGTTACCAACAACAAAACCCGGATTAAAATCAGACAAATTCTGGAAATGCTCGAACACCTGAGCTTCAGTCCCTGACACCGAATCCCCCCTCAGAGCAGAACTAAGCCACGAGGACACACATCTGCTCCCAGGTGGAGACCTCACCCCCCGGGCGGGCGGCACAAGGAGAGAGGGGCCTCTGTTTAGGGCACCACATCTCCCAGGCCAGCCCCATCCGCTCAGAGCTGAGCATCGGGCTATTTTGACCATATGTGGAGGACTCATATCGTTACTGGGGCCTCCGGACCTGATGCAAAATAAACGAGTGGCTGTTGTTCACACTGCCTGCCCCCACCCTTGGAGAGGGTGCACATGTACGTGCACACGCACGTGCGTACACACGCACACACACACAGCCACTTGCACACACCGGCACGCTCACGTGCGGGAAGACCCGCCTTCACCCTACACAAACACACTTAGGGCACGCATTCAGAGCTACTCACAGGCCACAGACACACACTCTGACACTAGCTCGCTCTTCCTCTTTTGTTCTAAACACCCAGACCCAGACCCCGGCACACTGAAACTCCACAGACCCAAAGCAGGAAGGCAGCCCCACCGGCTCGGCCTGCCCGTGCCACGGCAAGGCCTCCCCTCTGCTCTGGCCTCTTGGGGGTCTCCTCCAAGGACCCTCCCATCCTCCGTGAAGGAGGTTAATAAATAAACTTCAGGATCCAAAGTCAAGGGTGCCAGCTGCTGACCTGCAGAACCCACAGGAAGGGCTCTCCCATCGTTTTCGCATGATAACTCTTGGGACGGTTATTCTCACGTTCCAAGGAAGGAAACAGAGAAGTGAAGTGAACCGCCTGAGGCCACACAGATCTGTGGCCACAGGACCAGAACGGGGACCAGGCCACAGCCGCCACAGGCCCAGGCTTGCTTCGCCACTCGGAGCTCTTTTCGGAACAAGCTCTTAGGAAGACAACAGTCCAAAGATCTAGGGTGTAAACTTCTCAGGCCCCGGAGGATTCTAAGAACCACTCCGCAGGGGCAGGAGGGAGGGCCGAGCCTTACCCCTCCCTGGAATGAGACCCAGGCTGTGCCTTTGCCCCGCTGCTGGCAGAAAGCTGGCTGGGAGGAGGGAAAAGCAAAAGACACTGTGGAGTAAATGAAGAAGAAGGAGATCGGAAAGCGAGAAAGAGAGGAGGAAGGGAGGACAGTCAAGCGGGCTTTCACCTCAGAGGGAAGAGGGGGTTCTCCATGGAAACAAGCGTGCCTGTTTGTCTTAAGATGGCACTAAAGAGGAAAATTGTAAATCACTTTCCACCCAGGAGGCAGCGATGATTGCCCTGGCTTTGACAGCTGAATTTGAAAAACATGCCTATCCGTCACCCCAGGTGCTGTTTTTAAAAAGGCAGGCCTCACACACCCTATTTTACCGTAAACATTCCTTTTACACCAATAATATCCAGGGATCCTTTCATGGCTTCTCCCGTCTTCAAGTGCGCGAAGGAAAGGAGGGAGAAGGGGGGGAGGGGTGGAGGGACAGGGGGAGGCCCTGACAGACAGAGAGATCTGGGCAAAACTTATTCACCTGCCGTGACACCAGGAAGGGTCTGTCTCCCAGACGAAGAGGCTGGAGGTGGACAGACCTAAGCGTGAAACTCAGCAGCCACGGGCCAAGCAACGGGGCCCGGGAAAGCGCCTCGGCCTCCTCCCCCTTCTCCTCTCCACGCCCTCCTGGGTGCGCGGAGACCCAACTTGGATACGGCATCTGCGGAAGAGCAGGGTGGCGGGGCCGGTGCCTGGCGGGCCTGCATAAAACTCCTCTCCTTCCTTCTCACATGGAGCATGTACAGAAACACGCATACGAAAACGCCCACTGCCCCGCGTCAGGTAGAAATCCCTCCTTCCCCAGAGGCAAAAGTCTATCCGGAGTTGGCGGCCTCGCGTTGCCTTAAATGTTCTCACAGTCTGCTGTTCGGCAACAACATATGTCCCCGCGAGTCTCCGTCTGCCCCCAGCCCCACCCGGATCCATTTTCGGTGCCAAGGAGGCTGGCCTCGTCGATGGCATCACCCAAGCCCCCTTGCCTTCTGCTTCCTGGTTGGGTTCAGCCAGCAGGAGGGCCTGGCAGGAGACCGGAGGGAGGAGGAGAGGGAGATTGGGGTATCTCTTCCCCTATTCTATCCCTGCCCCGCTTCTGGGGCTCCAGGGTTCCGCCAGGCGCCTCCCTGTGCGGCCACAGCCCCCCACGGGCTCCCATGACATCGCTGCTTCGGGAACTCTTACCTTGCCACTGTACTTCAACGCCCGAGCTCCTCTTCCGGGTTCCTTGACCCTTCTAAGTCGATTATATACTCCCAACGAAACACGCCAAAACTTAATAGTTGAAAATACTAACCAGTGTTTTGTTCCTAACCCTGTGGGTTGGTAATCTGAGCTGGACTCAGCTAGGAAGCTCGGCTCAGAGCAGTTTTGGCTGCCCTCCTCACATATCGGTAGCCCGCTCGTGGTCAGCTAGGGGCTGGCTGGGCCCCAGGCAGCCTCACTCACGCATCTGGCGGTCAGCGCTGGCTGGCGGTTGGGTCTTTCTGCGCACAAGGCAGGTTGGTGCAGGCCCCTTTGTATAATGTCAGCGCATTTCAAAAGTGTGAACGGAGGGGCACCGGGGTGGCTCAGTCGGTGAAGCATCCGACTTCGGCTCAAGTCGCGGTCTCGAGGTTCATGGGTTTGAGCCCCGCGTCAGGCTCCACGCCGACAGCACAGAGCCTGCTTCTGATGCTCTGTCTCCCTCTCTCTCCCCCTCCCCTGCTTTCTCTCTCTCAAAAAATAAATAAAACATTTTTTAAAAAGGTGTGAAGGGAGAAAACTTCAGGCCCGGTGTAACCTACCTGAAGTCACTTTTGTCACAGTCTCTCATCAAGACAAGTCACAAAACCAGCCCAGATGAATGGGGATGGAAAAACAGATTCCACCGCGGGACGGAAGGAGCGATGTGGGAATCTGTGGCCATGAAACAGTCCGCCACACCTACCACCCCTGGAAAAGGTGCCTTCCTTTCCTTATTTCCAGAATTCCAAGTTCGCCTTTCGTTTCCTACTGGGACCCTGACTGGCACAATATGTGACATTATTTGTGACATCATCCGATATCTACCTTTTTGAGACGGCTTTGATGCTTAAGACTGTTTCTGAGATTCATTTATACGTAGCACAGGCCGCTCGAATCCACTTATTTATAGTTCGTTTACGCTCTTTGTAGGAGTTCATTTCGTCCATTCTCCTGTGGACGTACACTTGGCTTAGCAGTTTTGCGCTCTTACAAATGCTGCATTTCTCCTTTGCACATGAGAGTTCTCTGGGGAGTATAATTAGGAGTAAAGTTGCTGTAGTGTGATATTGCCAAATGAGTCTCCAAAGCCAATATGGTTTTTAATGGAACAAATAGAATCTGAGAGCTGAACAAAGATGAAAACCTGGGTTCACCTTACATTATGCAATTAGCTGTGTGTTGAAAAACTGCTGCAGTGTCTCGTTGGAATGAGCCTCCCACCCAACGTAAGAATCCTTTCAATGGTGTTCCCAGGAGATGCTCAAACAATCCTTGCTTGAACTCTTGGAAACATACAGGGGAAGCTTGTTACTTTAACTGTGATTCCCTCTGCACGGCAAGAATAATTATGGAAAAAGAATATTCCTTTCGGGGCGCCTGGGTGGCTCAGTCAGTTAAGCGTCTGACCCTTTGGTTTCGGCTCAGGTCATGAACTCATGATGCATGAGTTCGAGCCCCGTGTCGGGCTCCATGCTGACAGTGCAGAGCCTGCTTGGGATTCTGTCTCTCCTCCTCTCTCTGCTCCTCCCACACACACTCTCTCTCTCTCTCAAAATAAATAAATAAACTGGAGCACCTGGGTGGCTCAGTCAGTTAAGCGTCCGACTTCAGCTCAGGTCATGATCTCATGGTTCATAGTTCGAGCCCTGCATAGGGCTCTATGCTCAGAGCCTGGAGCCTGCTTCGGATTCTGTGTCCCCCTCTCTCTCTGCCCTTTCCCACTCATTCTCTCTCTCCCAAAAATAAAAAAAAAAAAACATTAAAAAAATAATAAATAAATAAATAAACTTAAAAAAAATTATATTCCTTTTCTCTTGCAGTGAGGCTGAAGGCCGGGATACATGGCCAAAGGAAGAAGGAGAAAGAGACCATGAAGGTAGCAGAGAATCTGGGATAGACCACGGAGGAACCCACATGCCCTGGCCAGGAGTGTGCACTTTATCCTGAAACAATGTAGGGAGTCACTGAAGGAAGGTGGGCAGAATTGTCTTATTCTTTTTACTTAAAAAAATTTTTTAATGTATTTATTTATTTTGAGAGAGAAAGAGAGAGAGAGAGCACAAGTGGGGCAGGAACAGAAAGAGAGGGAGAGAAGGAATCCCAAGCAGGCCCTGCACTGTCAGCGTAGAGCCCGGTGCAGGGCTCGAACTCACAAACCCCGAGATCCTGACCTGAGCTGAAGTCAAGAGTTGGATGCTTAACCGACTGAGCCACCCAGGCGCCCCGGTTCAGATTTGATTTTTAAAAAGTCATTCTATCTGCAGTGTCTACACTGGAGGCAACGGGACTGAAGGGGAAACTGTTACTATGACTCCCAAGTGTCACCAATGGCGAGGTTATAACAACAGACAAAGGAACTTGCTCTAAGTGGTGGAGGCTGAAATCTGGCATGAAACTTCCATGTGGCACTCACCTGGCCTGCTAGCCTCCTTGAACATTTGCTTCTTTATCTGTAAAACAAGAAAAATAATAGTACCTATTTTGAAGAGTTGGTATGAAGGTAAAAATGAGACCTTACACCCAAAGAGCTTAGTGCCTGGCTCACAGCGTATGTTCAATAAACGTTAGCTATTCTTATCGTTCAGGAATCATTGACAAGACTTGGTGACGAGAGTCGCCAGGGTAGACTACATTGCTAAGAAGGAGAGATCCCCAAACGCACCTTTTCTCATGAAATTCTGAGCTGAGTATCTCTGACTGGCAGACAGCTCTCCTCACATGGCGATTTAGGTCCCCGCGTGGCTCCACTGTCACCATCAGGCCCGGGGGTCAGATCGTGACTGATAGGATCCCTACGTGGTTCATCACAGGGGCCTCCAGTTATCCCGGGACCCAACACACCCCATCCAGCTCCCAGCCCCTTATCCTCGGGTCGCATGTCTCCTCAGCAGCAGATTGTGGCGGCAATTACAGCCGTGTGCCTCTGTGTATCCTCTGAGTTGTTCTGTAGAAACAAATGTCTATGACGAATAAACAAAACACCGGACCAAATAACCTTGCTGTTCTCTTCATCCAGCCTGGGGGGTGAGGGGGGTGCGGGGCGGGGCGGGGAAGAGGCCCATCTACTTACTAAGAGCCTTGCACCTGGGCATGGGCACAGCACGCCTGTCCCCACTCCATTGGTGAGAACCAGTCACATGGCCACATCTAGCCCCAAGGGATGCTAGGAAATGTAGTCACCGGCTGCTCAGCCACTTTTGTCTCCACCCGACTTCCTGGGTCTCAGCACTGTCGGCTGCTACCGCAGTCTGGAAAAGTCTTCATTGTGGGGGGTGTCTTGAGCACAGCAGGATGTTGGGTAGCATCTCTGGCTTCTACGAGCCAGACGCTAGTCACACATGCGTACACACACAGGTCATGGCAGCCAAACACCGTCTCCAGGCATCGCCAAATATCTTGGGTGGGGCGGGGGGGGGGGGTGTGTGGCAAAAGTGCCCCTGGATCAGAACCACTGCTCTACAAAGGAAGAGGAGAAGAGATTGGGGGGGGGGGGCAGTTGGCCAAGTCTGCGGGAGAGAAAACTCAAGCTAATGGCTTAGCTTGATTTTGGTCTCCACTAGAATGTGAGCTCCCTGAAGGCAGGGGTCTTGTCTGTTTTGTTCACTGCAGAAATCCCGCCCCCCCCACACACCCCCTCGTCTGCACCTGGAGCAGTGCCCGAACTCGCAGGTGTTCTGTACCAATGTGCGCTGTGGATGGGAGCAGCCTTCACCATCCAAACATATCTTGAATGCTTTCCAAGAGCCCAGCGCTGTGCTTATAAAGGAAGCCCTCTCTCCTCATGTCAGGAAATATTAATAATAATGAGAATAATAATTTTAAAAAGCCAGATGCAATGGAAGAAGGAAATCCCATGGGGTCTTCCCATCCCCGCCCCGCCTCGGGAGAGGCTGAGAATCTGGAAATAAAAGAGAGTCCAGACCAGGCTACCGCTCCATTGCTGCCGAGTTCATCCTCCCGAGAGGCCTCCCGATGTCCGAGCTTTACAGGTCCCCCCTGCTCTGCCTGTTGCCAAGTCACTGCATTCTCTGACAGAAGACCCGATGATGCCAGAGGCAGCCATCCGCAATCCTTCGTCCGTTAAGTGAGGCTCTGTGGGGTTTCAAGTCTCCCCTTCACTTCGGAGGCCCCGTTCCTTCTTTGAGGCGCCTCCCCTCCTCCTAGCTCTGACATCTCTGTCAACATCACAGGGCGAAAGATGCAATGACATTATGGTTGCCGCAGATTAATCTAATGGCTGTATTGATTTCCCGGTCACATCTGCTCCAAAAGAGCCGCAGAGAATCAGCCCCTCAGGGTCTGGAAAGATAAAAGAAGAGAAACATAAGTGGGCCTTTTTTTTTTTTCCTTTCGAGAAATAATAACTACAAACAAATTAGTGTTTGAGTCCATGTTACAGGAGACCACGAAATACAAGCACAGTGGCCAAGGCATGTAATGTGTGATGCAGAAGAAACTGATTGCCAAAGTAGCCTGAAAAAAACCCCTGCAAGTGATTCAGGCAGGGCCATTAAAGCGGCAGTCAGATTGTATAGGTAATGCAAAGATACCAGCGATGTGAAATTAAGATCTCTGAGCCACAATTCCCTTACCTGTAACAGGGACCGGGGATATCTATTCTGCAGGATTATTGTGAAGAATAAAGGAGTCAAATGAGAAAACATCATGCAAAATCTCTGTCACATATTGAAATATCAATGAATACTATTTTTGTTTCACAGGAGTCAAGAAAAGTGAACACCCAGGATCTATGCGTGGTTTTAGGTAGGACAATTGATGAGAAGAAGTTAACGTTAGGACAACGTCAGAACAACCTTCCATAAATAGTATTAGGGGAAAAAATATCTATAAAATCATTTGCAGTTCCTTCCTGACATAAACAGGCAACAGCCCATGTGTCCCCCTAAGGGGGTCTCATGGGATGGATGCCAGATTGAGCCTTTCCATATCCCAACATTGGCAGTAAGACCACTCCCAGCACACAAAGTGCTATCCTAGTGTGCCCCAGAGCAAGCAAACTTCCCACCCTGCCACCTCCAAGGAGCCAAAGAGCCCAGCGATTACAGGAGGTGAGGTAGAAAGGAGACAGATTCAGTTCTAGAGCCACCTTGCAAAGCAAGACCAGATGTCAGCGGCCAAAGAAATCAGATTCATGAAAGAAGGCCTGAGGGACTGTTTTGGCCAAAGGTTGCCATCCACAGCATTGGCTTAGTGCGACAATCATTTTGACTCCAATTCTTCATCTCTAAGGTGTTGGCCAATGGGGAAGGGCCTCTTCTTTTCTCCCTCCCTCCCCCGCTTCTTCCCTTCCTCTCCTTTTCTTTCCCTTCCTCCCTGATTTCCAGGCACTTGGGTTCCAGGACACCATGAGATATACACTCTGGACTGGGTCAGCAGATACGGCAGTTGAGAAGTCTTTGGTGACTCTCGGAACGGTCCAAGGAACACGGGTGCAAATGGCACCCTCTTGCACTTTTCAGAAGACGGCCCCACTGGTCACCTTTAACTTTGGTCAAACAGGACCAGGGAAAGCTTTCTGGTTCAGAAAGTGGCAAACATCCAGATATGCTGATTAAAAGTGGCTCTCCCCCAATCACAACCTCTAGGCGCTAGGAATGCAGGGTGATTTGGTTTCATGTAAGAGAATAGAGTCCTAGGTGAGCACTTACAATATCCTAGGCACTGGGGACAGATTCAGAGACGCGTGGCTTTCAAGTATTCATTCAGTAATATTGATCAAGCTCCTACTATGTGGCAGCCATATTAGGACCTGGGTTCAGGGAAGTAAATCCAGTGGGGAAAAGGACATTTTTTTCTGCTTTCAAGTTATTCAGAGAGCTACAGAAGAATTAATAACTTAAAAACAGGAGTTGTAAATCCAGTAGGAATGGCAAGGAAGGGCTGACTGAAATGAGTCTACAGGGTGAGCGTTGTGATTCAGCAAAAACTTTGTGAATGAACGAATGGATGAATGAATGAATGAATGAATGACTAGGTATGAATGAATGAGCAGGTCAAAGATAGGGACCTCCAGGAGGAAGAATCATCCAGCACAAAAGCACGGGTGCGTGCGAGACCATCAAAATCGTCAGCAAATAAGAACAGCAGGTGTGTGAGAAGGTTGCAAAGAGTCATGGTGATGACAGAAAGATGACTGGCATTTCTTGAGTGTTTTCCAGGTACTTGACACTGTTCGAAGGGCCTCCGGCGCATTCTTTCATTGACTAGGCATTAGACTATTAGCCCCACTGCACACATGGGAAAACTGAGGTACAGTGAAGCTAACAAATTGCCCGGAGTCACACAACCCACAGGTGGTGGAGCTGGGACTCAAACCAGTGTCAGAGTCGTCACTCTTCACCTCTGGCTCTTGGGGAGGGCTTCACGCGTCACAGGGAGGTTTCTAGATTCAGTCTTGCGGGTGATGAAGAAGCCCATAAAGGATGCCACACTGCCCTTCCCCTTGAACATCTCACGTTCTACAAGGAAAGCTGGGCATGGCAGAGGCCTTTGGAGTCTACAGACGCCGTGGCAGGTGCTGCACTGTGGGCACAGACGGGGAGGTGTGTCTATGCCTCTGCTCCGGAATGAGGGCAAGTTGAGCACTCACTGGACTGATGGAAGAACGCTTCATGGAGCTTCATTTGAGTTGAGTCTGGAGGGAAGGCAGGTAGCTCAGACAGATGTCACAGTATGTACAAAGGCACGACAGCTGGAAATTGCAGATGTTTGGGGCAGTCGCACTTGGAGCGTTCCGGAGCAGTGGGGACAGAGTGGCAGGAGCGTCACGTTCTTCACTTGGACGGAGCCTGTCTGAAGCCCTGGGTCGAGGGTTCAGGCACTGAAGGCGCAGTGGCCAAGGGGGCGCCAAATACTGAAGACGGCCTCCCTGCATCGATTGCTTAACATGGTAGCAGTGAAACTCATGCAAGAAACCCTGGAAAACACGCTGGGAGCTTTCAACGCGCTGGACAGCTGTTCCGCTGAGCACCTGGCCCTCTACGAGGGTGAAGGCGAATGGCTGCAGAATGGGCCGACGGACCCAAGAAATGCCTCTTTCCGCTTTTCTTTTCTCAATTTTTATGGGGAAAAAAATCCCTTGACACTGGCTAATATGAGAAAGTGCAATAAAAGCACCTGAACCAGGGAGAAGGCAAGAGATGAAGGGGGAAAGCATCTGAGAGCAAGGACCAGCCTCGCCCTGACCAGCAGCCTGCTAGGCATACCGCCTTTTTCCTGGGAAGACTACATTTCCCAGCCGACCCTGCGGTTGCTTCGGGCCATGTGACTGAGTTTGGGCCAATGGAGCGTGAGCCAAAGGCAGGAAAGCCACTTCCAGGCCTGGCCCTTTAAGACATCCCACATGACCCTCTGCTCTCTTTCCCCTTCCAAGGTGACCTTGGGGGAACCACATGCTCCAGTCAGTGCAAGAACAGGAGAGCCAGCTCAGTCTGGTAGGACTGTGACTTGAGCAAGAAATGTATTTCATTTGTTAATCCGCTAACACTTCAGGGGTTCCCTCGTGGCTGCAACCATGATTCTCCAGTGGTTCTAAAGCATGGGCCACAGACCTGCAGTCAGCTTCCTCGAAGAACTTGTTTGAGACACAAATTCTCCAGCCCCATCCTAGACCTACCAGTGAGAAACTCTGTGCATGGGCCCAGAGATTCAGGTGATGGTGATGCGGCCAAAATAAGGACCAGTAGCTCACTCTCATATGCTACTGTGTGGCCTTCATTTCTGAGCCTCAGTTACCCCTTTTGTTCCATGGGAACAGAATCCTTGCTGGGTTCAAATGATACCACATAATGGGATGTATATAAAGAATCCAGCTCAGTAGCCCACACATGGTCAATGCACACTCTTCTCTCTCTTCCTTTCTGCCTGGAGCCAGGGCCTTGGGAGAGCCAGAGAAATAGAAGGGAGGATTCCTGCCTTCTGGGGAAAAGGGGGGGGTCCTCCAAGATGCCCCCCCCCCCGATCCTGCCTTCTAGGGCTCAAGCCCTGTGTACTTCTCTTCAGTGTGTGTGGGCTGGACACAGTGACTCTGTCTAATGAACAGAATACACTACAGCCCTGCCCCCTTGGAGGTTCAAGGGAAGAAGTCTTTCCTCCTTGGAGCATCTCGTGACTCCAGACATTCCCCAGATTGTGGCTACACTGCTCCAGCCTCTGCCTCTGTCTTCACATGGCCTTCTCTTCTCCCTTGTCTTCCCCTCTTCTGTCTCTTGTAAGGATGCTCGTCATTGGGTTTAGGACTACCCAGGTGACCCAGGATGATCTCAAGATCCTTCACGTAATTACATCTGCAAACATCCTTTTTACACATGAGCCCACACTCATAGATTCTGGGATGTGGACATGTCTTTTTGGAAGTCACCATTCAACCCATGACACTGCCCAAAGACACGGATGTTGTTCAACATCATATTCCCCTGACGAGACACCTAATGGAGTGCTTGACCAAAAGTCAAAATTTGGCACAATTTTGTTGAACAGAAAGGCATCAGAGCATGGCATCTGAGTGACTGGGCTTTAGAATTAGCTACACCTCAACCACTTACAAACGATGTGACGTTAGGCAAAT